>NW_003852507.1:1598949-1605401 GCF_000181295.1 Otolemur garnettii
GGATTCGAACCCGCCAGCTCAGGTGTATGTGGCTGGCGCCTTAGCCGCTTGAGCCATAGGCGCCGAGCCTGAGACGGGGTTTTCTATCTTGTTCAGGCTAGTCTCGAACGTGTGAGCTCAGGGCAGTCCTCCTGCCTTGGCCTCCCAAAATGCTAGGATTATAGGTGTGAGTCACCACACCCAGCCAATCTAGGAATACTTTTGTAAAACATTGATAGACCACTCATAAAAGCTTAGTAATGGCTGCTTGGATTGAAGTTGATGGTGTAGGAAGGAGGCTAGGTACAGTGGCTCACGTCTATAATCCTGCTGTGGAAGGCTGATGCAGGAGGATTGCTTGAATTCAGGAGTTTGAGACCAGCCTAAACATGAGTGAGACCCCATCTCTACTAAAAATAGAAAAAAATATAACCCGGTGTTGTAGCTGGCACCTGTAGTCCCAGCTACTCAGAAGCCTCTCGCAGGAGGATCGCTTTAACGTAAAAGTCTGAGGTTGTTGTGAGTTAGGCTGACACCACAGCATTCTACCCTGGACAACAGAGTAAGACTCTTGCCTGAAAAAGAAAACAAATTAAAATAAAATAAACCCATGTATTTATGAGTCCTATATGTGTTTTTTATTATCATCATTATTATTATTTTTCTTTGAGACAGAGCCTCAAGCTGTCCCCCAGGGTAGAGTGCCATGGCATAGCTCACAGCAACCTCCAACTCCTGGCCTCAAGTGAGTCTCCTGCCTCCGCCTCCCAAGTTGCTGGGACCACAGGCACCCACCACAATGCCTGGCTATTTTTTTTGTTGCAGCCATCATTGTTGTTTGGTGGGTCTGGGCTAGATTCAAACCTGCCACCTTAGGTGTATGTGGCTGGCGCCTTAGCCACTTGAACCACAGGCGCCGAACCTGTTATTTTTTTTTTATTTTTTTATTTTTTTTTTGAGACAGAGCCTCAAGCTCTCCCCCTGGGTAGCGTGCCGTGGCATTACAGCTCACAGCAACCTCCAACTCCTGGGCTCAAGCGAGTCTCCTGCCTCAGCCTCCCAAGTAGCTGGGACCACAGGCGCCCGCCACAACGCCCGGCTATTTTTTGGTTGCAGCCGTCATTGTTGTTTGGCGGGTCCGGGCTGGGGATTCGAACCCGCCACCTTAGGTGTATGTGGCTGGCGCCTTAGCCGGTTGAGCTATAGGCGCCGAGCCGAGCCTGTTATTTTTTAAGACAGAATCTTACTCTGTCACCCCAGGGTAGAGTGCCCTGGTATCATAGCTCACACCAACCTCAAACTCTTGAGCTCAAGTGTTCCTCTTGTGTCAGCCTCCTGAGTAGCTGGGACTTACAGGCATCTACTGTGTTGCCCAGTTGATTTTTCTGTTTTTTAGTAGAGACAGGGTCTCACTGTTGCTCAGGCTGATCTTGAACTTGTGAGCTTGAGCAGTTTACCTGCCTCAGTCTCCCAGAGTGCTAGGATTAAAGGCATGAGACACTGCTCCTGGCCTGGGTCTAATGTGTTTCGATAAGAATTCTTGGAATTTTCTGATATGGCACACTCCTAAGTATAGTTTATCATATAACTAATACTATGTGAACACGTTTAGTTAATTTTTCATAAATAATTTAATGTTGTAGACGAAAAAGCATAGCATTTTCTCACTGTCCCTTCATACCTGTTTTATCACATAGGGCACATTATTGGCAATAGGAAAGAGAGGCTTAGGTTGAGTTCACTTGCCCTTCTTTTTTTCTTTATTGAGAAACATGAGTCAAATTTTTTGTTTGTTCATTTTTTGCATTTGAAGTACATTTCAGTGACATCCTTGGCCTGAGATTCTTTTCCATAGTACTTACCTATGACAAAACTGTAACCAACTACTTTAAGGGTTTTCCTTGTCAGGTTTACAGAGACCTACCCCATTCTCTAGTTTCTGGTTATTGACGTTACTTAGACCGATTTGGTGTTTAGGACAAAGAACTTCATTTTGATGTACATAGGTTCATCACAGTTGGTTGCAGGCATTAAAGATGGCCTTGTAGCTTCGTACATCCCACATGGCTATCGTAAATGAGGGCAGTCTTCAGCACTTCTTGTGTCTTCCTTGGCCATGGTGGTGGGTTACAGGTAAAGCTGAATCTTTTTTCTTTTCTTTTTGAGACAGAGTCTCACTATGTTGCCCTTAGTGGAGTGCTGTAGCATCATAGCTCACAACGACTTCCAACTCTTGGGCTTAAGCAATTCTCTTGCCTCAGCCTCTTAAGTAGCTGGGACTACAGGCGCCCACCACAATGCCTGGCTATTTTTTTGTTGCAGTTGTCATTGTTGTTTAGCTGGCCCAGGCTGGGTTTGAACCTGCCAGCCTTGGTGTATGTGGCTGGTGTCGTGAGCACCAAGCTTTTTTTTTTTTTTCTATGAGACAGAGTCTCACTTTGTCATCCCCGGTTGGTAGAGTGCTGTGGTGTCATAGCTCACAACAACGTCAGACTCTTAGGCTCAAGTACTTTTCTTGCCTCAGCCTCCTGAGTAGCTGTGACTACAGGCACCCACAACACCTGGCTATTTTCTTTTTAGAGACGAGATCTTGCTATAGCTCAGGCTGGTCTTGAATTTGTGAGCTCAGGTGATCTGCCCACCTCAGCCTTCCAGAGTGCTGGGATTACAGGGATAAACCACCATTCCCAGTCTGAAGCTGAATCTTGAATGCATCTTAGCCTCTGCCTCTGCAATTCATTGGTAGCAAAGAAAGGAAAGCAAGTCTCTTTTCTTTACCTGCAGGCAGTGGGCAGCAGTCGGTGACGGGTGTAACATCTGTGGATGACAGCAACAGTTATTGGAGGATACGGGGAAAGACCGCCACAGTGTGTGAGAGAGGAACCCCTATCAAGTGTGGCCAGCCCATCCGGCTGACACATGTCAACACTGGCCGAAACCTCCATAGTCATCACTTCACTTCACCTCTTTCTGGAAACCAGGTAAGGTGGCATCTAATGGGTCATTGCTGCCTGCATTACTTAGTTGGGTTGTTGTTTGATCTCTTGGTTCTTTTTTTCTCTCTTTTATTTATTTATTTTTTTTGAGACAACTTTTTCTATTGCCCTGGGCTAGGGTGTTCTGGTATCATAGCTCACAGCAAACTCAAACTTCTGGGCTCAATGAATCCTCTTGACGCAACTCTCAAGTGGCTGGGATGATAGGCGTGTGCTACCACCTCTTGCTTGTTTTTCTATTTTTAGAAGAGATGGAGTCTTGCTCTTACTCAGGCTGGTCTTAAACTCTTGAGCCCAAGGAGCCCACTTGCCTCGGTCTCCCAGACTGCTAGGATTACAGGTGTGAACCACTATGCCCAACCGTCACCGTAGCTTCTTGAGTAGATGGGATTACAGGTATATGCCACTGCCCCCAATTATACCACTTTATTAAGCTTTGAGCTTTTAGGGGATATTGACCTCTTAATGACTTCTCCTCCCACCCCCACTCTGCAGTTTTCCTTTTTTTTTTTTTTTGTAGAGACTGACTTCTTGCTATTTTGCCCAGGCTGTTCTTGAAGTACTGGCCTCAAGTGATTCTCCTGCCTCAGTCTCCCAAAGTACTGGCTTTATAGATGTGAGCCACTGCTCACTGTGCCTGGCCTGTTTTCCCTATTAATATTATTAGTAGGGGAGAAAAAAACCCCATTATTTATAGGGTAAATTTTTTTTTTTTTTTGAGACGGAGCCTCAAGCTGTCACCCTGGGTAGAGTGTCATGGCATCACAGCTCATAGCAACCTCCAACGCCTGGGCTCAAGTGATTCTCCTGCTTCTACCTCCCAAGTAGCTGGGACTACAGGTACCTGCTACAACGCCTGGCTATGTTTTGGTTGCAGCCGTCATTGTTGTTTGGTGGACCTGGGCCATTGTTGTTTGGTGGATTCGAACCTGCCAGCTCAGGTGTATGTGGCTGGTGCCTTAGTGGCTTGAGCCACAGGCGCCAAGCCTTCATAGGGCAAATTTGGAAAGGTTGATGAAGCACTGTTCTTTTTTTTATTTTGAGACAGAGCCTCAAGCTGTAGCCATGGGTAGAGTACCGTCATGTCACAGCTCACAGCAAGTCTCAAACGAGTCTCCTGCCTCCACCTCCCAAGTAGCTGGGATTACAGGCACCTGCTACAATGTCTGGCTAATTTTTTGGTTGCAGCCATCATTGTTGTTTGGTGGACCTGGCTGGATTAGAACCCACCAGTCAGGTATATGTGACTGGTGCCTTAGCCATTTGAGCCACAGGCGCTAAGCCTAATGAAGCACTATTATCAGCTGAAGTCCCTAGTGTATTCCAATTTTCTTTCTTTCTTTTTTTTTTTTTTAAATGCCTGGCTATTTTTCTCTCTCTCTCTTTTTTTTTTTTTTAGATACAGAGTCTCATTTTGTTGCCCTTGGTAGAAGGCCGTGGCCTCATACCTTACAGCAACCTCCTAGCTCTTGGGCTTAGGTGATTCTCTTGCCTCAGCCTCCCGAGTAGCTGGGACTATAGGCGCCCACCATAACACCCAGCTATTTTTTTTTGCAGTTTGGCCGGGGCTAGGTTTGAACCTGCCACCCTCAGTATATGGGGTTGGCACCCTACTCACTGAGCCAGAGGCACCGCCCAATGCCTGGTTATTTTTTATTGCAGTTGTCGTTGTTTAGCTTGCCTGGGCTGGGTTTGAACCCATATGGGGCCAGCCCCCTACTCCTTTGAGCCACAGGTGCTGCTCTTATTTGGGATTTTTTATGTAGGGGATTTGTCTTTAATCCCCAATTTATTTATTCAGACATTTATTTTTATTAGTATGAACTTAAGAATATTTATTTTATATAATCCAGTGTCCCTGTCTTTATTTTGTTGGTCAAATTATTCCAACTGTTCAGAGTTCCTTCAGTTGGCTTTTGTGTCCCTTTGATAGACTCCTATTATGTGCATGTTTTAAGGTACTTCTTTACTTGCTGTTACTCAAATATACTCCATGGCTGGGCGCAGTGGTGCATGCCTGTAATCCTAGCACTCTGGGAGGCCGAAATGGGTGGATTGCCTGAGCTCACACGTTCAAGACCAGCCTGAGCTAGAGTGAGCCCCCATCTCTTAAAAAAAAAAAAAAGACGGGGCTCGGCGCCTGTGGCTCAAGCGGCTAAGGCGTCAGCCACATACACATAAGGTGGTGGGTTCAAATCCCCAGCCCGGGCCCACCAAACAACAATGATGGCTGCAACCAAAAAAATGGCCAGGCGTTGTGGCGGGCGCCTGTAGTCCCAGCTACTTGGGAGGCTGAGGCAGGAGACTCGCTTGAGTCCAGGAGTTGGAGGTTGCTGTGAGTGTGATGCCATGGCACTCTACCCAGGGAGACAGCTTGAGGGTCCGTCTCAAAAAAAAAAAAAAAAAAAAGACGGGCATTGTGGGGGGTACCTGTAGTCCCAGCTACTTGGGAGGCTAAGGCGAGAGAAGCACTTGAGCCCAAGAGTTAGAGGTTGCTGTGAGCTGTGACTCCAGGGCACTGTACAGGGTGATAAAGTGAGACTGTGTTTTAAAATATATATATATATATATATGTATTTATGTCTGTACACACGCACACATATACATACACATACACTCTAGGTTTCTCTTCTTTATTTCTTGCCTTAGTACTGGAATTGGAATTAGCTATTTCTCTAAGGAGTTATGCTTTCTTTTATTCATGAATGATATTAGAACCAAGGTGTAGGCCCTGTGTGAACTTTTTGCTACTAGAGTGTTTCTTTTAGGCCCTCTCATCTGACAAAGAAATATATGTGTGCATACTTACCCATGTAGATATACAAGTCTGTAAATATATATATATAGGTAGATACCATGTATAACTATATTTAGTTAAACATGGGGTTTTTTATTTTTTTAAAGAGATGGTGGTCTCACTGTGTTGCCCAGGCTAGACTGCAGTGGCTATTCACAGCAAGATCATAGTATACTGCAGCCTCTTACTCTTGGGCTCCAGTGATCCTCCTGCCTCAGCCTCCCTAGTAACTGAGACTACAGATGTGTGCACCTGTGCCTGGCTAGGGTGTTTATTCATGTCTCCAACTCTGTTCCATTGCCACATAGATCATTCTAGCCTTCTCCCTGTGCTCAGTTATACATTCCTGCTCAAAGTATGAGATACTTGATTCCCACCATCTGCCATCCATTTATTATTCAGTTCCAGAATATAAGTATGGTGGTATTGGAATTGTTAACTGGTACCCCCATGGGAAACAACTCTTATGTAATAGCTACTATGATTATGTAGAGTTCCTCTTGCCTTTAGTCTTGCAGACTTCATTTCTAAATAACTATTTTTTATCATCTACAATTATGTAGTTATTAGTGTGTATTTAATATAAACATTTCTGAAATAATCAACTTTTTAATTGCTATTGTATAGAAACTCTGAATATTTGGCCTTAAGGAGAATGGAATTTTTTTTTTTTTTTTTTT
>NW_003852507.1:1606080-1607960 GCF_000181295.1 Otolemur garnettii
AATTTAATAGAAAATATAAGGCACATATAGTATTAATTGCAAAGCAATTATTTGAATTATGATTTTGCGGCAGCTAATTTCTTTCTCTCTTACATGCTCTTTGTGTCGGGTTTTTTTCCACAGTGTATTTCATTTTGTTTAAACAACACTGGAAGGCCTCTCGTTTTTAACTTCTGGGTAGCCTTCTTTTTCCTCCCATTGTTTCACTCTCATTTTCAAGCCTGTGTGTCAACCATGCTAACATTACCACTTTCTTTATTGTCCAGGAAGTGAGTGCTTTTGGTGAGGAAGGCGAAGGTGATTATCTGGATGACTGGACAGTCCTTTGTAATGGGCCCTACTGGGTGAGAGATGGTGAAGTGCGGTTCAAACATTCTTCCACTGAGGTACTGCTGTCTGTCACAGGAGAGCAATATGGCCGACCCATCAGTGGGCAAAAAGAGGTGCATGGCATGGCCCAGCCAAGTCAGAACAACTACTGGAAAGCCATGGAAGGTATCTTCATGAAGCCCAGTGAATTGCTGAAAGCAGAAGCTCACCATGCAGAACTGTGAATTTAGAGACTCTGAGTCACTGTCACCATACAGTGTTTATAGACATCATCTGCTGCTTCACCCTGGGATCCCTGCCACAAGTTCCCTGGACCCTGGCCACATCAACACTGAGAGGAAGATGTATGACAGAAAACAGTGGCTGAGTTGGAAGCTTCAGTCCTTTACACTTCAATTGATTGTTCTCCCAGACTTGGGTCAGTTCTTTCTGAGTGAAGGAGCGAATGCTTTTTATTTATTACTCATAAAACATACTGTGGGGAATAGCCCTCTTAGCTGGGAAACTTTTATTCCCTAAGAGCTTGGCATCATGGATTGTTAATATGCATGACTTTCCCCCTATTGTTCTTTCTTCAAAATGTTTTTTTTTTTTTCTTTTGCAGTTTTTGGCCGAGGCTGGGTTTGAACCCGCCACCTTTGGCATATGGGGCCGGTGCCTTACTCCTTTGCACCACAGGCGCTGCCCCAATGTTTTTTTTTCCCAAAGAATTTTATTGTCGGCTGGGCGCAGTGACTTGTGCCTATAATCCTGGCATTCTGGGAGGCAGAGGCGGGTGGATAGCTTGAGCTCATGAGTTCCAGACAAGCCTGAGCAAAAGCGAGACCCCATCTGTATAAAAACAGAAAAACTAAAAAAAAGAAAAACTAGGGTACATGTGAAATTTACTAGATGTAGAATGTAAATGTCTTAACACAATAACTAAGAAAATGCCATGAAGGCTATGTTGACCAGTTTGATGAAAGCATTTCATCATCTGTATGTAAAACCAGAACACTGCACCCCATGATTGCATTAATGTACACAGCTATGATTTAATAAAAGAAAAAAAAAAGAAAAGAAAAACTGAGGCAAGATGATGGCTTGAGCCCAAGAATTGGAGGTTGCTATGAGCTATGATGTCACGGTATTCTACTCAGGGCGACAGCTTGGGACTTTGTCTCAAAAAAAATAAAAGAGGGCGGCACCTATGGCTCAGTGGGTAGGTCACCGGCCCTATATACCAAGGGTGGCAGGTTCAAACCCGGCCCCGGTCAAATTGCAACAAAAATATAGCTAGGCATTGTGGCAGGCACCTATAGTCCCAGCTACTCGGGAGGCTGAGGCAGGAGAATTGCCTAAGCCTAGGCGCTGGAGGTTGCTGTGAGTTGTGTGATGCCACGGCACTGTACCGAGGGCGATAAACTGAGACTCTGTGTCTACAAAAAAAGAAAATATTTTATTATCAGTCACTGTGCTGTTATTTATTAGATGTGCTATTTCATGATCTGCTTAATCCTCAAGTTATAAGATGGTTTTGAGATGCTGGAAATCTTCAACATGGACCCCTC
>NW_003852507.1:1608410-1616958 GCF_000181295.1 Otolemur garnettii
AGCCAATTTTTAATTTTTTTTTTTTTTTTGTAGAGGTGGCATTGATCTGTTGCTCTGGCTGGTCTCAAACTCCTGTCCTCAAATGATCTTCCCACCTCAGCTTCTCGTGCTAGGATTATAGGGGTGAGCCACTGTGCTGCATCTTTTTTAAGAGGTTTATTTGCATCCAGCCCCTTTTGTTGTTGTTGTTGAGACAGAGTCCTACCCTATGCCCTGTGCAGAGTGCAGTGGCATCATAGCTCACTGCAATCTCAGTCTCAGGCCATGGGACTGAACCACCTCAGCTTCCAGAAGCTGTTGGGATTACAGGCACTCGCCAGGGTGCTTGGCTGGGTTTTTCCATATTTTTAGGAGTCAGGGTCTTACTGTTGCTTAGGCAAGTCTCAAACTCCTGAGCTCAAGCCATTCTCCCTCCTCAGCCTCCCACAGTGCTGGGATTACAGGCGTGTGCCACTGCTCCTAGCTTATTTGTATCCATTTTCTCTCTACTTTCATTTCTCCCCAGGTACCTAATTTTTATTAGACTTTTGTCTAATTATGGCTAAAGACCCTCAAAAAGTATAGGATAATAGCCACTAAATGTTTTGCTTTGAATCTGTTACTGCAGAAGAGAAAAAGGATAGGGGAAGAAAAAAGAAACCAACATTTATTCACAGCTAAACACTAGGCACCATATTATAGACCATTTAATCTTCACAGAAAGTTTTACCAATGCAGAACAGAAAAGCTGGATAACTGCGTGAATTCTTTTGTTACTGCATTATAATTGTGTTTAACTCTCAGAAAACAACTTTTTTTGACAGAGATGTATCTTTCTCTCAAAAGGTGGATAGAAAACTTTGGCCCGTTGTCTACCTCATTTCCTCCTTTCCTGTGCCAGTCAATTCTAGAAAGTTTGTTCCTATATCCTTCAGTCTTCAGTCATAGTAGTCGTAGAGAGGTGGCTGCCATCTGCTGGAACTTCAGTGATTAGCAAGTCACTAGCAGCCTTTTACATGTATATTTTTAGAAACTTGTGGGTTTTGTTCTTTTTCAACTTGCTTTAAGTTGTTAATGTTGAACTTCTGTTGTTAAAGGAGAAGGAAATAATGTTGAACATTTATAGATGCTAGTTCTGTGCCAAACATGGCCCATGACTTTGAAAGATGTGGTATCTTTTATAGGGACTTGTGATCTCAGTAAAGCCTCCATTCTTGTCTATAGTCATCCCTCTCCTCCTTATTCCACTTGTTACATTGAGCCCTTTAGATCTCTCCAGAAAGAAATAGACGAATGATAACATCAGAATTTTGGGCAATGAGATGGTTGGGAGAAGGTAATGATAGGCATCTTAAAGGAAACAGGTTGGTTAAGATGAACTAGAGTGTTGCAAGGTACCTCTTCTTGACTTGGACTGTTTTCAGTGAGTTGTTGGGCTTTCCCTAAGCATTCAGAGAATATACACTGATGAGAGGCTGCAGATTACAAGGAGGATGACACATAAATACAGTGCTTAAGAAATAAGTGTGGCCTTGCAATAGTGGTGGACCCCTTGGGAAGATTTGAAATAACTGATAAGAGAACTAGATAAGGAAACCAGTGGGAGGAGTAAAAGCAACACACAGGTGAAAGTGTAAATGGTGCTTTATCTGAGGGAGCCAAAAAAGAGAGGCTTTGAGTAAAATCTTGAAGGATGTTTATGGAAATTAGGAACTGAAAGCAAAAGGACCTGAAGTACTCTATAATGCTTATTTTGAAATCTTCGAGATTCCTTCCTTCCCTTCCTCTTCCTTTTCTTCCTTTTGAGAGGGAAGTCTGGCTGTGTTGCCTGGGCTGGAGTGCAATGGCATCAACATAGCTCACTGCAACTTCCAACTTCTGGGTACATTCAGCAGAACATTTTTGCTGGGGAAAAAAAAGACAGACTCCTGGTTACAGGCAATCCGCCTCAGTCTCCAGCCCTAAGTTGCTGGAACTATAGACGGGGGCCACCACTCTTGGCTACAGGATTTCTTTAGTTTGTACTGTATTAGTAGATCATCGTTCACATATTGATTCATAGTATCACAGTAACTCTAGGGGACCTTTGACCAACTCCCTCATTTTAGAGAAAGAAGCAGTCAAGAATGACCCTGACCTGAAATGACCCTGTATTTTCTATTTTATGTAATTATGTTTGCAATCCTTTGTTGCTGAAGGACAAGAACAATGTTTCACTACATCTGCAGTATTTCCCCCATCCTCTTTCAGGGCCCATTTCCTGCTATACAGTAGATGCTTAAAACTGCCCAAAGGTAGACCAATACATACTAATTGGCCAGAACAGTGTTCAAACAATAAATGAATTAACTCATGGGGTTTCCCCCTGTGGATGGAACGAGATGGGATTCTTTTATTTTATTTATTTATTATTTATTTATTTATTTAGAGGTGGGATTCTTGAGGACTTTTAATCACCTCTTGATTTCGTCAATAATTTTCACACAGGATTCTTGAATAAGATGAGACATATCCCTATGTCTGACCTAAGGATATAACTCTGCAGAACCCTCTGTGTCCCTCAACGTGGTCCAGCAGATTCTGTAAATTCCCAGAAAGTGGAACTCTCAGTAGCTGAAATGAACTAGCCTGGCCCACCGCCAGCTCAGGGAGTGGGATCGGACTCCGACCCCTGCCGTCCGCAAAGTCCGCAGTTCCCGGGCAGTTCCCGGCACCGTCTAGCACGCCCGGGGCGGGGTGTATGTGTCCACTCTCGCTCCGCTTCCCGGCGCCACGCCCGTGCTTCGCTCACGCAGGCGTTCGGCCCTCTCCGGTGCGGGCGTAGGGCGGGGCGCGGGAGGGAGCCAGCTGGCTGGCTGGCTGGCCGGCTGCGGAAGGCGGGGCTCGCGTGCGCACCAACGCTTCCTCGCACAGCGTCGACCCTGCGCGCGCGGCTGGTCGGCCCGCGGCGGCGCTGCGCGGATCCGGCGTCGGGGTCCGGCATGGCGGGGGCCGGGGCCAGGCCGGGCCGGCCCCGGACCTAAATGCCTCTGCTCTTCTTCGCGCTGCTGGTCTTGCTGCTGGTTGCGCTTAGCGCCCTTTTTCTAGGCCGGTGAGGGGCTCCCGGCCACGGCGGGCGGGAGAAGGAAGAAGGACTGGGGAGGGGGCGCGCACAGGACCGAAGCGCGGGAGGCAGAGAGGGTGGGGCCGAGGAGGGGGCGCGCGGCGACGGGAGGGCTCGTGCAGGCCTGCGGCCCGAGCTACCCGGGATCGGCTGCGAGTCGGGGAAACGGAGGAGCGGGCGGGCCCTGAGGAAATGCCGAGCTCAAGAACTGAATAGGAGAGGAAAGGGTCTCGTTTGGTGGTCTCTCATTCTTCCTCCACCTGCCCCCTGAACGTCCTCTTCATCAAGGACGAAGTGCACTTGCAGCCTCGCCCTGGGGAGCGGGGACAGAAGGTCTGGTTATCCAGGGGAGAGCACCATTTGAGTTGGCTGGTTTTGACCCACAGTGTCTTCTCGCGGACACCTTTTGGAGGGGCGGTGCAGAAGAAACTGAGACCCTCTGGAGAGTGTATGATGTCATATCTGACAGAGTCGCCTCCACTTTGATTCCTGCAAGGGCTTTCTCCCCTTCTGGGATTCCTAACGATTTGAGGGATTGTTTTCTTGTTCCCGACTTAGAGGGTGGAGATGAGAGTGTGTGATTTTCTCTGGGTAGAGGGGTTCCTGGGAGCTAGGATCCTGATCATTGTGGCTGAAATGTGTTTAATAGAGTGGTGCTTTTTGGTTGTTCAGAAGATCCACTTTCGGGACATGACTTTTTGCAAGCCTTTCTTTGACCAGCAGGGGATGTGGGAAGCCATAATTGAGAGAGGGTCCTCTGAGTTCACAGGGAATTTTCTGCAGGTGGCTGGTCGTCCGGTTGGCCACCAAGTGGTGTCAGCGGAAGCTGCAGGCGGACCTAAAGATTGGCTCCTTTCGCTTTTTTTGGATCCAGAATGTCAGTCTTAAGTTTCAGCAGCACCAGCAAACAGTGGTAAGTTCTGGGAAAATCTCTGGGTATGTGTGTGGGATTGAGGAGCTGAATTTCACCTTTATTTTCCTTTTTTAAAATTCTGGGTGGCTTTCCTAGTTAATGCCATCCTTGCCACCTCTTTGCAAAGATAATCTTAGAGCAAGCTGGGGTTGGTGCATATTCAGTTAAAATTTTTATAGGCTCTGCGCCAGCACAGTGGTTACTGTGCCAGCCACACACAGCGAGGTTAGTGGGTTAGAACCCGGCCCGGGCCAGCTAATCAACAATGACAATTGCAACAAAAAATAGTTGGGCATTGTGGCAGGTACCTATAGTCTCAGCTACTTGGGAGGCTGAGACAAGAGAATCGCTTAAGCCCAAGAGTTTGAGGTTGCTGTAAGCTATGATGTCACGGCACTCTACCAAGGGTGACATAGTGAGACTGTCTCAAAAAAAAATATAAAATTGTGAAAAAAAATTTTTATAGGGCGCAGAACACTGGGACTGATGCATATTCAGTTAAAAAGTTTTATAGGGTTGGCGCCCATAGCTCAGTGGGCAGGGTGCCGACCATATACACTGAGGCTGGAGGGTTTGAACCCAGCCTGGGCCAGCTAAAACAACAATGACAACTGCAATAACAACAACAAAAATAGCCAGGCATTGTGGTGGGCACCTGTAGTCCCAGCTACTTTGGAGGCTGAGGCAGGGGAATCACTTAAGCCCAAGAGTTTGAGGTTGCTGTGAGCTGTGATGCCACAGCACTCTACCCAGGGTGACAGCTTAGACTCTGTCTCAAAAAAAAAAAAATTTTTTTTTTTATTTTTATAGGGCACAGAGTGTCCAGGGCACATAAAAAGATACGGAAGTAAAGCATAGAAGAAAGATAACAGGAAATAGAAGGCCTTACTGTTCTAATTTAAGAGGGCAGCATACCCATAAAAGAGAAATTTTAGGCAAGTTCAACTAACAGCAGGCAAGTGCTGAGCAGAGCAGCCAGTGGCAATGTAATGGCACAGATAACAGTGGAAGTGCCTATAGGAAGCCCTCTTCATCTAGAGCTCAGCACGAAGATTGTTGGCTTGTCAAGCTGCTATTGCTTACATAGCCAGTAGTGTACAAAGCTTTCTCTAATACTATTTTAGGAAGTTGATAACCTGTGGATTTCCAGCAAACTCCTTAGCCATGATCTGCCGTGAGTACCCTATATTCTCACGTTTCTCTTGGGGAATATTTTGGAGTTGGGGTTGGAAAGTGAGATTTTTCTACAGAGGCCTTATAAGCCAAGGAGGGAAGAAAGCTCTTACTGAAGTCTCCTTTTAGCCTGTGTGCCATTATCTTGGAAAAAGACATTGAAAACTGCTATGAAACTATCCTCTGTGATTTGAACTATATTTTTAGGAAGGATGGGAAAATGAATGTGAGGGTGGGAAGGAGATTGGTGTGGAATGGATGGACCTGGTGGCAGTGAAGTTTCTCTTTTGGGCAGACACTATGTGGCGTTGTGCTTTGGAGAAGTACGTATCAGAACGGACCTACAGAAAGTTTCTGGCCTGTCTGCCCCATTCTCCCAGAGCACTGGGGTGGATCAAAAGGAACTGTCCTTCAGCCCATCCTTACTGAAGATCTTTTGCCAAGTGAGACTACTTCTCCCACTATCCTGGACTGTACTTTGGGCTGGTTGGCTTTGGAGTTGTGGGTAGATTTTTCTACTATTTTGGGGGCATAATGGTAAGAGTTGCTTCTCTTTCTAAGCTGGAAAGGAGGAGCAGTGCCTTGACATTAATTTATCCTTTCTTCTTCCTTTTAGCTGTTTTCCATTCATGTAGATGCTATAAACATCATGGTTCTCAAGGTGGATACCTCTGAATCCTTGTGGCATATTCAGATTAGTAGAAGCAGATTTCTATTTGACAGTGATGGGAAAAGGTAAGTGCCTGGTAGAGGAAGGTCTGGAAGTCCCATTCTTAGAATTGCTTCAGGGCAAGTTGATGTCAGGGCCTCTTATCAAGGTGTCAGGTTCTCTTTCAGTGCAATTTGAGGAGAGGCTAAGATAAGGCATTTCCGGTTGCCTTGTTTCTTCTAGTTAATGGAACTTGATTGGAGGTAAATGGTGAGGAATGGGGCCAAATCCTCTTAATTTTTTTTTTTCTCCCAGGCTAATCTGTGAGATGAGCTTATGTAAGGTTAACAGCAAAGTTCTAAAGAGTGGTCAGCTGGTAAGTATTTCATGGTCATTCAGATAACCTCATTTTCTCCTGGGTGGAAGGTATAAAGGAGTTTAGAGGCCACATTCTAGATTCTGTGTCCTTTATAGGGTTCCCTTGAGCCAATATTCAGTGTTCCAGACCATTACCTTTTGATCTAAAACTCCCCAAACTCCATACGCACCCACCTTAGAGACTTACCCTTCCTACAGGAGGACACCTGCCTAGTGGAGCTCTCACTGGCCTTAGACCTGTGTCTAAAAGTGGGCATTAGCAGTAGGAATCTGAAGGCTATCAGTGTGGATGTGTGGACACTCCATGCCGAACTGCATGAAGGCCTCTTCCAGAGTCAGCTTCTGTGCCAGGGCCCAAGCCTGGCATCCAAACCTGTTCCTTATTCAGGTAAAGCCCTAATCATTGATCCTTTTGGCTTTCTTGTTCTAAAGGGTTATATTGGAAGTAGAAAAACAGAGTGGTCTCACTGCTCATTAGAGTATGAGTAATTTGTCACCATAGGCTTGACCCTGAGGATAGTTTGAGGAAATAGGCATCTGCTTGTATTAGATGAAAATAACTAACATCTAGTGGGTATCTGTTATGAATTAGACCTATATTATGTTTTATATACAGTTGACCCTTGAACAACATGGGTTTGAACTGTGCAGGTTCACTTAGGTAGATTTTTTTCAATATATTTGGCCCTCTATCCCTGGGTTCTACATGCACAATTGAATGCAGATGGAAAATAAAGTATTCACAGGATGTGAAACCTGAAGATACAGAGGGCTGACTCTTTTTACATGTGGGTTCTGCAGGTTCTACTATTGGACTTCAGATGTATTGAGTTTGATGTATGTGGGGGTCCTGGAACCAGTCCCCTGAGGATACTGAGAAACAACTGTATGTTCTTTCACTAAGTCCTCAGCATTTCATAGATAAGGAAACTGAAGCCTAGGAAGGTTAGCTTTAGAACTGGACTGAGCTCATATAGCTAGTCAACAGTAAAAATGGGGTTTGAATTATTTGGCCCTAAAGTTCATATTCTTTCCATTATAGTAGCCTGCCCTCTCATACTATTTATGTTTTTAAGAGTTTGGACAAGGAAGTATAGCAAGTGCCTGGTTCTCTGGAGTATTTGCTGTACTGCCCCATGTGGGCATTTGCTTAGCCTACTATATGTGGGAGGACTTGACCATAACGGGCAGGGAATTTCAGGAGAATTGAGAGTGTGCAGGATTGATGGCTCACCTGTTGTTCATTATATTTTCAGAGGGGACAGAGAACTTCGTTGAGCCTACTCTGCCTGGCCTGTTCCTTTTCCAGCAGCTGCCAGACCAGGTCAAGGTTAAGATGGAGAATACAAGTGTGGTGTTGTCTATGAATAGTCAAAAGAGGTGAGATCTCTCCTGACTCAGAAGTCTGGAGAGATAGTGGGGGATGTATGCTGGGATCTCCATGACTTGCCTAGTAGCTGCACTGGGCTTACTTGTTAGAAGAAGGGAAGTAGAAATGGCATTCCACATCTTTCTGACCTAAAATTTGTCTTGGTCCAGGCACCTGACTTGGACGCTGAAGCTGCTGCATTTCCTGTATAACCGTGATGAGGATCAATTGCCCCTTCGAAGCTTCACATCAAACTCTGACATGGCACAGATGAGCACTGAACTCCTACTGGAAGGTTCATGGGGTAGGGGGTACTGGTACTGAGAGAGAAAGGGAGGACTAGACATTCTTTTTGCTCATACCCCATATGGTCTTCTTAATTTAATATCAGTGTAACTAGAGCAGGGAGGTGGGAACATATTGAGAGAAAATAGCTCCAACTCACAAATGTTGGTGACAGGGCTCCCCTCTGATCTGACTTCTGGCCTCTTACAGATGGGTTGTTGCTGTCCCAGAGTCGCCAGCGCATCGTGTGCCTCAGCTCCCTCAAGGCTAGTGTGCAGGTGTGATGACCGTGGTACCAAGAATTGTTGCTTGCTTGCTTTCTTTCTTTCTTTCTTTCTTTCTTTCTTTCTTTTTCTTTCTTTCTTTCTTTCTTTCTTTTTTTGAGACAGAGCCTCAAGCCTGTCACCCTTGGTAGAGTGCTGTGGCATTACAGCTCACAACAACCTCCAACTCCTGGGCTTAAGAGATTCTCTTGTCTCAGCCTCCCAAGTAACTGGGACTACAGGCGCCTGCCACAACGCCCGGCTATTTTTTGGTTGTTGGTTGTAGTTGTCATTATTGTTGGGCAGGCCTGGGCTGGATTCAAACCTGCAAGCTCTGGTGTATATGGCTGGTGTCTTAGCTGCTGAGCCATAGGTGCTGAGCCTGAACATGCATTCTAAATTGGTTGTCCAACTTTGGCCTCCTGTGTTCCTGCCT
>NW_003852507.1:1616978-1620657 GCF_000181295.1 Otolemur garnettii
ACCTCCAACTCCTGGGCTTAAGAGATTCTCTTGTCTCAGCCTCCCAAGTAACTGGGACTACAGGCGCCCGCCACAATGCCTGGCTATTTTTTTTCTTTTGGTTGTAGTTGTCATTGTTGTTTGGCAGGCTTGGGCTGGATTTGAACCCGCCAGCTCTGGTGTATGTGGCTGGCACCTTAGCTGCTTGAGCTCCAGGTGCCGAGCCAAGAATTGTTGCGTTCTCTGTTCTCTTTCTACTTCATTGCATTATGAGTTAATGAAATAAAAACCAAGCCCACAGTTCTGGTCTTCTCATTTCCAGGTAACCACCATTGACCTCTCAGCCTCCCTGGTTCTGAACACTTGCATTATTCACTACCGGCACCGGGAATTCTCTCACTGGCTACACATGCTAGCCCTGGAAACACAGGGGTCTAGTTCACCTGTTCTTCAGCAAAGGAAAAAAAGGTCAGTTTGATCTTTTTCAGCAGCCATCTTATCAGTCATCAGCCATCCTTTCCCTAAAATGAGTAATGAACTTAAGATTCTCTAGGATTCTTTTGGTCCCAGGTGGTATCTTATGTTAATATGTGTTTGATTATTTGATTTCCCCAAATCTTAATCTCAGTAGCAATCCTATTTTATGTATTTTTCCCGTTAGATAAGACTCCCTGATGGCAAGATGATGTCATTTTTGTTTTTGTGTCCTCAGTGTCCAGCATAGTACCTTACCAAAATAAACATCTGTTGAACTGAATTAAAATGATAAGATGGATCTTGTCTTGCCTACTTTAGATAAGGTGGCAGTGTTATATCTGCAGTGCCATTTCTGTCTTTGTGTAGTCCTTCGTTGTGCTGTATAGAGATCTTATAGGTCATGGTTTAGAAGTGATGCTTCTTGGTTATTTAGGTTGAATCGTACAATATTGCTGGTGTTCACCATATTTGACTTATAAAAATGGCAATTTCATAGGATTGGTTCAACCTATTATCTTTCTGGGGTTCCTGCAGATTACCATTGGGAGTAGCTGCCAGCTAGTGAGTTCAGTCTTTTATCTTCTAATTGTATCCCATCCTAAGAATCACAACAAAACTCTAAATTCTCAGCCTAATGTTGAGAGCTTCAGGAATCTGTCCCATGATAGGAAGCTGCAATTCTTTCCTTATCAAACAATGATGTCTTGTCCCTGTGCAGAACCTTCCCCCAAATCCTGGCTCCCATCATCTTTAG
The DNA here is from genome assembly GCF_000181295.1 of Otolemur garnettii. Lineage (NCBI taxonomy): Eukaryota > Metazoa > Chordata > Mammalia > Primates > Galagidae > Otolemur > Otolemur garnettii. The sequence continues at coordinate 1,618,189 of NW_003852507.1, forward strand.
CACTTCCATCTCCAATGTCAACATTTCCATTCAGCTTGGAGATACACCACCTTTTGCCTTGGGATTCAATTCCATCTCTCTGGGTAAGGCACTGGGATGGAAAAAGAATAAGAATCTGTCCATTAGAGGAGCAGAGTACAGTTGATGGCCACAGTGGCTCCACAGAACTCTCTTTTTCCACCATTGTTCAGATTACCAGCATCTCAGGCCACAGAGCATCCATCAGCGGGGCGTCCTAACTGTGGACCACCTCTGCTGGCGTGTGGGCAGTGACTCCCACATTCAGCGGGCACCACATCCACCCAATATGCATGTTTGGGGTGAGGCACTTGTCCTGGACTCCTTCACATTACAGGTAGGTGAGGGCTTTGGTGAATAGGGGCCCATATAGCTTTCTCATCCAGTCATACTTCAGAGTACTGAGCATCTTGTTGGCAACAAGTGATGCATCAAGGCATTACAAACTGTGCTCCTGCATACTTCTAATGGGGTCCATCTGCTTCTTTTCTAGGGTAGCTATAACCAGCCTCTGGGCCTGTCTAGCACCCAGTCAGATACTCTCTTTCTTGATTGTACAATTCGAGGACTACAAGTAGAAGCATCAGACACCTGTGCTCAGTGTCTTTCTCGTATCTTATCCCTGTTGGGTCCTCAATCTGGGAAGTCAGCTGTCTCTAGGGAATCATCATTTGGGGACTCTGTGTCATTACTATGGAAGGTGGACTTGAAGGTGGAGGACATGAACTTGTTCACCCTGTCTGCCCTGGTCGGTAAGTGAGATGGGGATCTGTACTGAAGTGTGTAGTGTGTAACCTAAGCAGATAATGCTGGTTCAGTCTGCTCCTTCTCGTCGAAGTTGATTATCTGGAATTTTTCTAAAGTTAGAGGCATGAGGTGCTAGAAGGTCTTACATAAATATTGGCCTAGTTGGTATTTCTTAAGGGCTTATGAAAGGCAAGTATTAAGCAAGACATATAAAAGATTTAGTTCTGATGTGGTTAGGAGAGTGAGATCCATGTACTTTTGCTTTCCTGTGTGTTTAGCTCTAGAGAGTATCTGCACAATTTGTAAGAGTTAGGGTTAGGGGACTTAACTGGTCTTTGGCAGATCTAGTCAGATTAAGATAGGAAAGGGAAAATTTCCCTGAAATAAAGGAATGAGCTTAAGGAGCCTTGGGGAATAAAGATAATTAGAGTAAAAGGAATAAATAAGAAAGGAGAGTGAGAACTGAAGCTGCTATTTGGGAACCAAGGCTGACACACTTTCTGGATGTTAGGTGCTTCAGAGATACGACTGGACACACTGACTGTCCTGGGCAGTGCTGAGACCTCTACCGTGGGGATTCAAGGGCTTGTGCTTGCGCTGGTAAAGTCAGTCAAGGAGAAGATGCAGCCCTGTTGCAAGGCTCCTGATATCCCCACTCCAGTGCTCAGCCTCTCCATGCTCTCTGTCACCTATCACAGCAGCATCCGCTCATTGGAGGTAATGTTCCTGTGGGGAGGTGGGGCTGGGCTGGTTTTTCCCTCGCTTGAGAACCTTTCTCAGTTTTTCACTCATTTCAGGAAAAATACGACACTCGGTCTTCTTTATTTATTTATTTTTCATTTTTTGAGACAGAGTCTCACTTTCTCACCCTGGGTAGTGTCGTGGCATCATAGCTCACAGCAAACGCAAACTCCTGGGCTCAAGTGATCTTGCCTTAGCCTCCCAAGTAGCTGGGAATACAAGCACCCTCCACAGGCCTGACTAGTTTGAGATCGGGGTTCACTGTTGCTCCAGCTTGTCTTGAACTCCTGAGCTCATGCAATCCACCTGCCTCAGCCTCCCAGAATGCCAGGATCACAGGCATGAGCCATTGTGCCTAGCCCTGGACTTCTTTATTTTTTTCTGGTGTGTTCTGTGTGTTTTAAATTTTCTGTGAAATTTGAAATATATAAAAAATTAAAAGAGAATAGATAACCTTTCATGTTCCCAGCTTGTTTTAGTTATGTTCCCACCAGTCTTCTCCTGCCCAAGGCTCTGGGATTGGTTTGAAACAGGTACCAGATATATGTGATTTCAACTATACATATTTGAGTATATATATGTGAAAAATAAGAACCTTTTAAAATGATTTTACTGAATCCCCTAGCTCATCAAGAGGCTAGCAGAAACCTGAAGATGGAGGCCCTGGAAAGTTTTTGAGGGAGTTTCTAATATTTTTTTCCTCAGGTTATCACATGGACATGGAGGAGGAGCTTGAGCTATTTTTCCTTTAGAAACTGAAGAAGTTCCTTTTTAGGGGCAGTGCCTGTGGCTCAGTGAGTAGGACGCTGGCCCCATGTACTGAGGGTGGCAGGTTTGAACCCGGCCCTGGCCAAACTGCAACAAAAAATAGCTGAGCGTAGGGCGAGCCTGTGGCTCAAAGGACTAGGGCGCTGGCTCCATATGCCAGAAGTGGTGAGTTCAAACCCAGCCCTGGCCAAAAAC
>NW_003852507.1:1621611-1625777 GCF_000181295.1 Otolemur garnettii
ACTATGTTGCCCTTGGTAGAGTGCCATGGTGTCACAGCTCACAGCAACCACAGACTCTTGGGCTTAAATGATTCTCTTGCCTCAGCCTCCTGAGCAGTTGGGACTACAGGTGCCCACCACAATGCCTGGCTACTTTTTGGTTGCAGTTGTCATTGTTGTTTAGCAGGCCTGGGCTGGGTTTGAACTCACCAGCCTTGGTGTATGTGGCTGGTGCCCTACTCGCTGAACTGTGGTGCCAAGCCTATGACCAGTAGATCAGTACTTTATACTACCTTTTGAGAATTAAGTCAAGATGCAGTCAATTCATGAAATGTTTTCAGTTGCCAGTTGTAGTGCTTAATAGAGTATGACTGTTAAGAGAAAGATAACTCATGAGCAGAAACATAAAGGCAGATGATTTATTGAGTATCTGCTGTATATATTGTGGTAGGTACAAAGAATTAAAATATTTGGCTCTGGTAGCTCAGCAGTTAGGGCATCAGCTACATACACCGAGGCAGGTGGGTTTGAACCTGGCCCGGGCCTACTAAACAACAGTGACAACTGTAACAAAAAAATAGCCAGGCATTGTGGCAGGTGCCTGTAGTCACAGCTACTTGGGAGGCTGAGGCAAGAAAATTGCTTAAGCCCAAGACTTGGAGGTTGTTGTGAGAGTGTCTCAAAAAAAAAAAAAAAATTGGCCCCTACTGTCGGACAATATAGATATGTCCTGCATATCAGATATTTACATTATAATTCACAATAGTAGCAAAATTATAGTTATGAAGTAGCAGTGAAAATAATTTTATGGTTGGGGGTCACCACAATATGAGGAACTATATTAAAGGGTTGTGGCATTAGGAAGGTTGACAACCACTGTGTTATGGGAGTAAAGTAAGGGAATAGTTAATGTAGTTACTCAGGAAAGACTGATGGGTGGAGATGGTTCTTAAGCCAGGCATGCATGTATAATAATCACTGACATCTCTACTGTTCTGGACATGGTAAGTAACAGATCCTTTTCTTTTGCTCTTTAAAGGTTCAGTGTGGTGCAGGGCTGACCTTACTCTGGAGTCCCCCAGATCACATGTACCTGTACCAGCATGTCCTGGATACCCTACAGTGCCGAGACCTACTAAGAGCCACCGTGTTTCCTGCTCCATCCCTTATACAAGAAACTACAGGGACCACTTCTGAGCTAGAAAGCCATCCCCCAGAACCGTCCCCCCCAAAGCGACTACTAAACCTGACACTGGAGGTGAACACAGCCAAGCTGACAGCTTTTGTGGCTGAGGACAAGTTCATTACCCTTGCTGCAGAAAGTGTGTCATTGAGCCGTCATGGAGGTTCTCTGCAGGCTTACTGCCCAGAGCTGGCTGCTGGATTTGATGGCAATAGTATCTTCAACTTTAAGGAGGTAGAGGTGCAGCTTCTACCTGAGCTGGAAGAGATGATCCTCCATCGGAACCCCTTCCCTGCACTGCAGACCCTCCGGAACCGTGTTTGGCTCCTCTCCCTTGGCTCAGTCTCAGTGGAGTTCCCTTATCAGTATGACTTCTCTCAAACTCTAGATGAAGCTATAGGAGTTCAGAAATGGCTGAAGGGGCTGCATCGAGGGACTCATGCTTGGGCCTCTCCAAGCCCTGCCCCACTCCCACCTGATCTACTCTTAAAGGTTCAGCACTTTTCATGGGTTTTTCTGGATGACATTTTTGAGGTAAAACTTCATGATAACTATGAACTTATGAAGGATGAAAGTAAGGAGAGTGCCAAAAGGCTGCAGCTACTGGATGCCAAAGTGGCTGCCCTTCGGAAGCAGCATGGGGAGTTGTTGCCCGCCCGAAAAATTGAGGAACTCTATGCTTCTTTGGAACGCAAAAACATTGAGATCTACATACAGCGCTCCCGTCGTCTCTATGGCAACACACCGATGCGCCGGGCACTGCTCACTTGGAGCCTGGCAGGGCTAGAGTTGGTGGCTTTGGCAGATGCCTCCTTCCATGGGCCTGAGCGTGTGGTAGAGCAGGTTCGAGAGCTTGATCCAAGTAGTCCTTTTCCTGCTGAGGGAATAGACCTTGTCATTCAGTGGTGTCGCATGCTCAAGTGCAGTGTTAAGACCTTTCTGGGTAAGTAGTATTTCCCTTGTTTGCAAACCCTGATGTTTGCACTTGGAGCTCTGGGGAGCTCTCTGAGTGATTACAGAGAACTCCCTATAATGAAGAACTGTGGCTATTTTGGGATAAGTGGAATGGGATAGGTGGGGCTCTCTCTCTCTTTCTTTGTTCCTGACTTTCACCCTGAAACTGCTTGGCTAACAAAGGGACAGCTAGCACAGTCATCTTTAAGGTTATTGTGGCTCTTGGATCTCAGTGCTATGACCTTATGCTTCTGTTCCAGGGTCATTTCCTTTTCAGCTCTGCTGCCAACTGCGAGCCCTTGTTCTCTTAGTTGACTTTATAAATATAGATGGGTAAAAGTAGTGGCAAGGCAAAAAAAAAAAAAAAATGCCATTAGAGTGCTAATACAGTTCTCTGAATAGCCAGCATGTATCTTCCCCATAATAACAGTTCGGATCAGAGATTATCCAAGGTACCTGTTTGAGATCCGTGATTGGCGACTGATGGGTCGACTTGTGGGCACTGAGCAGAGTGGTCAGCCTTGCTCCCGTCGGCGTCAAATCCTGCACTTGGGGCTTCCATGGGGTAACGTGGCAGTAGAAAGGAACATGCCCCCACTCAAGTTCTACCATGATTTCCACTGTGAGTAGAGAAGGGCAGTTGGTTTTGGCTAAGGGACATTTGTAATGGCTGAGATGGGAGGTGAACTGAGGCCCTTTGGGGTGAAGGAGGAAGAGAGGAGTGAGGCTGTATAATTTATAACCTTTGTTCCTCTACCACAGTGGAAATCTTCCAGTACACAGTAGTATGGGGCCCTTGCTGGGATCCAGCCTGGACACTGATTGGCCAATGTGTGGACCTCTTGACCAAGCCCTCAGCCGACCCCAGCCCACCTTTGCCCTGGTGGGATAAGAGCCGTCTTCTATTTCATGGGGATTGGTACATGGACATTGAACAGGCAAACCTGCACCAGCTGGCTACTGAGGTGAGGGGACCATGGTAGTGTGTTCCTCTTAGGATAGTATGGTAAATTTAGGCCTGCGCACATGAGGGAAGAGAGAAAGGTATTGATTTGGGAGATAAGAATGCTGTTGTTATCCATATCTCACCAAATTCTTGGTGGTTATAGGATCCATATAACACAACTGAAAATATGCATTGGGAGTGGAGCCACCTGTTTTTTCATTGGAAACCTGGTCAGTTTGTGTTCAAGGGTGACTTGGATATCAACGTGAGAACAGCCTCTAAGTGAGTGGAATAAAGGGTGGGGCTCAATGGGCTAGGGGGGCTCGGGTGGAGGGAGAAGGGAAGAGGCAAGAGAAGGGGAGTGACCAGGGCACTAAGGGCTGGGGCTCTGTTGTGAGGCAGGTATGACGACTGCTGCTTCCTTCATCTTCCTGACCTGTGCATGACACTGGACCTGCAGTGGCTGTGCCATGGGAACCCCCATGATCATCATGGTGTCACTCTGCGGGCCCCCGAGTTCCTGCCTGAAGTGCCCTTGGGCCAGCTTCACGACTCCTACCGGGCTTTCCGCTCTGAGAACCTCAATCTCTCCATCAAGATGGACCTGACTCGGCACAGTGGGAGTGAGACTTGGGTTAGGGCTGGGAGGATGAGCTTGGACACTAAGAATTTCAGCTTAACCCTTTGGGGAGGTGATAGTAGAGCAAGGGAGAATTTGGGTTAGGACCCTTTTTTGGAAGATTGCTGTCTTAGTCTTTTTGAGCTGCTATAACAATAATACCGTAAATTTGGCAGCTTGCAAACAAACTATTTCTCACAGTTCTGGAGGATGAGAAGTCCAGGATCAAAGCTCTGTCAGATTGTGTGTCTGGTGAAGGCCTGTTCCTCATATGGCACTTTATTTTATTTAATTTTTTGAGACACTCTGAGTGTCACTCTGTTGAGCTGGGTAGAGTGCTGTGGTGTCACAGCTCACAGCAACCTCTAACTCTTTTTTATTTTTTGAGACAGAGCCTCAAGCTATCTCCCTGGGTAGAGTGTGGTGGCTTCACAGCTCACAGCAACCTCTAACTCCTGGGCTCAAGCGAGTCTCCTGCCTCCACC
>NW_003852507.1:1626800-1631985 GCF_000181295.1 Otolemur garnettii
CCCGCCACCTTAGGTGTACGTGGCTGGCGCCTTAGCCGGTTGAGCTATAGGCGCCGAGCCAGAGTGCCAGGATTTAACACAGGCATAAGCCATTGTACCTGGCCTTTTTGTTTTTGTTTTTGTTTTTTTTTTTGAGCCACAGTTTCACTTCATTGCCTGGGCTAGAGTGCCATGGTGTCAGCCTAGCTCATAGCAATCTCAAACTCCTGGACTCAAGTGATCCTCTTGCCTCAGCCTCTCAAGGAGTTGGGACTTATAGGCACCCACCATGGCACCTAGCTAATTTTTCTATTTTTATTTTTTTAAGTAGAGATGGGATCTTGCTTTTACTCAAGCTGGTCTCAAACTCCTGAGCTCAGGCAGTCCTCCTACCTCAGCCTCCCAGAGGGGGCTGGATTACGGGCATAAGCCACTGTGCCTAGCCAGATGGCACTTTTTTGCTGCATCTTCATAAAGTGAAAGAGCCAGTGAGCTCCCTTGGGCTTCTTTCATAAGGGCCGTAATTCTGTACACATACCCTCATGATCATCCTAAAGGCCTACCCTTTAACACCATCCTAACGCTTAGGAGTTAGCATTTCAACGTAAGAATTTTGAGGGGACACAAACATTCACACTATAGCAGTAGGTGAAAACAAAGAACTTATATAGCTTCTTGAAAGGAGGAGGAGTTAGGGATGCTGAATATGAGGCCAGGTGTCTTTAGGATTTTAAACCTCTAAAACCTGAACCTTCGCTGGGCGCAGTGGCTCATGCCTGTAATCCTAGCACTCTGAGAGGCTGAGGCGAGTGGATTGCTTGAGCTCATGAGTTTGAGACCAGCCTAACCAAGAGTAAGACCCCATCTCTAAAAATACCCGATCACTGGCAGGTGCCTAGTCCCAGCTACTTGGGAGGCTGAGGCAAGAGAATGGCTTGAGCCCGAGAGTCTGAGGTTGCTGTGAGCTATGAAGCTGTGGCACTCTACCAAGGGTGACAGAATAAGACTCTGTCTCAAAAAAAAAGAAAGTAAAATGAAACTTGAACTTAGAGAAGGATTTAGCTTAAGTTCTGTTTATAAGCCACAGCTAGGAAATGTCTGTCCTTCCCTTTGCAGCAATATCTCAGCCCCGAATTCTACTATATAGTAGCACCCTGCGCTGGATGCAAAACTTCTGGGCAACTTGGACTAGTGTCACAAGGCCTATCTGCAGGGGAAAACTCTTCAATAACCTGAAGCCCAGCAAGAAGAAACTTGGCCAACACTACAAGCAGCTCTCCTATACTGCCCTCTTTCCCCAGCTGCAGGTCAGGCTCTGATACCCATATTGGCATCTGTTCCTCTTTAGATTTCTTGTTTTCTCAGGTTATGTCTCTTAGTCATCCCTCTGTTGCTGTCCTTTGTTCAGTGTTATGGTTTCTTTTTGCCAGGTACATTATTGGGCCTCATTTGCCCAGCAACGAGGCATACAGATTGAATGCAGTCAGGGCCATGTCTTCACTCGGGGGACTCAGCGGCTTATACCTCAAGGTAAGATCAAAGACTCCCTTCATTTCTCCTAGCTTATTCCTTGTCCTTTTTCCATTTCTCAGTTCTATTCCCGTCCTCCCTTTCTATCTCAACACAGTCCTTCTGTACTGGTCTGCAAAGGGCTCTGTGTACCTCCTTTTCTCAGCAGGGACAGTGATGCGGCGCCTTATCTCTGATTGGAGTGTGACCCAGATGGTGAGTGACCTCAGTCAGGTGACCGTTCACCTGATGGCCTCACCCACTGAAGAGAATGCCGATCACTGTCTTGATCCCTTGGTAACAAAGACCCACCTGCTAAGCTTGTCTTCTCTCACCTACCAACGGCATAGCAATCGTACAGCTGAGGAGGTACTGCCTGACCCAGTCTCTTAGTTACCTTATTTAAGTTAGTACATATCTCAGTCTGCTTGGGCAGCCATAACACAATACCATAGACAGGGTGGCTTAAACAACAGAAGCTTATGTCTCACAGTTTGGGGAACTTGGTAGTCTAAGATCAGGGTGCTAGCATGGTTGGGTTCTGGTGAGGCCTCTTTTCCTGGCTTGCAGATGTCCACCCTTCTCTCTGTGTCCTCAAGTGGTAGGGAGACAGAGCAGTCGGGTGTGCGCATGTGTGAGAGTGTGTCAGCATGCATGTGCCTAAACACTCTAGTTTCTCTTACTTTAAAAGCATTAATCCTATCATGAAGGCCCCACCCTCATGACTTCATCTAAATCAGTGGTTCTCAACCTTCCTAATGCCGCAGTGTATTTTCATTGTTAAAAAGAGTTGCCACCCACAGGTTGAGAACCGCTGATCTAAACTTATTTACCTCTGAAAAACCCATTTCCATATATCATTACATTAGGGGTTTGGGGTTTACCATATGAATTTGGGGGGAATACAATACAATCCATAGGAGGAAACTTCAGGCTAAGTCCCTGGTCAGGTTCTTAATTCTATTGTAGGCATATATGTCATTGCTTTGTGACATACTTGGTTTAGCTATATTGGCAGCATGCTTTTTGAAAATTCCTCTTCTTTCTCCCCTTTGAAGGTAGTATTCTTTAGCATCTTATTTGGTGCTGATAAAAATTGGGAGAGGAGAGTGGAAAGCCCTTTAATTTTGAAAGGATTTTAAGTTGAAATTCTCTGAGTCATTTAAAATATAGTGGGAATAGTTAGAATGTAATGTCATGTATAAGCTAAAGCCACTTAGTTTGTCTTTCTCCAAGGGCTTTAAATCTTCCATAGGATAGGTTTGCTACTCATTAAGCTTGTTCTCTTTTCTCTGCATTTGTGGTCCAACAGCACTGGGGGTAATTCTTGTGCTACCCTGAGGTCCTTTTCCTGTTTCTCAGGAGCTCTCTACTCGAGATGGGGATCCTACCTTTCATACACATCAGCTACACTTGGTAGATTTAAGGATTTCCTGGACAACCACCAATCGAGACATTGCCTTTGGTTTATATGATGGCTACAAAAAGGCAGCTGTACTCAAACGTAATCTCTCTACTGAAGCCCTGAAGGGGTTAAAGATTGATCCTCAGATACCAGCCAAAAAGCCAAAGCGGGGCGTCCTGACTAGTGTGCCGGCCCAACCTCGTGTTAACACTCCCAGCTTCAGTGGACTGCCTGATAAGGGGTCATCAGGAGGTAAGCTGGGAGAGGTGAGACTTCGGGAGTTTAGGTTTAGAACACAGGCTTGGGCAGGAGTTTGAGAACGACTGAATCATGGCTTGTTCCATCTTGGTGTAGAGGTGAAACTATTATTTTTCCTTATTATGCCACCTAAGTCTCATATAGCAATGAATTATAGGCTTAAATGGTCTCATTCTGTGGCCAGCAGAAAAGAATCAGGAGTGATGGGGCCAAAATAAGATGAATAAGGGAAAGGAGCAGAAGATTAGAGAATTGTTTCATGTTTTTGTTAATTAATTTGTTGAGTGAGCAGATACTGATTACTTAACAGGCTGAAAGCACTCTACTGGATTCAGTGAGTGATGTAGAATGTAAGACATTCCACTTGCCCCAATAAGTTTATCATCTCTGAATGAGCTAAGATTAGTTTGTTTATTCACTCAGTCACTCCTGTATCCATTCATAGATTGATTTTAGCTTTATTAAGGGTTAATAATGTATTGGATATAACCCTAGACATTTTTGGGAGACAAAGAGGAAGGGAAGTTCAGAAGTTAGTAGTGAGAGAGACATGTAAATTGTAATTTCATTATGAAAATGCTTTGTAAGAATTTTCAAGAAAGTATTTAAATCAGGGTGGCGCCTGTGGCTCAAAGGAATAGGGCACCAGCCCCATATGCTGGAGGTGGCGGGTTCAAACCCAGCCCCAGCCAAAAACTTCAAAAAAAAAAAAAAGTATTTAAATCAATGTAGGGAAGCCTAGAAAGGCTTCAGAGATGATGATGATTAAGATGGGTGTTAAAAGATGAATAAGAGTTCAACAGGCAAGGAAAGAAAAGAGGTCATTTTAGGGGCAGAGAATAGCAAGTACGGAGCAATGAAAGCTTATATTGAGTTTGAAAACAAGATGAAAAGTCTTAAGTGTCACAGAAAGAAGTAAAAGATATAAAAGTTGTTCCTGACTGGAGTGAAGGAGGGACTCCATCAGGGAAAAGTTTATTGCAGAAGTAGCATTTGAGGGGGAACTTTAAGCTTAATATAATTTGAACATGTTGAAATGGGGAGGAATGACAATCAAGGCAGTGGGAATAACCTGAGTAGGAGTGGAGTCTGAGTGGAAAAAAACGTGATTTTTTTTTTTTTTTGGAGACAGAGTCTCACTTGGTCACGCTCAGTAGAGTGCCGTGATGTGTCAGCTCCTTACAGCAACCTCAAACTCTTGGGCTCAAGCGATTCTCTGGCCTCAGCTTCCCAAGTAGCTGGGACTACAGATGCCCACCACAACATCCAACTATTTTTTAGAGACAAGGGTCTCGCTCTTGCTCAGGTTGGTCTTGACCTTGTGAGTTCAGGCAGTCCACCCACCTCGGCCTCCCAAGTGCAGGGATTACAGGCATGAGCCACCGTGCCCAGCCTAAAGTGATTTTTGTATTCTCTCGGTCAACAATAATCAACACAACACTTCTGTGACCAAATGTGTGTTGGTTTTTCCCCACCAAGGAGTCAATTGTGCAACAGACTCTAGTTGGGCATTCTCTCATTTAATTCAATTCTGACATGATCTGCATGGAGATAGCATCAAATTCTGAAGGTTGAAGGTTCAGTCACCAAGACTGTTCCTGTTCCTCTCTTTTAGATGTCTATAAGCTTCAGATTGTTTTACCTATGCTCTGACCAACTGGCTATAAATTGGGGTTCCCATGACCCCTCCTCCTTGGGTTTGAATAATTTGCCAGAGCAGCTGAGAGAACTCAGAAAACTGGTTTATTAGAAAGATATTCCAAGGTTGAGCATGGTTTTTCATTCCTGTAAACTCCCTGAGGTGGGAGGATCATTTGAGGCCAGGAGTTGCAAGACCAGCCTAAGTCAGGCATGACACAGTGGCTCACACCTATAAATCCTAGCACTCTAGGAGGCTGAGGCAGGTAGATTGCTTGAGCTCCTGTGTTCGAGACCAGCCTGAGCAAGAGCAAGACGCCATCTCTAAAAATAGCCAGGCATTGTGGCAGGTGCCTGTAATCCCAGCTACTTGGGAGGCTAAGGCAAGAGAATTGC
>NW_003852507.1:1632364-1633685 GCF_000181295.1 Otolemur garnettii
GAATAAACAGAAAAAAATTGGCCATTGGTAATCAACATAACCTTTAGCCTCTTTTAGGAGGTTGAGTGTGGGTTAGGGCTAGAATTCACAACCCTCTAATCTTCCCTAGGTCTTTCCAGTGACCAGTCCCCATCCTGAAGCTACTTAGGGGCTGCCAGCCACCAGTCAACTTATTAGCATACAAAAATACATTATTTTGGAGACAGTAAGGATTTTAAGAGTCATATGCCAGGAAACATGTTTATTTCATGATATTGCAAAGAATAAATGGCCTCTTTTGGATAACAGAGTAACTAAAGAAGAGGAGTAAGAGAAAAGGCTAGAAAGGAAAGCTGGAGCTAGATCACAAACACTTTCCATACAGGGCTAAGGGATTTTTCGTCCTTATTCAATAGGTAGTAGTGAACTACTGAAGGCTTTTGAATAAGGGTGTGTCCTTATTAAAGTTTATTTTTTTTTTTTTGAGACAGAGTCTCACTCTGTCAACCTTGGTAGAGTGCCTTGGGATCACAGCTCACAGTAACCTCAAACTCTTGGGTTTAAGCAATTCTCTTGCCATAGCCTCCTAAGTAGCTGGGAATACAGGCACCCACCACAATGCCTGGCTGTTTTTTTATGTTGCAGTTGTTGTTTTAGCAGGCCTGGGCCGCATTTGAACCTGGCAGCCTCGGTTATGTGGCCGGCACCCTAATCACTGAGCTACAGCAGCAAGCCTAATGTTTTACTTCTAGAAAGACAAATCCGGCAGTGGCACATGTGAGGACTGAGTAAGAAGGGGGGAAACCAATTAAGAAACTATTATGGTGTCTCAATAAGAGGCAACAAGGGCTAGAACTAAGTAGAGGCAGTAGGAATGGAATTAAGCAGATAGAAACATTATTGTGCATATAGAAGGCTTGGCCTCTGGTTGGGAGGAGTTAAAACATAGTGAGAAAATGATAATGACTAAGGTTTTGAGCCCGGCAACTGGCATGATGGTAGCAGTAATATCAGAAATAAGAGATCTAGAGGTGGTTTAGGGAAGTGTAGGGTTATTAAGATTTTGGCTCAGCGCCTGTGGCTCAAGTGGCTAAGGCGCCAACCCCATACACCTAAGGTGGAGGGTTTGAATCCAGCCTGGCCTGCCAAATAACAATGATGGCTGCAACCAAAAAATAGCCGGGTGTTGTGGTGGGCGCCTGTGGTCCCAGCTACTTGGGAGACTGAGGCAGGAGACTCGCTTGAGCCCAGGAGTTGGAGGTTGCTGTCAGCTGTGATGCCATGGCACTCTGCCCAGGGGGACAGCTTGAGGCTCTGTCTCAAAAAAAAAAAAAAAAAAAAT
>NW_003852507.1:1634457-1637634 GCF_000181295.1 Otolemur garnettii
AAAAAAAAAAAAAAAAAAACCCTAGGAAAAGGAAGAGGGTCTGTAATCAGATGAAGTCCCAGAGCTAGGAGGACAAGTTGGCATTGATGGTAAGGGAGTGATTGATTTCAAGTGGAAAAGAATGGTCAATGAACATATAGTCTGGGTACTTCCACCCATAATCCCAGCAGCTAGGAAGGATTGCTTGAAGCCAGGAGTTAGAAAAAAGCCTGGGCAACATAATGAGACCCCCATCTCAAAAAATAATAATAATGGTAATAAGATTTTAAGAAACAGCATGTAAAATAATCTGAAATGAAAAATAGAAGGAACAAGATGGGGAGAAAAAAGACTCTGGGGTAATCTAGTAGTGCCTAAGAGGAAAAGAATACTACCACTTACATAACATTTCTAAATTTCTGTTAGGAATCTGTTACTTTTATTAAGATTCAGGGGAAAATGAATTGACAACCTTTTTTTCCCCTTAGGGGTCAAGGAGTGGGCTAGGCTGGGGTCAAGTTCCAGGTTGGGGAGGATGTATTCTATCCCTTACCTACCCAGAGAAATTGAGGGAAGATCAGTTTGGTCTTGGATGTGTTCTCTTTTCCTTTGATACTATGACCTTTCCCTACTTCCTATTTCTCTGCCAGGTGCTTACATGTTGCAGAAGCTGATTGAAGAAACAGATAGGTTTGTAGTGTTCACAGAAGAGGAGTCGGGTATGAGTGAGCAGTTGTGTGGCATTGCTGCCTGCCAGACGGATGACATATACAACCGAAACTGCCTTATTGAACTAGTCAACTGCCAGGTACCTTCTCTTTATAAGTGTATCCCAACATTAGGCTAGATCATAATCATATTGTGTATCTTCCCTCACCTCTAAATAAGAATGAGTGGATAGGCTGGATGCAGTGCTTACCTGTAATTGTAGCACTCTGGGAGACAGAGGCTGGTGGATTGCTTGAGCTCAGGAGTTCAAGACCAGCCTGAGCAAGAGTGAGACTCTGTCTCTACTAAAAGTAGAAAAACCACCTGTGCATTGTGGTGGGTGCCTGTAGTCCCAGCTACTTGGGAGGCTGAGGCAAGAGGATCACTTGAGCCCAACAATTTGAGGTTGCTGTGAGCTAAGATGCCACAGCACTCAACCAAGGGCGACAATCATACTCCATCTCCAAAAAAAGAAAAAAAATAGTGGATAGAACTCCGAAAAATTTTTCTTTCCTTCAGGTATCATGGATAATATTACTTCCATGTCTAAAAGCCAGTAATATTCATTCTGTAAGCCAGAATTAAGCCTAGCTGCAATGGTTGGTACAGTGTTCTCACTAACCTTCTCATCTTCCTTGGTGATTTAACTCTGCTCCTGTCTCTGGGATAGATGGTTCTTCGTGGAGCAGAGACTGAAGGCTGTGTCATTGTGTCAGCTGCCAAAGCCCAATTGCTGCAGTGCCAACACCATCCAGCCTGGTATGGTGATACATTGAAACAAAAGACATCCTGGACTTGCTTATTGGATGGCATGCAGTACTTTGCCACTACTGAAAGTAGCCCCACTGAGCAGGATGGCCGACAGCTCTGGTTAGAGGTTAGTCAGCAGGGCTGGGAAGTCCCATCATATCCCTAGTTTTCCTTAGTTATTTAGCCTTTACCACCAGAATAGCTGAAAGAGTCTTGATTGTATACCTATTACTACCAACTTAGCAGAATAATGAGGCTGGTAACACTTTGAATGTGGGCAGTCTCTGCTCTGAGGGACGTATAGTACATTTTTTTTTCAATACAATACAAATGCTTTAATACTTGCAGATCATTCCCATGTCAGTGGTTGTGACCCTGACATCCAGGACGCAGCAACCAAGTTCAATGCAGCCTCCGAGACTCTTGCTCTGACTTTTTTTTTTTTTTTTTTTTTGAGACAGAGCCTCAAGCTGTTCCCCTGGGTAGAGTGCCGTGGCATTACAGCTCACAACAACCTCCAACTCCTGGGCTCTAGCGAGTCTCCTGTCTCCGCCTCCCAAGTAGCTGGGACCACAGGCGCCCACCACAACGCCCGGCTATTTTTTATTGGTTGCAGCCGTCATTGTTGTTTGGCGGGCCCGGACTGGGGGTTCGAACCCGCCACCTTAAGTGTACGCGGCTGGCGCCTTAGCCGGTTGAGCTATAGGCGCCGAGCCCTTGCTCTGACTCTTAACAGGGCTTTAAGCCCCACCCTAGCACATGGGGCTTTTCATGTTGCTAATGATGGAGTGGTTTGTGTCACTCATAAATTCCACACACACCTGTGTACACTATCCCTGTGAGCTCTTCCTGCCTTATTGCTGCCTAGCATCTTGGTGACCCTGGCCAGCTTGATGAACTGCATTTGGCTTGTGTCTATAATAGTGGCACCACACCTATTGGGTAGAATGCAGTACATTTTTTTTTTAATCTCATGATACTCTGTTTCATTGCAAGAGAAACTGTCACTTCCTAGCACAAGAATAAAATGGGGTGGAACTTTTTTACTTTAAAGATTGCTGATCCCTATTAATGTTCATACTACTTACCAAAAAAAGAGTAAGTCTGAGAATTTTTGATAAGCTCTCTATCTGCCCTTTCTCTGACCTCTGTTATAAAGATGATTGATTGTTTCAGCAAGGCAGTAAGGTTGAACAAAAGACTGCTTATTAATAAGTCAGGGCTCAGTGCCCATAGCTCAGTGGTTAGGGCGCCAGCCACATACACCAGAGCTGGTGGGTTGGAACCAGGCCAGGCCTGCTGAACAACAATGACAGCTACAACAACAACAACAAAAATTTGCCAAGTATTGTGGTGGGCACTTGTAGTCCCAACTACTTGGGAGGCTGACTCAATAGAGCTGCTTAAGCCCAAGAGTTTGCTGTGAGCTATGACGCCATGGCATTCTACCAAGGGCAACATAATGAGACTTTGTCTCAAAAAAAAAAAAAGTCAGGTTATATGAATTCTACTTTTTTTTTTTAATAATAGAGACTTTGTTAAGGATATGTGCATTCTGGTGACACCATTGCCATTACAGTAGCCATAGCCCTCAAGCCAGTTGCCTTTATTTGTAAAATGGAGTTACTGCTTCACCTTCACAAGATTGTTGAAAGGATTGGGTGAGAAGGTGCTTTGAAAAATACAAAAGATTTGGCTCGGCGCCTATAGCTCAACCGGCTAAGGCGCCAGCCACGTACA
>NW_003852507.1:1640011-1641574 GCF_000181295.1 Otolemur garnettii
CCCTTGGTATATGGGGCTGGCGCCCTACTCATTAAGCCACAGGTGCTGCCCTTGTTGTTTTTTTTTTAATGAAATATTTTGCCCATGACATACGTGATTTGGTTTTAACCTAGCTCATTGTTTTTCTGGCTCAAGACCTGCAGGCCTGGCCAAGTGTGCATATAACTCAATTGGGTTGGAGAATTTGGGTGGTTTGGGGCAAAAGAGAGAGCCAAATATCCCTTACCATTAGAGATCCGTCAAGCCATTCCAGGCAGTAGAGGTCTAGCTAGATAGTAAGTGTAACTATTTGAAACACAGAGATGTGACCCAGTGGGCCAGGGCAAGCCACTGTTTGCCTGAGAGCTAACAGTGCCTGTGTCTCTTTCTTCAGGTGAAGAACATTGAGGAGCACCGGCAGCGTAGTCTGGACTCTGTGCAGGAGCTGATGGAGAGTGGACAGGCAGTGGGTGGCATGGTTACCACAACCACAGGTCAGCTCTTCCCTTCCTCTTCATCAAATGGTTAGAAGAAGACGTGCACCCCAAAGGGGTCCATTTCCTTTCCTATTCTTAACATTAGTGTATGCTAGAGTAGGATCATTTTGTGCTAGACATTGAAAGCAATGTTTCTGGAGTTCCCTAGACATCACACATAGCTGGGAGGCTCTCATTATTTTTATTGAAAATGTCTTTCTTTTATTTCTTTCCCACCTCTTTCAGATTGGAACCAGCCAGCTGAGGCACAGCAAGCCCAGCAAGTCCAGCGGATCATTTCACGTTGCAGCTGCCGAATGTACTATATTAGTTACAGCCATGACATTGATCCAGAACTAGCAACTCAGATTAAGCCACCTGAGGTTCATGAGAACCAGGAAAAGGAAGATCTCCTAAAGAAGCAGGAAGGTATTCAGGGCATGAAAGGCTTTTGGGAGGAACTAGGGAACTTGTGAAAGTAGTTATTTCCTTACTGGTTTTGAGACATAGTTATTAGAAATCCCGTTGTGCTTACCATTTCTCTTTGCTCTACTATGAGAGAAGTTCTGCTATGAGAGAACAACCTATACTCTTGGAGGGAAGTGGGATGAATAGGCTTTGTTTATGATTTTGAAATGTTTTCTACCCATGAGTATCTCTCAGCCCATTCTGTGGAGTTGACTAACAGGAATAGACCTAACGTGGGTTAGGAGATGGAGTAGCTAGCTATTTAGGGAGAAACTTGAACATCTTATTTAGTTGATAACAATTACGTAGGGGCTGTGGATACCTTCACCCTTATCCATCATGAGCTGGAAATCTCTACCAACCCCGCTCAGTATGCCATGATCCTGGACATCGTCAACAACCTGCTGCTCCATGTAGAACCCAAGCGGAAGGTGAGCACGGGCCCTTATGGAATTCTGGTTAGCCTCATAGAAACTCAGGCCTTGGGTTTTATTTGGGCTACAGTAAGAAAACCCAAACTTCACAGTGAAAAAGGGCCTTGTTGTTCATATATCCTCTCTATTATTCAGCAGCAACAGTTTAAATTCTACTTACCTAAGGAAGGTTTGAGTGTCCCAGGGACTACAGAGCTTCTTTGTTT
>NW_003852507.1:1642018-1646884 GCF_000181295.1 Otolemur garnettii
TGTCTCAAAAAAAAAAAAAAAAAAAAAAAATTAGATATGCAGAAGAGTATCCCATTTCTTGTTTCTTTGTCTATTTCACTTTACTACAAGACTTGTCTATTTAAAAAATCTTACTGATATCCCTTTCTATTCCTTTAGGAACATAGTGAGAAGAAGCAGCGGGTCAGGTTCCAGCTTGAGATCTCTAGCAATCCTGAGGAGCAGCGCAGTAGCATATTACACTTACAGGAGGCTGTGCGGCAGCATGTAGCTCAGATACGACAGCTGGAGAAGCAGATGTATTCTATCATGAAGGTAGTTACTGCAAGTAGTCTGAGGACCAGGTCTCCTAGGACAAGGGAGATTTCCTCATTTTCTCTTATCCTGGTTCCCTAGTCTTTGCAGGATGATAGCAAGAATGAGAACCTGCTTGACCTGAACCAAAAGCTTCAGTTGCAGCTAAACCAGGAGAAGGCCAACCTGCAGCTGGAAAGTGAAGAGCTTAATATCCTCATCAGGTGCCCCAGCATCCTTTCCCTGTCCTTTCTAGTACCCCAGCTCGAGGTGGTTTCTCTTCCTTGCCCATTTTCTGACATTCTTTAGGTCTCATACGCATTATCAAAGGCTGATGTAGGAGTAGATTCAGGCATCTCTTCCCGAATGAGTGTTACTGGACTTGGCCAGAGAGGTTGAGAATGTGAGAGTCCTTCCTTTGGTTCCTCAGAAGAGCACCACCTAGGAAAGGCTCTGCTGTAAGAAAAATGGATAGTTGGAAAAGATCACTTTTGTGGCCTTGACCTTGATGCACTTGAACTGAAAGTACCTTGATTAATACACAATTGTGGATAAAATCATAGGGGTTATTAGTGGGAAAAAGACTATTAAGAAGCTATAGAAAGCCAGACATGGTGGCATGTACCTATAGTTTTCAGCTACTCAAGTTTGAGGTAGGAGGACTGCTTGAGGCCAGGAGTTTAAGGCTGTAGTGGGCTGTACTCAGGTCTATGAAGAGCCATTGCCCTCCAGCCTCAACAACATAGCAAGACTCCCACTCTCTTTTTTTTTTTTAGAAAAAAGTATAGGGCACAGAGCTTATGTCTATAATCCCAGCACTTTGAGATGCTGAGGTGGGATGATCACTTGAGACAAGGAGTTTGAGACCAGCTTGGGTACCATAGCAAGACCCCATCTCTTACAAAAAAAAAAAAATGGTAGCCTGGCATGGTGGCATGTGCTTGTAGTCCTGGCTACTTGGGAGGTTGAGGCAGTAGGATCACTGAGCCCAGGAGTTTGACGTTGCAGTGAGCTGTGGTCGTGCCATGTACTTTAACCTGGGTGACAGAGCAAGACCCTGTCTCTGAAAGAAAAAAAAAAAAGAAGAAGGGCTGGTCATGGTGGCTCATGCCTATAATCCTAGCACTCTGGGAGGCCAACGCAGGTGGGTTGCCTAAGCTCACAGGTTCCAGGCCAGTCTGAGCTAGAGCAAGGCCCCGTCTCTAAAAAAATAGCTGGGCGTTTGGCAGGCACCTATAGTCCCAGCTACTTCGGAGGTTGAGGCAAGAGAATGGCTTGAGCCCAGGAATCTGAGGTTTCTGTGAGCTATGACGGCACAACATTCTACCAAGGGTGATAAAGTGAGACTCCATCTCTAAAAAAAAAGGGGGTGGGGGTAGGCGTGGTGGCTCCCCGCCTCCAATCTGAAAACTATGGGAAGCTGAGGCAGGTTCCCAGGCAGAAGTGCTTTAGAGCTCCAGAGTTTGAGACCAGCCATCGAACTAAAGATGGGATTTGTGCTCCTATGACCTAGGGTGTTCGGAGGAGTAAATCCAGTGAAACACTTTAGAGACTAGCTAACCTATACTAGTTTAATCTCTGGATTTACCTCCTGTATCAATCTAGAGCAGTGGTCCCCAACCTTTTCAGCACCAGGGCCAGTTTCATGGAAGACAATTTTTTCATGGATGGGGGTATGCATAGCTCAGGCAGTAATATGGGAGTAATGGGGAGCAGCTGGCAGTTACAAATCTGCTGCTCACTTCCTGCTGTGGAGCCCAGTTCCTACATTTTGTGGAGGGGGAGGAGGAAGCACAAGGGTTTGGGAGGATGAGGCAGTGCTGTGTCACTGGGCTCCTAACAGGCCATGGACTGATGCCATTCTGTAGACCAGAGGTTGGGGGGCTGCATCTAGAGCATTCCACCCTACCCCCAACCCATGTGCTGTTTTCCTTACTGGCTTTGGTGCCCCTGTCCACTTACAGGTGTTTCAAGGATTTCCAACTGCAGCGGGCCAACAAGATGGAGCTGCGAAAGCAGCAAGAAGACGTGAGTGTGGTCCGGCGTACTGAGTTTTACTTTGCTCAGGCACGCTGGCGCTTGACAGAGGAAGATGGACAGCTGGGAATTGCTGAACTAGAGCTGCAGAGATTCCTCTACAGCAAGGTATCTGGGGTATACTTACCATACAAAGGCATTGACCTATCTTAGGAGTCGAACTCTCAAAAGGTAAACAAAAAGGGGCTAATTACTATGTGATTTTTTTTTTCTTTTCTTTTCTTTTTTTTTGAGACAGAGTCTCACTATGTTGCCCTCGGTAGAGTGCTGTGGCATCACAACTCCCAGCAACCTCAAAGTCTTGGGCTAAGTGATTCTCTTGCCTCAGCCTCCGCCCACCACAACACCAAGCCATTTTTTGGTTGTAGTTGTCATTGTTGTTCTGCAGGTCTGGCCTGGGTTTGAACCCACCAGCCCTGGTATATTTGGCTGGCACCCTGGCCTGTAAGCTGCAGGTGCCGAGCCTCTTTTTATATTTTTTTGTGACAGAGTCTCAAGCTGTTGCCCTGGGTAGAGTGCCATGGTATCATAGTTCACAGCAAGCTCCAACTCGAGCTGAAGCAATCCTCTTGCCTCAGTTTTTCTATTTTTAGTAGAGATGGGAGTCTCACTTTTTGCTCAGGCTGGTCTTGCACCTGTAAGCGCAAGCTATCCACTGCTTCGGCCTTCCAGAGTGCTAGGATTACAGGCATGAGCCACCGCGCTCATCTACTATGTGATTATTAATGATGGTCATGATTAAGAACATGAGCAAAGCTTCCTTAGACACACGTGTTTGTAATATTAAATGATACAGATACAGATGATTTTGATCAAATGCTTCTCTCACTGATGAGGATTATCTACCCCTAGAAGTATAGAGGGGAAGAGGGGCCTAGAGGAAAGTAATTTTCCAAGTCCAAATTAGAATAGAGGCATTCTAATACTGGCATTCAGCTTACTGTAATTACCTCTTCACATGGGAGAGAGAACATTTATTGATTACTTTTTTTTTTTTGAGACAATTTTATTTGTCGTCCTTGGAAGAGTGCCATAGCATCACTCACAGCAACCTCAAATTCTTAGGCTCAAGTGATTCTCTTGCCTTAGTCTCTCAAATAGCTGGCACTGTAGGTGTCTGCCTGGCTATTTTTAGAGATGTGATTTCACTGTGGCTCAGACTGGTCTCAAACCTGTGAGCTTAGGCATTTCACCCTCATTGGTCTCCCAGAGTGCTAGGATTATAGGTGTGAGCCACCGTGCCCAGCCTTTATTTATTACTTCCTTTTGCGAAAGATGTTTGGAGATGAATGAGAACATTTTTTAATGTCACAATGACTAAGAAGTACTGTAGCATTTAGTGCCCTAGCCAAAGGTACCCATGAGAAATGCTGGATTAAAAAGTGTTTTGTTTGTATGAGACTGAAGGAGTTTCCAGAGGTTGGGATTTAGGTTTATGGAGAACCTGAAAACAAACAGTATACATAGCAGTTCTTTAGCAAGTTACTGAGCAATTTATAGGTGTAAAATTTGTCTTTCTAGGTGAATAAGTCTGATGATACAGCAGAGCATCTTTTGGAGTTGGGCTGGTTCACTATGAACAACCTCCTCCCCAATGCTGTCTATAAGGCAAGTCTTATTCCCCTGTTCTTAACCCATTCACATGTTTCTTAGCACAGGACATTTATAATGGCCCTTCCGCATAAACCTCCTCTGGGAAACAATGTGGTGATATGAGATGGTGAACACTTGCCCAGCTTAGCCAGACTATTCTTTCTCTTCTCATTCTGCAAGGGATTTGTGGGTTGACTTATGGTAGGGAGAACATTGAGTTGGGGCCTATTATTTACTCTTTATCCTACAGGTAGTGCTCCGACCCCAGAGCTCCTGCCAATCTGGGCGACAGCTGGCCCTCCGCCTCTTCAGCAAAGTCCGGCCCCCTGTTGGGGGAATCTCTGTGAAGGAGCATTTTGAGGTTAGTAAATAGTCCCTTGGTGACCCAGAAACAAAGGACAATCAAAGGCTAGACATGTATTGTGCTATATAAGGGGTAGGTAAACTGAAGGCTTTATTGCTTCAACTTTTTTCTACTTTAGGTAAATGTGGTACCTCTCACCATCCAGCTAACACACCAGTTCTTTCATAGAATGATGGGTTTTTTCTTTCCTGGACGAAGTGTGGATGATGACGAAGTTGGTGATGAAGAGGATAAATCCAAACTGGTGACTACTGGTGAGAACTTTTAAGGTGGAGCACCAGAAGAATGGGGTGGCAGCCCCACAGACAGCTGAAGCTTCAGAATGAAGATGGATGACACTTACTATGCTTGCTTTTTCATAGGAATACCAGTGGTGAAGCCTCGGCAGCTAATTGCAACAGATGATGCAGTACCACTGGGCTCTGGGAAGGGTGTAGCACAGGGCCTGACTCGGAGTTCTGGGGTCAGAAGGTCATTTCGAAAATCACCTGAGGTACTAAACATGCCCCTGATGTTAGAAAAATGGCAGAGTCCTTAGGTATTCAGTTTGACATTGCTGGGGATTTCTTATTCCCTTTCAGTTTACTCTTTTTTTTTTG
>NW_003852507.1:1647146-1657008 GCF_000181295.1 Otolemur garnettii
CCCCCTTTGAGTTTACTCTTAAGGGTAAAAGGAGAGCGAGATGTTTGGGGTCTTGAGTTTCTTCTGATGATTTCAAGGGCCCACATTCCTTTGCTTCATTTCCTAGCATCCTGTGGATGATATTGACAAGATGAAAGAGCGGGCTGCCATGAACAACTCCTTCATCTACATAAAGATTCCACAAGTTCCACTGTGTGTCAGCTACAAGGTCTGCACTTCTTCAGGACTTTCTGGGACCAGGTGGGAAGGGAACCAGATAAGATCAGGGATTATAGACAGGGAGATAGCCTGGTTTCTTGTGAAGCTGAGCTGTGGGTGATAAATCTGCTGTTCCCTCTGCTCCCCTCTGGAGTCAGCACCACATCCACACTGAGGTAAGGGGAATCAGTTATCTGTAGGTTGCTCTTGCAGGACTTGCATTCAGGTGACTGTCTTGGACTCAAAATGGTGACTGATATATTTTCCCCCCTTTTTTCCCCTCTCCCTTCCCCCTCTTTTTACAGGGAGAGAAGAACAGTGTGGATTGGGGTGACCTTAACCTGGTATTGCCCTGTCTGGAGTACCACAACAACACATGGACATGGCTAGACTTTGCCATGGCTGTCAAAAGGGACAGCCGCAAAGCCCTGGTTGCCCAGGTATCCCGCCAGGGCTCATGGCTGTTTGGTTAGCAGGGGCTAGCAAGCAGATCCTCTGTTCAAGACCCTTTCAATTTTAGGACATATAAACAAATATCCTTGGGAAAGAGCAGGTGAATGAAGTGAGCAACTTCTATCCCTGCCTTCTCCATGACTTCACCCGTATGATTTAAGTTGAATGTTTACTAAATATTTCACGTTAACCACCATTGAATTTAGGGAATTGAGGGCTGATAACCTTGAGTTTAGAGTTCTAATTAGATTGTAAGCTTCTTGAGAGCAGAGACCATTTTATAATTTAACTTGTCCATTGTGCTTTGCATGAAAGTTTAATAAATCTGTGTTAACTTGGTTCATTTTGATTTATTTTGCCTGTGCCACTAATATTTACCTTTCCTTTTACTCCTCTCCAAACTGCCAGGTAATCAAAGAGAAGCTAAGGCTGAAACCTGCAACAGGGTCTGAGGTTCGGGGAAAGCTAGAAACTAAATCAGACCTGAACATGCAACAGCAGCAAGAGGAGGAGAAAGCCCGGCTCCTCATTGGTTTAAGTGTGGGCGACAAGAACCCTGGCAAGAAATCCATCTTTGGCAGGCGCAAGTGATCTGGTGATCCCAGCAGCTGCATTACAAGATCTGACTCTGGCTCAGGCTCTAAGGACTTGTGGGGTGGGAGGGGATTCCCTTCATCTACCAGGATTTGTGGGGCTCAGAAGCCCACAGGCATTGCTCTTTAGCAGCTGGCCTGTTCCCTGCAGGTATGGTGGACAGTAATGCTGACTTCCATCTCACGCTGATCAGGCTCAGGGCCAGAAAGGCAACAAGAGAGCAAGACCCAGGGAATGGGCCCGGGGCAGGACCCTGTTCCCATGGGGTCAACCGAAAGGGTGGGGGGGATAGTTCTAATCAAGTGTGATAAATTTTTATAGACGTATAAAATATATATATATACATATATATATATTTCTAAGTGTAACTGCTCTCCCTCTGTGCCAGGAAACTGAAGGGAAGGGGCTGATCCCCTGTCCTTCTCTCCACTGCCTTGTATGAAAGAGGTATTAAGTGTTCTGGGAGGAATCAACCCCTCCCCAGTCTGTGTGCTAAGCTCACTTGGGAGGATGGCAATAGGAGCCAGGGCTGGCCATGGGTCCCCTACTCTTCCCCCTGGGGTATGCCCTGAAGAATGGCAAAATAATGATTCAAAGAGGAAAAAAAAATTTAAATTTGATGAAATTTGATGTTTCTTCTTTTTGATGTGTTGAGTGTATGTGTTCAACTGGTTTGTCCTTCCCTCCTTATCCCAAGACACAATGCGCAGGTGCTACTTTAATGAGGGTGGCCTTTTCCCTCTTCTGTCCTAAAGCTGTATCACAGAAATTTCTCAGCCCTAGTGAAATTGGCTACATGCTGATCGGTTTCTGCATACTGGAAGAGGTGGGGCTCATGTAATGCAGCATCAGGGAGAGGAACTGATTATGTAACTGGGATAGCAGATTTATCAGAAGGAGAGAGGAGGCAGAGGCTAGGGATGGGAGCATTGAGCTGTCGGCAGGGGCAGGACACCCAACAGGGGCAGCATACCCGGGTAGCTGCTCTTCACGAGGTAGGCAGTGGGGCTCTGGCAGCATATTGAGAGATGAGAGAGATACGGGCTTGAGGCCTAGGAAGTACCTGGTTAGTACTTGGCAGTGATGCTCAGTGTGGGGGTTGGGTAGGGAGGCTGTCTGGGAAAGGCTTCATAATCTAATACTGGCTTTGTAGTTCTAGTGCGTCATAGGGAAAATGTCCAGTGATTACTTTTCTAGAGGATTTGGATCGTGTCCAGGAAATCCAGGCCTTAGCACAAAGCAAGGGTTGTGGAAACTTTGGTATTCAAAAGTGTGCCTCTAGAGCAGTAGTTCTCAACCTGTGGGTCGCAACCCCTTTTTAACAATGAAAATACATTGCAGCATTAGGAAGGTTGAGAACCACTGCTCTAGAGGTTGAGGCTTGAGGTGAGGAAACGAGTGCCTGAGCAGAACTTTCGGAGCCTCAGAAGCAGGTTTAGAGTGGCTGCCTTGGTTCTCAGCAGGGTGGCAATATCCGGGGCCTCTGGAAGAGCCTCTGGTCAGGTGTGGGGACCATCAGATCAGGTCTGGAAGAGCTGTGGGAACTACAGGGGCATCAGTACGTGCACCAGGAGTCCCTACAGCCAGCCCCGCTGCTGGTAGAGAAGCCTCTATCTGAATGGCCAGTGCCTCAGTTCATCAATCTCTTTCTGCCGGAGTTTCCTGTTAGGCCCATTAGGGGGCAGCAGCAGCTGAAGGTAGGTCAATAGAATTCTTAAGAAGAGTCTCAGTCTATGGGAGAAATCTAGAAATAACCAGTTTCAATTGCCTTGTTCTCCATTTCTCTGTACAGATTTTAGGCCTTTTGGCTAAAGGCTCCTTTGGAACTGTCCTGAAGGTGTTAGATTGTGCTCAGAGAGCTGTATTTGCGGTGAAGGTAGGGACCTAAGTACTCCGCCACATTATTCTTTAGTCCTTGTTTCTAATTGTTCCAGAGAGGACAGGAATAAACAGCGCAATAGCACTAATCTCTATGAGTCATGATTCCTCTCCTTTTATAGGTAGTGCCCAAGGTAAAGGTCCTACAGAGGGACACTGTGAAACAGTGCAAAGAGGAGGTTAGCATCCAGGTATGCACAGAGTCCTGGAAAGGATTGTGGGAAGAGCTAAACCACAGGTAGAAAAAATATCTTTCTTGTCCAACTTTCCTTCTTTTCCTGGTTCTGCCTCCCATCTGTTTCACCTTAGTTTAACACCAAGGTAGATCCTGGGAAAAATAGCTATCAGCTATCAACAGTTTTTCCAGGTTCTGCCTAGGAAATCTCTTAAGCATGGCCCAGTGAGTTCATTAGTATTATGCTGGTTCGAGGACTACCAGGCATTCTGTCCCAATTATTGAGTTCCTCTGAACTAAGAGGTGAGACAGCCACTCCCTTTCTGCACAACTAGTTAAAACCTGATATATTGGCTGCCTTTATCCTCAGTGACCCTGTTCCCCCCTAACTTCGTGTTTTCTTTGTCCCTAGCGACAGATTAACCATCCTTTTGTACACAGCTTGGGGGACAGCTGGCAGGGAAAACGGCACCTCTTTATTAGTAAGTGACTGGCCTCTCTCCTCAACCCCAAGAGTCCTTATGTCATAATCCCCACCTGAGATTCATTTGTGTCTCTTGACTTATTCTCCCTTTGCTCTGTTCCCTTTCTCATGGCACCTCTGTATCCCAAAGGGAGGGGGAACAGCAGGTGGCAACAGTTTGAGCAGGAAACCCTACAATGCCTTAAGGCCAGGCATTGTAGCCCCCAAATACTGCCTAAACTTCTGTTGCTTTGCAGTGTGTAGCTATTGTAGCACAGATCTTTACTCCTTGTGGTCAGCTATTGGCTGCTTTCCTGAGGCTTCCATCCGTCTCTTTGCTGCTGAACTTGTCCTAGTACTGTGTAAGTGAAATAGTGGTAAAGGAAATGGGGAGGGAAGAATTAAGGTGGAGGGGAGGAAAGAATTCCTATTAACTCTGGAGGTAAAAGAATAGGGATAGGGATGGAGTGGGGACTATCAGGAAAACTGGAAAAGGCAGGAGAGCTTCAGCATATTCCATGCTAGCTGTCATCCACAGGTTATCTCCATGACTTGGGGATCATCCATCGAGATGTGAAGGTAAAGTGCTTTTTTCCTTTGAGAAGAGCCTTGATAAGACGTTCCACCAGGGCTCAGCGCCTGTGGCTCAAGTGGCTAAGGCACCAGCCACATACACCTAAGGTGGTGGGTTTGAATCCAGCCTGGACCCACCAAAGCAACAATGACGGCTGCAACCAAAAAATAGCCAGGTGTTGTGGCGGGCGCCTGTGGTCCCAGCTACTTGGGAGGCTGAGGCAGGAGACTCACTTGAGCCTAGGAGTTGGAGGTTGCTGTGAGCTATGATGCCACAGCACTCTACCCAGCGGGACAGCTTGAGGCTCTGTCTCAAAAAAAAAAAAAAAGAAGTCCCAACAGGTCCAAGAAGGCAGGAGGGAAGCTGAGAACAACTGGCCTTTGGCCCCCATGGGTGCCAAGGTTTTGAGCAAGGGCTCTCCAATGCTCGGTGGGGCATGTTCTTCAGCGGGGGGACATACATGATGAATGAGTTGAAAGAAAGAGGAAGAACAATAACTTTTCCCTTGTGATTTTTCAGATGGAGAATATCCTTCTGGATGAACGAGGTAAGTTTTTTTTTTTTTCTCCTTTCCTTAGCCCCAGGATGAGAGATGGGTCATGGCTGATTAAGGGGGGAACAGAGTGGTGGTGATGTCTTATCTTCTTTCATAGGCCATCTGAAACTGACAGACTTTGGTCTGTCCCGCCACCTCCCCCAGGGATCCCGAGCCTATACGATTTGTGGTACTCTTCAATACATGGGTGAGAAAGGCTAAAGCTGGTGGGTAAGCATTGGGTGGTAGGATAACCAAAGGATGTCAGTGATGAATATCTTTCAAATCTGTAGCCCCAGAGGTCCTGAGTGGAGGACCGTACAACCATGCTGCTGATTGGTGGTCCCTAGGTGTCTTGCTTTTCTCTCTGGCAACTGGAAAGGTGAGAGAATGGTAGTAGTGTTAGGCAGAGAAAAAGAGCTTGCACTGTTGTGGGAAGAAGGAAACGTTAGGAAATATTGCCTTATTCCTACTAAGCAACAACACCCATACCCCCAACATTCTTAACTCAGTTTCCAGTGGCTGAAGAGAGAGATCATGTGGCCATGTTGGCAAGTGTGACCCACTGTAGCTTTGAGATCCCATCTTCTCTTAACCTGGAGCTCTCACTCCTGCTCCGTGAGGTAAGTATGAACACTACTTTCCTTCTTGACTGCCAAAGCATTCATGCTCTCATTCCCTTCTCATTAAAGTGGTATTTCCCCCATTCCTCTGATTAATTTGGGGGAGAGGGGCTCCAATTTAACTACTTGAACTCTCTAACCAATACTTCAGATTTCATTCCTGAGTTCCTAGTTCCCCCAAATCTCCTCCCCATCCAGAACAGAAGGTCCCTTCTGAGACAGTAGACCAGCACCCTACTCTTAATCATCTGAAAACTCACAAATACAGCCCCTATCCTCAGTTTCTCCCTTGTTTACAAGACTTATCCTCTTTAGGGTTCTTTCTCTTCCCTTCCATAGCTCCATGAACTTCTTTCTCCTTTTCCATCTCCTCTGGTCAGTCCCTTCCTTGTCCTAGTCCCTCATCTTCATGCTCTATTTCCCTTCAGCTCTTGTGCCAGAACCCCCTCCACCGTCTACGTTACCTACATCACTTCCAGGTCCACCCTTTTTTTCGGGGTGTGACCTTTGACCCAGAGCTCCTACAGAAGCAGCCAGTGAACTTTGTCATGGAGACAAAAGCTACCCAGACCAGTCCACTGGAGTCTATGCCCTTCAACGACTTTGACTGTGATTTGGAGTCCTTCCTGGTCTACCCCATCCTTGCTTGAGCCTTTCTGCTGTACTGCCCCCTTATACAACCCTCCTCTAAAGTCAGCATCTCCGATCAACATCTTTTCCTTTGCTTTACTTCTCCAGCATGCTTTCATCAAACTGTCAGCTAGAGGTTCTTCCACTTTTCCATCTCTTTCTCTGCCATGTTTCCCTTCTTGATCAATAAGGACATGAGCTCTTAAGGTGCTATTGATGTGTTTAATAGGCTTGTCAGAAGCAATATGAACATTTTTCAAAGACTGGCATTTCATCCTTTAAACATGCAGCTAAAACTATGATCTGGGGGCTACAATAAATCTTATTTTTTAAAATTGAAAAGTTAATCTAATAGTCTGATGTGGGGAAGTAAATAGAAACTGAAACATTGGAAGATTGTCTCCTCTAGAGGTTATTGGAATGGCCATTCAAATCTTTTCCAAAACAAAACCTCTTCAAAAAACATATGGATTTTCTCCTAGATAGCTCAGGATTCATTTTCTGATGGTCAGACCAAGGGATTAAGATTTAAATTTAGAGATATATCTTAAGAACCTTTTCCTTCAGTAAGGAAAATCATCTGGATCTTGAATTTGTACACATTTCTGGCTTTTATGACTTCTTTTCACTTTAATGTCTCAAAATTTTAGTTTTTGGTCTGAGATTTGAGGTGAAAATATGTTTTGATCTATAGCATATTATTATTTAGTTCTATCTGATCACTCTTGCAGACCAAAGAGACTTTGTAGAGTACACTATGTACTTTATTTATTGTTTCTGGATTAACCCACATTTTCCCTGTACATAGCTGGTATTATATTGGCCTCTGCAGAATTGCTTTTCAGTAATCCATATGAAATGACCATGAAAATTAATTGTTTTGGATACTGTAAGGAGTGTTTATCATTACAGTTCATAATGTTTTATTTAATGATATATGGGAGAAATTTTCTGTGGATCCAGTTGTGCTTTTCCTGAGTTGGTGTTTGGTTTTTACCTTAAGGACATTAAATATTCAATTGACTATTTTCCTCTTTGTACTGATGATAGAACATTTAGAGCCCAATTTGTGGCCTACCTTCCAGTGTTTATGTATTTTGTGTACTTTTCATGTTCTTGGTTCCCTCTTCCTTTTTTCTTTTCTACCTTCATTTCCTTGTTCTCATTTTTCTAACTTTAATCTTTTTGTATTACTAAATTTTCTGCATCTTTATAAGCCTTTTCGGAATAAGGTTGGGATATAAATAAATAAAATAAAGTATCTTTCATTCTTTTATCTTATTTGATGGTATGAGTGTAGTCTGAGTTATTTTTTTACCAAATGACATTTTCTTGCTTTTTTTTTTTTTGAGACAGAGTCTCAAGCTATTGCCCTGGGTAGAGTGCCGTGGCATCATACCTCATAGCAACCTCCAACTCTTGGGCTCAAGCTATCCTCTTGCCTCAGTTTTTCTATTTTTAGTAGAGACTGGGTCTTGCTTTTGCTCTGGCTGGTCTCAAAACAAAATCATAAGCTCAGGCGATCCACCCACCTTGGCCTCCCTGAGTGCTGGGATTATAGGCGTGAGCCACCGCTTTATTCATTGTTTTTGATCTCCAGCCTAAGTTACTTTATTATATATTGATCTGTTCATTTTGATTTAACAAACTGGTAATCTCAGTTTCTTTATAGAGTCTGGCTACTTTATAGAGTCTTTAGACTGGGTGCAGTGGCTCATGCCTACAATCCTAGCACTTTGGGAGGCCAAGGCAGATGGTCGCCAGAGCTCAGGAGTTTGAGACTGGTCTGAGCCAGAGTGAGACCATGTCTCTACTTAACCCCCCCCCCCCCAAACACACACACAAAACTAGCCAGGTGTTGTGGTGGACATCTGTAGTCTCAGCTACCCAGGAGGCTGAGGCAGGAAGATCATCACTTGCGCCAGAGGTTTGAGGTTGCTAGCTCAGTGCCTGTAGCTCAAGTGGCTAAGGCGCCAGCCATATACACCAAAGCTGGCGGGTTTAGATCTAGCCTGGACCTGCCAAGCGACAATGACAACTACAACCAAAAAATAGCCAGGCATTGTGGTGGGCACCTGTAGTCCCAGCTACTTGGGAGGCCTGAGGCAAGAGAATCACTTAAGTCTAAGAGTTTGAGGTTGCTGTGAGCTATGATGCCATGGTACTCTACCAAGGGTGACATAATGAGTCTAAAAAAAAAAAATAACTATGCCTCCCAGAGTGCTAGGATTACAGGCGGGAGCCACGGTGCTGGCCAGGAAAAAAAAGAAAAAAGAAAGAAATATTTTCTTTGATCATTGAACTACAGAATCCTTTTAATCACAAGGATAATGCTTTATTATGGAAGAAAGCTATTCCTAGTTGAATCTTAATTAACATCAAAATTTTGATTAAGTGAAAGTAGGCATTAGACATATTTGGTGTTTTTAAAATAAAGTGATTTATAAGGCAAAAATAAATAGAGTCTTTAGTGTAGAAATTTTATCAAAGCTTTTCTTTTTAAAAATCATATTCATTGCATTATCTGCCCCTTATGGGCTGAATTGTATCCTCCCAAAAATATGTATGTTGAAGTTTTAATCCCCAGTACCTCAGAGTTTGACTGTTTTTTTTTTTTTTTTTTGTAGAGACAGAGTCTTACTTTATTGCCCTTGGTAGAGTGCCGTGGCATCACAGCTCACAGCAACCTCCAACTCTTGGGCTTACAGTTCTCTTGCCTCAGCCTCCCAGTAGCTGGGACTATAGTGCCTGCCACAATGCCTGGCTATTTTTTTGTTGCAGTTTGACCAGGGCCGGGTTGAACCTGCCACCCTCTGTATATGGGGCTGGTGCCCTACCCACTGAGCTACAGGCACTGCCCAAGTTTATGTTTATAGGTAGAGCTTTTAAAGAGGTAATTAAATTAGCATGAGGTCATATGGGTAGATCCTAATCCAATATGACTGGTGTCCTGCCATACACCAAGGGAACAGCATGTGAAGATAGGGGGAGAAGACAGCCATCTACAAGACAATGAGAGAGATCTCAGAAGAAACCAAACCTGCTTGGCACCTTAATCTCAGAGTTCAAGCCTCCAGAATTTTGAGAAAGTAAATTTCTGTCATTTGAGCCACCCAATCTGTGGTACTTTGTTATAGCAGCTCTAGCAAACTAACACAGTGCCTCTGAAGAGTTCTAACAGAATGATTTTTTTTTTTTTGAGACAGAGTCTCATTCTGTCACCCAGGCTGGAGTGCTGTTGTGTCAGCCTAGCTCATAGCAACTTCAAACTCCTGGGTTCAAACAATCCTGCCTCAGTCTCCCAGAGTGCAAGGATTATAGTTGTGAGCCACTGCACTGGATAAATTTTTTAAAAAAATATTTTGTAGAGATGGATTCTTGCTGTGTTGTCCAGGCTGCTCTTAAATTCCTGGCCTCAAGTGATTCTCCCACCTTGGCCTCCCAAAATGCTAAGATGATAGGTATGAGTCACCACACCCAGCCACGAATGATTTTTTTTTTGAGACAGATCCTCAAGCTGTCCACCTGGGTAGAGTGCTATGTCATCACAGCTCACAGCAACCTCCAACTCCTGGGCTCACGCGAGTCTCCTGCCTCAGCCTCCCAAGTAGCTGGGACCACAGGTGCCCACCACAACGCCTGGCTATTTTTTTTTTGGTTGCAGCCTTCACTGTTGTTTGGAGGGCCAGGGCTGAATTCGAACTCCTCACCTTAGGTGTATGTGGCTGGTGCCTTAGTC
>NW_003852507.1:1657529-1659994 GCF_000181295.1 Otolemur garnettii
GGGGATTCGAACCCGCCACCTTAGGTGTACGTGGCTGGCGCCTTAGCCCGTTGAGCTATAGGCGCCGAGCCTAAAATTTTGCTTTCAACTGGCTTTCACTCATCTTAGTTTGAAGTTTTTTTTTTTTTTAAATTTTTTTTTTTTCTTTTCTTCCTTTAGCGATTCTCTTACCCTTAGCCTCCCAAGCTCCCAAGTAGCTGGGACTACAGGCACCTAACACAGTGCCTGGCTTTTTTTACGTAGAGACAGGGTCTCACTCTGGCTCACTCTGGCTCAGGATGGTCTTGAACCTTTGAGCTCAAGCAGTCCACCCGCCTCAGCCTCCCACAGCTGAGGAGTATAGGCATGAGCCACCATGCTCGGCCTTGAAAACATATTCTTTCAGATTTCATTGGCCTCTCCATGAATTTTGCTGATAAGAAAACCCCATTTATGAGTAACTGCCATACTGCCTCCATTGTTCATCATACACAGCAGCAAGGCTAATAATTCCACAGTTTCATCCTGAGTTCTTACTGAGCTATCTGGTAGATACCTCTCAGAGTTGCTAATTTAGGTTATTTAATTGGTTTTTGTAAAATAAGAAAACTAATCTGAAAATTTAAAAACTATTAATAGATTTGTTACCTTTGTATTGCCAAAGATACTATTAATAAAATCAGTGGACCAGAAAAAATATAAAAATTAATATTTGCAATAAATTAGCCAGGCATGTAGTCCCAGCTACTTGAGAGGCTCAGGCAGGAGGATCACTTGAACCCCTGAGTTTGAGGCTGCTGTGAGCCAGGCTAATACCATACCATGGCACTGTAGCTTGGCAACAGTGAGACTGTTTTTTTTTTTGCAATGAGATAACAGAATTAACATCTTTCACAGAACTCTTAGAAAATAGAAAATAATATTTTTTTAAAGGGCAAGGAATATGAAGTGACAAATTCTTAATAATTAGACCTGTATCAGTTGGCTTGGAAGTCTATACAAGACATTGAGGACAAAAATGCAGAAGTGTAAGAAATCCCATTATTGGCTGGGCGTGATGGCTTATACCTGAAATCCTAGCAGTATGGGGGCGGAGGTGGGTGGACTGCCTGAGCTCACGAGTTCAAGACCAGCCTAAGCCAGAGTAAGACCTCATCTCTAAAAGTAGCCAGGCATTGTGGCAGGTGCCTATAGTCCCAGATAGTCAGGAGGCTGAGGCAAGATAATCGCTTGAGCCCAAGAGTTTGAGGTTGCTGTGAGTTGTAACACCACGGCACTCTACAAAGCACAACGAAGTGGGACTCCATCTCTAAAATAAAAAATAAATCCCATTATTGTAAAGGACTTAATGGTACTCACTTCTGCAGCACATATGCTAAAATTGGAACGATACAAAGAAGATTAGCATGGCCCCTATGCAAGGAGGACATGCAAATTTGTGAAGCAGTCCTTATTTTTAAAAAGACTTAAGGACTTCTTTCCCTCCCCCATGTATGAGGAAGAAAATGAGAAAACGTGAGAGAATTTAGGAGAAGGGAGAAAAAGAAAGAAAGTGAATTCACTGGCCCTCAATCCCAGGCACTCCAGTATGCAGATCAATTAACTTTTGGAAAAGATGTGTCTGTGTAAATAAACAAAACCTTAATAATGTGTTTGTATATTTTAATAAAAGTATACACACAACTGTTTACTGTAGAAGGGTAGAACAGATGAGGGAGGTTTTGCCTTGAATACATTTTTGCATTGTATTTTTCATTTGCTATAATGAGTATTTTTTTGTTCTTGAGACAGAGTCTCACTATATCGTCCTCGGAAGAGTGCTGGAGTGCTGTAGCATCACAGCTCACAGCAACTTCAAACTCTTGGGCTGAAGTGATTCACTTGCCTCAGCCTCCCAAGTAGCTGGGACCACAGGCGCTCACCACAACGCTGGGCTGTTTTCTTGTTGCAGCTGTCATTGTTTAAATGGCCCCAGGCTGGGCTCAAACCTGCCAGCCTTCGTGCATGTAGCTGGCACTGTGACCACTGTGCTAGGGGCATCAAGCCACGAGTATTATTTTTATAATTTGAAAAACACCAGATTTTAAAAATTATGCAAAACGATAGTATCAGTTAAAGGCCACATGCAGTGGCTCACATCTGTAATCCTAGCACTCTAGGGGACCAAAGTTGGTGGGTTGCTTGAGCTCAGGAGTTTGAAACCAGCCTGAGCATAGAGCCAGACTTCATCTCTACTAGATAAAATAGAAAAACTAGCCAGACAGGCATTGTGGCTGGCGCCAGTAGTTCGAGCTACTTGAGAGGCTGAGGCAAGAGGATTGCTGGAACCCAAGAATTTGAGGTTGCTGTGAGTATGATGCCATGGCACTCTACCCAATGTGACTAAGACTCTGTTTCAAAAAGCAATTCCAACAAATTCTGTTTGTTACCTGTTCGCGATGGCACTTTCATCCTCATCTACCCTTCCTTATCTTTTCTTTTTTTTT
>NW_003852507.1:1661025-1665296 GCF_000181295.1 Otolemur garnettii
TTTGGCAGGTCCGGGCTGGATTCAAACCCGCCACCTTAGGTGTATGTGGCTGGCGCCTTAGCCACTTGAGCCACAGGTGCCGAGCCATGTGCCCTGTCTTGATGATGGGGATATAGGCTGGGTGCACGGGTCACACCTTGTAAGCCTAGCACTCTGGGAGCTTGAGGCAGGTGGAATGCCTGAGCATTAAGGATTGGAGACCAGCCTGAGCAAGAGCAGGACCCCATCTCTTTTTAAAAAAAGAAAAAAATGTATATATATAAAAAGCTTTGTGGTGTGTGCACCCTAGTTACTATGGAGACTGAAGCAAGAGGATCACTTGAACCCAAGAGTTTGAGGTTGCTGTGATTTGTGACGCCACCACACTATGGAGGGCAACAAAGTGAGACTGTCTCAAAAAACCAGGCCAGGCGCAGTGGCTCACGCTTGTAATCTTAACACTCTGGGAGGCTGAGGCAGGTGGATTGCCTGAGCTTACAGGTTCAAAACCAGCCTGAGCAAGAGCAAGACCCGTCTCTAAAAATAGCCAGCGTTGTGGCGGGTGCCACAGAGGGGTAGTCCCAGCTACTTGGGAGGCTGAGGCAAGAGAATCGCTTGAGCCCAAGAGTTTGAGGGTGCTGTGAGCTGTGATGGTACCGCACTCTACTGAGGGCAACAAACTGAGACTATCTCCAAGTAAATAAAATGGGGATATTTATAGGGCTTACTTCAGAGGTCCTTACGTGGATTAAACCAGTTAATAAACACAAAGCATCTGGAACAGCGCCAGGCACAGCATAAATGTTCGTACATGTTAGCTATTATTCCAGTAAACTTGTCGCAGGCCGAATTTATGTCTCGAGAAAAGACCGGTTATAACGAGGCATGACGGCCAGGTTGAGAACCCGGTCGCAGGCGGTCGCGGAAGTGGGACCCACGCGCTGACATCGCCGACCCGCCCGCCAAGCCGAGGTGAAAACCGCTCCAGGCTCTCTGGGGCCGGCCCTTTTTTGTCAAGCTGAGGCGGGAGGTAACCACGGGAACCCGAGAGACTTCGTAAGTCCAGTCCAGCCCAGGGCGACAACTTTTCTGACAAGAACGAGAAGTGCCAGTAAAGCAGGAAGGATGGACTCCTCGACTCTGACTCTCCGGCTACCTGCAGCATCCTCCTCGATGTGAGGACACAAGAC
This sequence comes from Otolemur garnettii, assembly GCF_000181295.1. Lineage (NCBI taxonomy): Eukaryota > Metazoa > Chordata > Mammalia > Primates > Galagidae > Otolemur > Otolemur garnettii. The sequence continues at coordinate 1,662,195 of NW_003852507.1, forward strand.
CCGCCTTGAGCCAGGCCCGCGTCCTGACCTCCCACCGGTGCGGGCAGCGGGGGTTTGGTCCCGCGAGGGCGCCGTCCGGGGGGGCTGGGCGTGGTCAACACTCGGCCCCGCCCACACCCGAGGGCTCGGGCCTACGGACGCGCCCTCCCGATGCAGCCAATCGGGAAGCGCGGAGCAAGTTCAAATAAAGACGGCGGGTGAGCATGGCGTCTTCGGTTCGGTTTGAGAGGTGATTGATTTGTCTTCTGTGTTGAAGATGTGGCGGGTGAAAAACCTGAGCCTCACTCTGTCGCCTTCACCCCAACCGGTAAGCGGCACAGTTCTAGTGGAGAGAGAGCTGGGCCGGGGCTAGTGGGGCGGTGGCGCTGGCTGGGAAAGCTGGGTTGAGCCTGGGGTGGGGGTTGGGGGACGTGTGAAGTCTTTGTCCGCCCCGCCGCTTCCTGGCTACTGGGATAGGAGCCTACTCTTCTATCGCTTTTTGGGCTTGTTAGGGAGGGAACAAGGGCGCGCAGGTGGGCAGAACCCAATCCTTCTTACACTCTCTCTCTTCCTGCTTTCTTAGGGAAATCCAGCTATGAGAACTCCTCTCCGAGAACTTAAACTGCAGCCCGGTGCCCTTGCCACTTATGGAACAGGGACCCCTATTTGCTCCTCGTTGACCCCAGCACTGTGCAAGCTGGGGCTGCAGGTGAGATTCACCTGGACAGCTTCTGCATTGGGCTGTTTGCCCAGGGCTAGAGCTCAGAGGAACAGAGGGTCAGAGCTGGAACATAATTAATAAAGATAATGAAGTCTTCTACCTCCGTGACATCTATTTACAGCTATTCAGGCCAAGAGAGAGGTGCCCTAGGGTGGTTAAAGGAAATCCACTGAGAACTTGAATCTCTATTTAGCTGTTAGTTTTTATTACCTCCTCCTCCATTCGACCTTTACCAAACTACTGAGAAATACTACTACCCTGATTAGTGATTTCCCTTTAACAAGGGCTCACTTAGAGAAAAGATCAGTCTGCCACAGTAGTGAGGCAATACCCATCCACTCCCCGCGGCAGTCAAAACTCTCTTGGGATCAATTTATACCACTGGAAGTTAGAGTACTTCGAACACCTTAGCTGTATAGAAACTGCTTTTCAGTTGCTGTAAAAACTTGTCAGGAAAGGAGCTTGAACCCTCTATATTTATCAGATTCTTTGAAGAAAGAACTCAGAACTTACTGCCTGGGTAAATTGTCATCCTAAAGAAATTGATATTTTTTTCTCTTTCTTATAATGAGAACTATGTAGTTTACCCTATTTTCCCTCTTGCCCTGGCTTCTAGGAAGCTCATGGTCAAATTTGATGATCAAGTACAGCTACTGTTACACTAAAAGAAGATTTGTTTCCTCTTTTTTGACTATGACTTTGTTATTTCTTTAACCTTATATGTTCTTTTACATGCTTTTGGAATTATTTTTGGAAGGAAACAGGATGTAAATAAAATAGAGGGGCGGTTCCTGTGGCTCAAAGGAGTAGGGCGCCGGCCCCATATGCCAGAAGTGGCATGTTCAAACCCAGCCCTGGCCAAAAACTGCAAAAGTAAAATAAAATAAAATAGATTAGAGGAGGAAAGAAAACCATAAAGACAGATGGCAGCCTGAATAACAGAAGTATAATGGTAGCAGTCTTTCTTATTTATTTATTTGTAGAGACAGAGTCTCACTTTATTGCCCTCAGTGGAGTGCCATGGTGTCACACAGCTCACAGCAACCTCCAACTCCCGGTGCCTCAGCCTCCCGAGTAGCTGGGACTATAGGCACCCACCACTATGCCTGGTTATTTTTACATATATATATGTATTTTAGTTTTTTTTTTTTTTTCTTGCAGTTTTTGGCTGGGGCTGGGTTTGAACCCACCACCTCTGGTATATGGGGCCGGCGTCCTACTTGAGCCACAGGTGCTGCCCCTGCCCAGTTATTTTTAGTGATGAGGTCTTGCTCTTGCTCAGGCTGATCTTGAACTCCTAAGTGCAAACAATCCACCTGCCCTGGCCTCCCAGGGTCCTAGGATTATAGGCATCAGCCACCATGCCCAGCCCTAATTATATATTTTAAAATGTGGCTAAGCAGCTACGATATCGGACAGTACAGCTTTAGGTAGAAGAGAAATAAGTTCTACATGGGGGCTGATTTCTAAAGAGTTTATAGATCTCTATAGAATTTAACCATAGTTATTTAATCATGGTAGCAGAATACTAGATTGGAATGTAGTTCTCCTAACCTCTTAACTATAAGGCTTACTATCTACTGATATAGTCAGCTGCATGGACAAAAAAGTTTTTCCCCCAATAAAATAGCTATTATTTTTGCTTTTTAAATTTTTAATTATAGGCTCGGTGCCTGTGGCTCAAGCGGCTAAGGTGCCAGCCACATAGACCCAAGTTCGTGGGTTTGAATCCAGCCCGCGCCTGCCAAACAATGACGGCTGCAACCAAAAAATAGCGGGGCGTTGTGGTGAGCGCCTGTAATCCCAGCTACTTGGGAGGTGGAGGCAGGAGTATCACTTGAGCCCAGGAGTTGGAGGTTTCTGTGACCTATGATGTCACAGCTCTCTACCCAGGGGGACAGCTTGCGGCTCTGTCTCAAAAAAAAATAAATTTTTTAAAAATTATATTTGAGATCAGCCTGAGCAAAATCAGATCTGGTCTCTACTAAAAATAGAAAAAAAATTTATTGTGGTGGGCTCCTGTAGTCCCAGTTGCTCAGGAAGCTGAGACGAGAATAGCTTGAACCCAAGCTTTTGAGGTTGCTGTGAGCTTGGCTGACACCATGGCTTTATAGCCGGAGTGACAGAGAGATGCATCTCAAATCCCTCCCCCCTGCCAAATTTTTAAAAAAATTATTTATGTTCACTGTTTGATGCATTTGAACAATAGAGGGTGGACATGAAGTTCCTGTGCAATTTAAAACTTTATATCTATCCCATATATAAATATAAGGGAGAAAATATGTTTCTGTTCTCTTAGATAACTATCATAACATTTGAGAATTCTTTCATGCATCTCTTTATGTGTATAATTTGTGTGTGTCTACATCCTTATTATATTCTCTCTCTCTCTTTTTTTTTTT
>NW_003852507.1:1666222-1675406 GCF_000181295.1 Otolemur garnettii
TGCCTCAGCCTCCCAAGTAGCTGGGATTACAGGTGCCCGCCACAACGCCTGGCTAATTTTTGGTTGCAGTTGTCATTGTTGTTTAGCAGGCCCTGGCTAGATTTGAACCCACCAGGCTTGGTGTATGTGGCTGGTGCCCTAACTACTGAGCTATAGGTGCAGAGCCATGATTGAAAGATTTTCAAGATGGTGTCTTCAGCGATGCCCTAGCACTCTGGGAGGCCAAGGCGAGTGGATTATTTGAGCTCATGAGTTTGAGACCAGCCTGAACAAAAAGCGAGACCCTGTCTCTACTAAAAATAGAAAAACTGAGGCAAGAGGATGGCTTGAGCCCAAGACTTGGAAGTTGCCCTGGTCTTGGAAGAGTAGGGCATTCTACCCAGGGCGACAGATTGAGACTTTGTCTCAAAAAAACAAAGAAAAGATGATATCTCCTAGATTCATCCACCTTGTAGTATGTATCAGAATTTTCCCTTTAAAAGGTTGAATAATGTTCCATTGTATATATATGCTACATTTTGTTTATCCCTTCAACTGTTGATGGACACTTGGGATGCTTCCACCTTTTGGCTATTGTAAGTAATGCTGCTATGAACAGGAGTGTACAAATATCTCTTTGAGACCCTGCTTTCAATTCTTTTGATTATATATCCAGAAGCAGAATTGCTGGATCATATGGTAAATCTGTTTTTCATTGTTTTAAAGAACCACCATACTGTTTTTCGTAGTGGCTGGTCATTTTACATTCCTATCAACAGTGCACAAGAGTTCCAATTTTTCCACATCCTTGCCAAAGTTATTTTCTGGGTTTTTTTTTTTTTAATTAGTTGATTTGCTTTATTTTGATTATTTTTGAGATAAGGTCTTGTTCTGGTGCCCAGGTTGGAATGCAGTAGTATTCTAGCTCATTGAAATCTCAAACTCCAGGGCTCAAGCAATGCTTCTTCTTCAGTGTCTTGAGTAGCTGGGATTATAGGCATGTACCACTGAGTTTGGCTAATTTCTTACTTTTCTAGATAGGGTCTTGCCATGTTGACCAGGCTGATCTTGAATTGGCCTCAAGTGATCCTTCTTTTTTTTTTTTTGAATGGTAACTGTGTACATTGATGCACTTTGGGGGTACAGTGTGGTGTTTGCACACACAATCCAAGACACTTCCATCAAACTGGTTAACATAGCCTTCATGTAACTTTCTTAGTTATTATGTCAAAACATTCATATTCTACTCATAGAAAGATTCACTTGTACCCTTGTAAGATGAACCACAGAAGTGAACCCTTGAATCCCTCTCCCTCCACCCTCTCCCCCTCCCTCCTCCCCTCAAGTGATCCTTCTATCCTGGCCTTCCAAAATGCTAGGATTTGCCTAGCCTATTTTCTGTATTTTTAATAGGAGGCATCCTAATGGATATGAAGTAGTATCTCATTGTGGTTTTCATGTGAATTTCCCTAATGATTAATGATACTGACCATCTTTTCATATGCTTATTGGCCATTTTCACATGTATATCTTCTTTAGAGAAATATTTATTCAAGTCTTTTGCTCTTTTTTTTTTTGAGACAGAACCTCAAGCTGTTGCCCTGGGTAGAGTGCTATGGCATCACAGCTCACAGCAACCTCCAACTCCTGGGCTCAAGTGAGTCTCCTGCCTCCACCTCCCAAGTAGCTAGGATTACAGGCACCCACCATAATGCCCAGCTATTTTTTGGTTGCAGCCGTCATTGTTGTTTGGTGGGCCCTGGTTGGATTCAAACCTGCCAGCTCAGATGTACGTGGCTGGTGCCTTAGCCACTTAAGCCACAGGCGCCAAGCCTTTTGCTCATTTTTTAATTGGGTCTCTTTTTGTGTTGTTGAGTTGTAGGAGTTTTTTATATTTTCTGCATAGCAGTCCTTTAGCAGATATATGATTTGCAAATATTTCTCCTTAAAGTGATTTTTATTTTTGTTATTTTTTTTTTCACCCTCCGTAGAATACCATGGCATCACAGCTCACAGCAAACTCAGACTCTTGGGCTTGAGTGATTCTCTTGCCTCAGTCTCCCAAGTAGTTGGGACTACAGGTGCTTGCCACAATGCCCAGCTGGTTTTTTTGTTGTAGTTTTCATTGTTGTTTAGCAGGCCTGGGTGAGGTTCGAACCCATCAGCCCCAGTGTATGTGACTAGCGCCCTAACTGCTAAGCTATGGGCACCGAGCCCTTAAAGTGATTTTTAAAAGGAATGTATCAAATAGGAATTTCATAAACAGAACAAAACTTTTAAGTTGTACTTTTGCATTTCTAAAATTCTTTGCTCTCTCTGTGTCACTTCTATACTGTTTAGTGCAGACTAATTTATATTTTTCATGTCACATATTTTCTATTACGTCATTTATCATAATAGTGCTATAAACCGGTATTAATATTACTACCTCCATTCTCTTTATTTGCTTCTGCTTGGTATCTCTTTGCCAATCCCTTTTCCCACTTTCCTTTAGTGCTTCAAAAGAACAACTGTAAAGCTGAAATAAGATACATGAAAGTACAGTAAAACAACAGCATAACACATTAGTATAAAGCACATATCCATGTAACCAATACCCAATGCCCAGATCAATAAATAGAATAGTGCTAGAATATCAGAAGCCCTTTTCAGCTCAACTTCATGTTTTTAAGTCTTACCACTGTGATAAATGAGAAATTTCATGTAAGTCTGATTTTTTTTTTTTTTGTAAATAATTGGTGTGTCTGAAGCTTCTGAAATAGTTTTGTCTTCATTGTCAAATTTTACAATTATGTGAGTAGACATGCATCTTTCCTTGTCAGTCCTGCATAGACCTTAGTGAGCTGTTACGTTGTCAGTCTCAGGTCTTTCTTTACCTTGGAGAAATTTTCTTCTGATATTTATTAATCAGTTCCTCATCTGTATAAATTTTCTCTTCTCCTATAATTTCTCTTATTCAGATGTTAGAATTTCTGGGTTTATCTTCCAGTTCTCTTGGTTTTTCCCTCAGATTTACATTGCTTTGTATTTTTATCTTTGCTTTAAGGTATTTTTTCTACCTATCCAGGCCAGTAATTCCAATCTCAACTCTGATAATCCTCTTTTTCAATTCTTTTTACAGAAATTTTTTATTTAAACCAGTACTTACTTCTAGCCTGTAGTCCTAGCACTCTGGAAAGCTAAGGCAGGTAGATTGCCTGAGCTCAGGACTTAAGAGATCAGCCTGAGTAGGAAAGAGTGAAACCTTGTCTCCAAAAAAAAAAAAGCTAGCATTATGGCAGGTGTCTGTAGTCCCAGCTACTCAGGAGGCTGAGGCAAGAGGATCACTTGAGCCCAAGTGTTTAAGGTTGCTGTGAGCTGGCTTGGTACCTGTGGCTCAAGTGGCTAAGGCGCCAGCCACATACACCTAAGGTGGCGGGTTCGAATCCAGCCCGGGCCCGCCAAACAATGATGAATGCAACCAAAAAATAGCCAGGTGTTGTGGCAAGTGCCTGTGGTCCCAGCAACTTGGGAGGCGGAGGCAGGAGACTCACTTGAGCCCAGGAGTTGGAGGTTGCTGTGAGTTATGCCACGGCACTCTACCCAGGGGGATAATGAGGCTCTATCTCAAAGAAAAAAAAAGGTTGCTGTGAGCTACTACACCACAGCACTCAACCCTAAAGCCACTGAGTGAGACTGTCTCAAATAAAAATTTTTTCTTTTCTTTTTTTTTTTTTTTGGTGAGACTGAGACTCAACCCCAGGGTGACTGTGTCTCAAAAAAAGATTTTCTTTAATTATTTTTTATTTTTTATTTTTTGAGAGAGTCTCACTTGGTCACCCTTAGTAGAGTGCCATGGCATCTTAGGTCACAGCAACCTCAAACTCTTGGGTTCAAGCGATTTTCTTGCCTCAGCCTCCCAGGTAGCTGGGTCTATAGGCCCCCGCCACAAGGCTCAGCTGTTTTTAGAGATGGCAGTTTCCCTCTTGCCTGAGCTTACTCGTGAGCTCAGGTAGTCCACCCTCTTTGGCCTCCCAGAGTGCTAAGATTACAGGCATGAACCTCTCTGTCTGGCTGTACTTATTTCTAGAAGGCCCTTCTGTGTGTGTATATGTTGTATTTGAATCTTAAGTAACCTATTTTTTTGTTGCTCAAATAGTCATCTGCTTTGTTAAAGTCAACCTTTCCTAACTGTCTTAGAGTTTGTTCTTTCTCTGGCTACTAGATCCACTTAAAGTCATTTCTATTTTTTTTTTTGTTCTTCACTGAGTCTCTGGTCCAGCAATCCTGCAAGCAGCAGAAAGTAAATTTGTCTTATCCTGTGACTCAGCACTAGAGTGGGGGTGGGGGTGGTTTCAGTCCCTTGTCAGGGCACTAGGAGGAACTCTCTCTGCTTTTCAGTCTTCTCTGTTGCAAAGGCAAAAGCTCAAATCCTAAGGGCTTAGTGCGTTTGATGTGTTTGGACACCTTTAGCTCTTGTGGACCAGGGAGACTAGGTCACTGACACAGGCTGATGTTGCCTTATCTCCCTGGAGTTCATGGCTGTCTGCTGCATGTACTAACTCTGGTCCCCAAATTCCTATCTATTCCAGAAGGGAGAAAGATCTTGTGCCAACTCTAGATTCTGACAGCTTGAGCCTTCACTCATACCCTGTGGACCCCTCCTACTTGTTCCCTTAGTAGTGGAGTTAGGAATAGGCTAGAGTTAAGAATAGGGAGGAGCAGTGTCACCTTCACACTACTATCTATCCATGATATGAATTTACAGAGGGTGCTAAAAATGTGTATATACATTAAAGGAAAAAAAGGTTGGGATTGGTGGCTCACACCTGTAATCATAGCAACTCTGGGAGGCCGAGGCAGAAGGATATCTTGAGCTCAGGAGTTAGAGAACAGCCCGAGCAAGAGCAAGACCACCTCTCTACTAACAATTTAGCGGGGTGTTGTGGTGGATACTTTTAGTCCCAGTTGCTTGGGAGGCTGAGTCAGGAGGATCACTTAAACCTAAGAATTTGAGGTTGCTGTGAACTAGGTTGAGGCCATGGCCTTTAGCTTGGGCAACAGAATGAGACTCTAAAAAAGAAAAGAAAAACTATATTAAAATTCTAATACTCAAGACCTCAAGTCACATTTGACTTTCTGCAATTATAAAAGGTGCTCAAATGTGAGTTATATTCATCTTTTGTTGTTGGTACGTATTGAGTATTATAATTTTTTTTTTTTTTTGAGACAAAGTCTCAAGCTGTTGTCCTAAGCAGAGTGTCATGGTGACATTATAGCTCACAGTAACCTCCAACTCTTGAGCTTAAGCAATCCTCTTGCCTCAGTTTTATTTTTAGTAGAGATGGGGTCTCGCTCTTGCTCAGGCTGGTCTCAAACCCTTGAGCTCATGTAATCCACCCGCCTCTGCCTCCCAGAGTGCTAGGATTACAGGCATGAGCCACTGTGCCCAGTCTGAGTATTATAATTTTAATATAGTTTTTTCCTTTCTTAAAATGTGTATATATTTTTTGGTACCCTCTGTATATTCTCAGCCTTTTAATAATATAGGCTAGTTCACTTGGAAGGCCCCGAAATGGATTACTAGTTTTTCTTTCCCTACTACTGGGTCTTTGCTGTGAGCAGCAAGGATCAGCCAAATCTTTACCTAAGCAGAGGTAATGAGAACTTTTTCCTTTTTTTGAGTTTGGACAGTATCTTTCACCCATAATTGTATGTTGGGAATTGAACTGACTTCCTTAGTCAACTACTTTTCTTTGCTTTGGCAGGAAGGCAGCAACAACTCATCGCCACTGGATTTTGTCAATGCAAAAATGGCAGACTCCCCTTCAGAACAATCCAATCACTCCTCAAAGTGGCTAGAAGATTGTCAGCATGAATCAGATCAACAACCTCTAGATGTGATTCCCCAAACCATCTCTACTCCCAAAACATCTAAGGAAGCAGTAGATCTACTAGATGACTATGTAGTTAAAACCATGGTCTTTGTACCCTCTCCAGTGGAGCAGCAGGAGAACATTACATTTGAGGTCCATTTAGATACGATGGCAGAGACAAATAGCATCTCTTTAGATGAAATTTTGAGGTCAGGAGATCTGGTGAGAAAGGAGGTAGCACCCTGCACAGAAGACAGCTTTCCAGAAGGGGTTGCTGCTATTCCTGAGAACCCTACATTTCAGGATCCTTTATCCCATCTCTTTGAGTATCCCCCAAATCCCAGTTCTGAGCAACAACTTTGCTGCTCCAAGGAAAGCCAGAGGACTGAGGCTGTGCCTAAAGACTTAGTACCTTCTGAAAGTAATGCCTTCTTGCCATCCTCCATGTTCTGGCTTTCTCCTTCAGCTGCTTTGGCAGCAGATTTTCCTGTCAATCATGTAGACTCAGGGGAGGAAACTGTGGAACATAGACCTATGGAGGAAAGAGAAACGAACTTTCCCACACTCCCAGAGGAAGTTGAATTGGGAGATCAAGCCCTTGTCTCAAATGGGCAAAATCTTCCGCCCACATGTCTGACACCAAATCCAGTAGAAATGGAATTCCCAGCAGCTCCAAGCCCCAAAGTGGAAAATGGTGGTAGTATTCTCAACTCTGATACAGAGCACTGGACGTCTCCACTAGCATGGCTGGAAAAAGGTGTAAATACCTCAGTCATGCTGGAAAATCTACGCCAAAGCTTACTTCTTCCCTCTGCACTTCGGGATGCTGCGATAGTCACTACTCCTTTTTCTACTTGCTCAGTCGGAACTTGGTTTACTCCTCCAGCACCCCAAGGAAAAAGTATAAGCACATCCCAGACAGACACAGTGGGAACCAAGGACAGTACTTCTAAGACAGAGCACCTCCTGCATGGGTAAGCACCCCTATGTCCTTGTGCCTTGTGAGCTCCATTACACTGGACCCACTACTCCTATCCCTTTCCACTCCCCTTTTCCTCATTTTCTTGTCTTCCTGCTGCAGCTGGCCTCCAGATCTGACTACCTTGTCTCGACATGACTTGGAGGATAACCTGCTGAGCTCTCTTGTCATTCTGGAGGTCCTCTCTGGCCAGCTTCGGGACTGGAAGAGCAGGCTGGCTATCCCTCACCCAGAAGCCCAGGACAGTAGCACACAGACTGACACCTCTCCTAGTAGGGTAAGAAAGTTCCTTCCAAAGCTAGGAGGATCCCAGTGTGCCCTCTTGCTCAGAATTTAAGCTGATAAATTACCAGAAGGCAAAGGGGAGAGATGGGTTAATCACAGGCACATTCTTAGAATACATGTAAAATTGAGGATCTAGGCTTGGCGCCTGTGGAGGATGAAAAAGTGAGACTCTATCTCAAAAAAAAAAAAAAGCTGAGGATCTGGAAATTCCTTTAATGCTGTGGGTACTCACTGTACACCTGGGGCACATCAAGACTTGCGAAGGGAATGTAAGCCAGGTAAGTTTTAAAGGAATCCATTTCTGGATCTTCATCTTCCAAATGTACTCTTTACTAATTATTTTCTTTCCTACTTCCCCCATTTTCAGTTGCCCATGCCTACCATACTAAATAGCATAGTTACTATACCAAGCCAGAACCTTACATTGTCAGAACATAGCAATCAAAGGACAACAGAAAACATTTTTGTAGGTGCTAAGAAAGTGAATGACTGCAATGATTATATAACACATCATTTTTCCGTGTTTTCAATAAAATTGGAGGAAGATTTTAATTATGTTTAATTATGTCAGTGGATCAAGCATTAAACATTTTTGATGAATGTTCACTAAGATTTTTGGCATATATCACTAAAAGGGTTGCTAGAATTGGCTGGCATGCCCTTCTTCTCTTAGTTCATTCCTACTTGTTCCCATTATTTATGGGAAGATTTCTCAGTGCTTACATCTATTAGAATGGAAAAGAAAGAGTCATGAGTTGTCACTGAACCATGTCTTATTGTATAAATTATAGTAATCCACAGATACATGAACTAATGAAGAAAGGAAGCTCCATTTGTTTCATAATAGGTGATTCCCAGTAAAATTTCACTGTGTGTGTTTATGATTTTTTTTTTTTTTTTACATTGAGACAGTGTCACTCAGTTGCCCTGGGTAGAGTGCCATGGCGTCATAGCTTACAGCAACCTCAAACTCCTGGGCACAAGTGATCCTCTTACCTCAGCCTCCCGAGTAGCTGGGACTACAGGTGCTGGGCTGGGCATAGCATCCAGCTATTTTTGTTTGTTTGTTTGTTTTTAGTAGAGATGGAGTCTTGTCTCTTGCTCAGACTGGTATGCTTATGATTTTTTGAAAAATTATATTATTATGGCTAGGCACAGTAGCTCACACGTGTAATCCTACCATTCTGGAGGGTCAGGTGGGAGGATCACTTAAGACTAGGAGTTCAACACCAGCCTGAGCAACATAGCAAGAAAAAAATAGAAAAATTAGTAGGATGTGGTGGTGCATGCGTATAGTCCCATCTAATCAGCAGTCTGAGGCCAGAGGATCGATTGAGCCCAGGAGTTTGAGGTTTCAGTGACCTTTGATGACACCAGTGTACTCTAGCACAGGCAACAGAGTGAGACCTGTCTCAAAAAAAAAAAAAAGGCTTGGTGCCCATAGCTCAGTGAGTAGGGTGCTGGCCCCATACACCGAGGCTAGTGGGTTCGAGTCTGGCCCAGGCCTGCTAAAAAACAATGACAACTGCAACCAAAAAATAGCTGGGTGTTATGGTGGGTGCCTATAGTCCCAGCTACTTGGGAGGCTGAGGCAAGAGAATCGCTTACGCCCCAACAATTTGAGGTTGCTGTGAGCTGGGATGCCACAGCACTCTGAGTATGACATAGTGAGACTCTGTCTCAAAAAAAAAAAAAAAAAATTATCAGTACAGTGATTATATAGGTGATGAAAGTATTTCTCGTTCCAAAAGAAAGAAAGTCTTTTCACTTAAAGTCTTCTGGTCAAAGAAATTTAAAGGAAATTGTAGTTTAAATTTAGATAAACATTTTATGTTGTTGCAGAGATGTTGGTTAATAACAGACTTTAAAATATAAAAATATGGCTCAGCGCCTGTGGCTCAAGCGGCTAAGGTGCCAGCCACATACACCTAAGGTGGTGGGTTCAAATTCAGCCCGGGCCCGCCAAACAATAATGGCTGCAACAAAAAAATAGCCGCGCGTTGTGGTAGGCGCCTGTGGTCCCAGCTACTTGGGAGGCTGAGGCAGGAGACTCGCTTGAGCCCAGGAGTTGGAGGTTGCTGTGAGC
>NW_003852507.1:1675629-1678093 GCF_000181295.1 Otolemur garnettii
AAAAAAAAAAAAAAAAAGTAAAAATACATTAGGAAGAAATTTGGAGAGGAATAAGAAATATAGGATTAAGGATTAAGAAGAGTGGTATAAAATTTTTGACTATTATAGAAGAGTTTTTTCTTGTATTTTTAAAAGGTATTAAATAGGTATCACATCATTTAGTGTATGTAGTAGTTAATGCCACTGGATATAATTAAGAGTGACTTAACAATTTTATTTCAAATTGTCACTCTTGCCAGGTGTAGTGGCTCAAGCCTGTAAACCTAGCATTGGGAGACCAAGGTGGGTAGATTGCCTGAGCTCACAAGTTCAAGACTAGCCTAAGCAAGAGCAAGACACTGTCTCTAAAAAATAGCCAGACGTTGTGGCAGGCACCTGTAGTCCCAGCTACTTGGGAGGCTGATGCAAGATAATTGCTTAAGCCCAAGAGTTTGAGGTTGCTTTGAGCTGGAATGCCATGGCACTCTATGGAGGGTGACAAAGTGAGACTCTGTCTCTTAAAAAAATACTAAAAAAAAATACTCAGGCTTGGTGCCCGTAGCAGTGGTTATGGCACTGACCACATACACCAGGATTGGCAGGTTCGAATCCAGCCCAGACTTGCTAAACAACAAAGACAACTACAACAAAAAATAGCAGGGCGTTATGGCAGGTGCCTGTAGTCCCAGCTACTTAGGAGGTTGAGGTAAGAGAATAGCTTAAGCCCAAGAATTAGAGATCACTGTGAGCTGTGATGCCATGGCACTCTAGCCAGAGCGACATAGTGAGACTCTATCTCAGAAAAAAAGAATACTCAAATACTCTTTAAAATATGCTAGAAATTACGGCCTTTGCACCAATGTAAACTTAAGAATACTCAGTCTATCAGAGTTATTTTAAGAGCCTATCGTAACATTCTTGGAGGGCAAGGCCAGTAGATTTCTTGAGCTCAGGAATTTGAGACCAGCCTGAGCAAGAGTTAGACCCCATCTCTATTTAAAACATGCAAAAATTGGAGGCACTTGTAGTTCAGTGGGTAGGGTATTTGCCAAATACACTGAGACTGGCAGGTTCAAACCCAGCCTGGGCCTGCTAAACAATGACAAGTGCAACAAAAAGTAGCCGGGCATTGTTGTGGGTGCCTGTAGTCCCATCTACTTGGGAGGCTGAGGCAAGAGACTTGCTTAAGCCCAAGAGTTTGAGGTTGCTATGAGCTGTGATGCCACGGCATTCCACCAAGGGCGACATAGTGAGACTCTGTCTCAAAAAAAATGCAAAAATTAGCCAGGTGTTGTGGTGGACACCTGTAGTCTCAGCTACTTGGGAGGCTGAGGCAAGAGGATCACGAGCCCAAGAATGCAACGGCAATCAACTGCAGGGTGACAGAATGAGACTCTGTCTCAAAAAAAACAAAACAAAAAAGGAGAAAAAAGGTATTATAGGAGATATGAGAGGAAAACACTTTAAAATCACTGTTCTACAAGACTCCAAGACAACATAGGCCTAGGAAGGAAGGCGATGTTAGGAGAAGGAATTGAGACCCTCTCAGTCTTGTGGCTTTAGAGAAAATAGGTGGCTAGGAGATACAGTTTCTGAGTGCCCAACAATATCCTTTGGATTGACAGTGTTTCAAAGTAATGATTTTACCTTTCACCAAAAATCCTGGAAATCACAGCTCCTCATTCCTCTGGCTGTTCAATTTCTCTCCTGTGTTTTCTTATCTTTCTAGCTGTTTCTCTTGTCCTTGACCTTGTTTCCCATCCTTGAATCTGCCTGTACCCTCTTCCCCTGAAGCTTGCTAAGTCCCTTTGGGGGCTGCTTAAGGCAAATGACATCACTTTCAGCCATTCTCCATCACTAGGCCGTGTCTTTGCCGCTTGGCTGCCGCCTTTACTTTAATCTCATCATTTGCCTGACTGCTCAGCTCTGAGCACTAGGTATGCCCTCTCTGTAGCTCACGAGCTATTCCATGCCTACTGCATGATGCAGCAGGGCATGATGACTGCTTTGCTAGCGAAAGGAGCTGTGAAACTCCAAGAGATGTGAGGGTGTTGTGATTCTGCTACCTTTAGTCCAGTCTGCCCCTGCATCATGACTCAGCACTCACTGCTGCTTCAGCAGTAGCCTTTTCCCCAGGTGATGATTGCCTTTTAGGAGGCATGAAGACTCCCACTTCTTTAATCTTCCTGAGATGCTCTCTTGGTAGAGAGCCTTTGTGATCATTTTTATCTCCTCTACCCATGCTAAGAGTTTTATCTATCCTAAGATGATGGACAATTAAGAATAACGAAATAAAAATGACTAGTGCATACTTCAAGTGAAGTTTAGCATTACTGGTAATCAAAGAAATGCAAATTGAAATAATGAGATGCCACTTTCTTCTGACACAAAAAAAGCAAAGAATAAAATAGATAATGCTGGTAAGAGTAAACATTGTCCTTTTGTCAGTAGGGTATAAATGGGTTCATCCTTTTTTTTTTTTTTT
>NW_003852507.1:1678289-1679410 GCF_000181295.1 Otolemur garnettii
CCCAGCTATTTTTTGGTTGCAGCCACCATTGTTGTTTGGTGGGCCCAGGCTGGATTCGAACCTGCCACCTCAAGTGTATGTGGCTGGTGACTTAGCTGCTTGAGCCATAGGCACCGAGCCATTTTTTCAGTTTTTAGTAGAAATATAGTCTCTTGCTCAAACTTTTGGCAAGGGATCTTCCCATCTCAGCCTCCCAGAGTGTTAGGATTATAGGTATGAGCCATTGTACCAGTCCTCATCCTTTTTTGAAGGCAATTTAGGTAGGACCCTAAATTCTTTTTGTCCTAGTAACTCTTCTTATTGGGATATATTCTAAGGAAAAGAAAATTCTGTGTAAAGATGGTAACAGATTATTATTATTATTATTTTTATTTTTTTGCAGTTTTTGGCCGGGGCTAGGTTTGAACCCGCCACCTCCAGCATATGGGGCCAGCATCCTACCCCTTTGAGACACTGGCGCTGCCCTATTATTATTTTTTAAGACAGAGTCTCACTTTGTCACCCTTGATAGAGTGTTGTGGTGTCACAGCCCAAAGCAACCTCAAACTCTTGGGTTTAAGCATTCTCTTGCCTCACCCTCCCGAGTATCTGGGACTATAGGTGCCAACCGCAATGGCTGGCTATTTTTAGAGACAAAGTCTTGCTCTGGCTCAGGCTGTTCTCAACCCTGTGAGCTCAGGCAGTCTACCCACCACAGCCTGCCAGAGTGCTAGGATTACAGGCATGAGCCATCGCACCCAGCCTGGTCCTTTATTTTTAATTAATGAAAAAGTATATCAAAAATAATGATATATTCATAAGATGGAATATTTTCTAGATTTTTTTTTTTTTGGTGACAGAGCCTTAGTTTGTCACCCTTGGTAAAGTGCTGTGGCATCATAGCTCATAGCCACCTCCAACTTTTGGGCTCAAGCAATCCTCTTGCCTCAGTCTCCTGAGTAGCTGGGACTATAGGTGCCTGCCACAACACCCGGCTGTTTTTTTAGCGACAGGTTGTCTTTTAGAGATGGGTTGTCATTCTTGCTCAGGCTGGTCTCAAACCCATGAGCTCAGGCAGTCCACACATCTGATCCTCCCAGAATGCTAGGATTACAGGCATGAGTCACTGCGCCTGGCCTATT
>NW_003852507.1:1680110-1687534 GCF_000181295.1 Otolemur garnettii
GATTCGAACCCGCCACCTTAGGTGTACGTGGCTGGCGCCTTAGCCGGTTGAGCTATAGGCGCCGAGCCAAGTTCATGGTTTTTAAAGAAAGGAAATCAGGCTGGGCATGATGTCTCATGCCTGTAATCCTACTACTCGGGGAGGCCCAGGTAGGTGGATTACTTGAGCTCAGGAGTTTGAGACCAGCCTGAGCAATAGCAAGCTCCCATCTCTACTAAAATATAAACATTAGCCAGGCGTGGTGGCAGGGGTGGCATATAGTCTCAGCTATTCTGGAGGCTGAGGCATGATGATTGCTTGAGGCCAGGAGTTTGAGGTTGCTAAGAGCTGGGCAACAGAGTGAGACTCTGTCTCAAAAAATAAAATAAAAAATATTTTAAAAAGGAGGCTGGGCGAGGTGGCTCATGCCTATAATCCTAGCACTCTCAGAGATCTAGGTGGGTGGATTGTCTGAGCTCACATGTTTGAGACCAGCCTGAGCAAAAGCAAGACCTTGTCTCTAAAAATACTCTGTAGTGGTGGGCACCTGTAGTCCCAGCTACTCAGGAGGCTGAGGCAAGAGAATTGCTTGAGCTCAATCACTTGAGCCCAAGAGTTAGAAGTTCCTGTGAACTATGATGCCACAGCACTCTACCAAGGGCCACAAAGTGAGACTCTGTCTCAAAAATAAAGAAAGAAAGGAAACCAGAGTTTAACCTCTGAGAGGTTGTGAGGTGAGGTAAAATACCAGCAGAAGTTAAAAGTGGGTGGTAGTTTACTTTGATAGGTCTCCCTAAAGTAAATCTCTGATGTGGGGGTACATTATTGGTTAACAGTCCTGCTCTAGGTGTTACAATTATTAATGATTTCTTTATTAATTTTTGTATTTTCCAGAATTTTATAATAAACATGTATTACCCTTGTAATTAGAAAAAAAGGTTTACTTTAAAAAGGACTTTTTTTTTTTTTTGCAGTTTTTGGCTGAGGCTGGGTTTGAACCCACTACCTCCAGCATATGGGGCCTGCGCCCCACTCCTTGAGCCACAGGTGCTACCCAGGATTTTTTTTTTTTTAATGTTTCTTTTTGACTTGGCATCATCCAGTTAAGGCTACTGTAACTTGGTGGAAGGGGGAATGAGGTGTGCTGGCAGTGCATGTCAAGACTCAAATGGAATAACTCTATTTCTCTGGCTAGATAACTAAGAAACCTCAGTATCTTCAGGAGAGCCAGGAGATTGTGCAGGCCCTGCAGCAGGCCAGGAATGTCTTGGTGAGTGTTGATTGACCATTATACCACCTTTGGTCCTCCTTTGAATATCAGGAATAGAAAATCTTGGGTGGTTAGTATGGTCAGCTGTGGCAGTGAAGGGAGTTTTCCAACCCTTTGTTAAATACATCTTCTTAGGAGCTTGGAATTGGGGTTAGTGTCCTACTTTAGTGCCCCTACTTCCTGCTTAGTGACTTTATCTCAGGGGTCCTCAAACTTTTTAGATAGGGGGCCAGTTCACTGTCCCTCAGACCATTGGAGGGCCAGACTGCAGGCCCCGGGACAAGTTGGCTGCTAAGCAGGACAGGCAGCAGCAGCAAAAACACCGGGCAGGCTGGATAAATGTCCTAGGCGGAGCCACATGTGGCCGGTGGGCCATAGTTTGAGGATGCCTGCTTTATTTGATCTAGCCTAGCCTTCTTTCCCTCTACAGCAATCATGGGTGCTAGTCTCTAAAGAGCTGATAACATTGCTTCACTTGTCCCTGTTGCACTTAGAAGAAGATAAAACTGCTGTGAGTCAGGAGGTAAGCAGCATGAAGACAGAGGTACAGGCCTCTGGTGGGAATGAAAGCCAGGAAGAGGAACACAGCATCTGATTCTTATCTTCTAGTCTCGGAGAGGAGAAACCCTGGTCTCCTGCTGTTTTGATATGTTGAAGAAATTGAGGGCAAAGCTCCAGAACCTCAAAGCAGAAAGGGAAGAGGCAAGGCACAGAGAGGAAATGGCCCTCAGAGGCAAGGATGTGGTAAGATGCCAGGTTTCTGTTTATGGATGGGCAGTTTCCACTTCAGGGTTCCTGCAGGAACAATGATACAAATGCACATGTGACACAGATGGATGGCCTGAGAACTGCCTGCTCTGGGGAATAAAAGACTAAATTACCAGGGTGTCAGATAGTGATAGCTTTTTGTGCTGTTCTCCCATTGCCCATTGGGTCCTTGAAACCTTTCCTTTTCCCTCAACAGGCAGAGACAGTGCTAGAGGCTTTCTGTGCCCATGCCAGCCAGCGCATCAGCCAGCTGGAGCATGACATGGTATCCATGCGGGAATTCAAAAAGCTTCTGAAGGAGACCCAGACCCAACTGGTAATTGAAGGGCATTTTCTTTCCTGGGGTCCATGCTGATACACTGGGAGGATGGTCACATAAACTTACTTTGCTATAGCCAAAAGGAGGTGGCTCCCTCCATAGACAATCCTTCTCTCATAGGTAGAACTTTATACAGAGCAAGAAGAGCTGGCTCAGCAGACAGTGAGTCTTACTTCTACTTTCCAGCAGGACTGGATATCCATGCAACTGGATGTGAGTGTGTTGGGCCATCATGACCACTTCTGTACTCTCAGCCAGTCCTGTTAGGAGTTTTGCCTCAAGTGTGTGCTGTTGACCCTCTTGCTTCCCCTGATAGTATAAAACATGGACAGCTTTGCTGAGTCAATCTCGAGAACTCACGGAGAAACTCACAGGCAAGAGCCGGCAGGCTGTGCAGGAACGTGACACTGCAGTTGAGGAAAAGCAACAGGTACAAACCAGGAGTGGGAACTGCTTAGGTCTTATTCCTTTGCAGACGACCTTTCTAAGGTGTGATGGCATTAGCCTTTTACCCTATAGACCTGTCTTCTTTCCACCCTTTGGGTTTGGAGACCAGCTGGGTCCCTTAGCTGTAAGATGGCTTTAAGCCCAGTTGTTTCCTTTGCCCTTCAGCACCTTCTTTACTTCTGCCACTTTTTTCCTGTCACTACTTTTTCCTGAGGATCAACTTTATTTTCTACAGTGCTGCTGCCCAGGAGCAAGGTAGTTTGCTATCTTGTTCATAAAGAAAAGCTGGACTGAGTCCTGGGGTTCTTGATTCAGGAGAAACTATGGAAGAAAAACTATCTTTTCTTCCCAGGTTTCCAAGGAGCTGGAACAAATTTCTGCTCATTTAGAGGACTGCAAAGGCCGAATAGAACAACTGGAGTTGGAAAACAGTCGCCTAGCAACAGGTTTTTGTGTGTGTGTGTGTGTGTGTGTGTGTGTGTATGTGTGTGTATGTATGCGTGTAAGCCATTGAGTCTGCTAAGGCTTGACGTGTGGCAGTAGATCAAGGAAGTGCCCTGGAGTATCTGCTTTGGAGCAGAAGTTTGGGGGAGTTTCTGGCCTGGTGACTGCATGGTGTCATTAGGTTACTTTTGGTCTAGATCTCCGGGCTCAGCTGCAGATTCTGGCCAGCACAGACAGCCAGCTAAAAGAGCTACAGAGTCAGCATGCCCATTGTGCTGAGGACCTGGCCACGAAGGATGAGTTGCTCTGCCAACTTAACCACAGTAATGAGGAGCAGGCTGCTCAGTGAGTTCTTACCAGGTTATTGTGGCAGTAGGCACCCAAGATTTAGGAACAAATGGGATCTAATATGTAGTCTTTGGCAGATGGCAGAAGGAAGAGATGGCACTAAAATGCATGCAGGCAGAACTGCAGCAACAACACGCTGTCCTGGCAAAAGAGGTGCGGGACCTGAAGGAGACCTTGGAGGTAAGGAATATGGCTTGGGGCAGTGGTGTTGGTAAATCTCAGGAGTGTGACCTCCTGGTGGTATTTGGGTGAGGTTTGCGAGGGAAATGGAAAAAGACTCTGTCCCCAGGGCTCTAAAATTCCTCAAGTGTACTTATTTTCTCCCTCCCTCTCTTGTTCCTTCCTTCCTTTCCTTCTGTCTCCCCAGTTTGCAGACCAGGAGAATCAGGTTGCTCACCTGGAGCTGGGCCAGGTTGAGTGTCAGTTGAAAACCACACTGGAAGTGCTCCGAGAGCGCAGCTTGCAGTGTGAGAACCTCAAGGACACTGTAGAGAACTTAATGTAAGATGTGTACCTTTCTGTGCTTCCCCTAAGTGAACTTTCTCCAGGACACTTCTAGAAGCTAGAGTCACCAGGAAGAGAACTGTGATAGAGTGGAACCTCTTTTTCCCTTTCCTTGAGTGCAGCTGTGTGTGGGGATTTGGGAGTGGCGTCCAGAGGAGGTAATCTGGTCTTTGGCTATCTTCCTTGTTCCTTATCTCAGGGCTAGACTGGCCAGCACCATAGCAGAGAACCAGAAGCAAGACCTGGAGAAGACACACCAGTATTCACTACAGCTAGGGGTGCTGACTGAACAACTACAGAGCCTGGCCCTCCTCCTACAGACAAAAGTAATGGAGAAACTAGGATCCTGGGGTTTCTTCTCTTCCTTTCAAATTGTATCTCTATCGTATAGAATGGTCTTTCTAAACTCTACTTTTGTTCCATTACTGTGGCCCTCAGTGACTTTCAGTTACCTACTGACAGGCCCTCTTCAGACTGTTCCTCAAGCCTTTCTTTACCTATTAGAAACCCTTTACTCCCACCGGGCGCAGTGACTCATACCTGTAATCCCAGCACTTGGGAGGCCGAAGTGGGTGGATGCTTGAGCTCAGGAGTTCAAGACTAGCCTGAGCAAGAGTGAGACCCCATTTCTAACAAAAATACCTGGGTGTTGTGGTGGGCACCTATAGTCTCAGCTGCTTGGGAGGCTAAGGCAAGAGAATTGCTTGAGCCCAAGAGTTCGAGGTTGCTGTGAGCTGGAACACCAAGGTACTCTACCCAGGGAGACAAAGTGAGACTCTGTGAAAAAAAAAAGAAAGAAACCCTTTACTCCCAACTAGACTGCTTAAATGTTGCACACGTCCCATCTTCATTTACCCAGACTTAGGCTGTTCCCACATCTGTGCTCTTCTCTCTCCAAACTAGAAATACCTTTTCCTTTGCTATTAAAATTCTTCCTGTTCACCTTCTTTTCTAAAACGTTCTCAAATCCTATGGAGTCAATGATCTCTTCTTCTGCTATGTTCTTTTTTTTTTTTTGAGACAGAGCCTCAAGCTGTCCTCCTGGGTAGAGTGCTGTGGCATCACAGCTCACAGCAACCTCCAACTCCTGGGCTCAAGCGAGTCTCCTGCCTCGCCTCCCAAGTAGCTGGGACCACAGGCGCCCGCCACAATGCCTGGCTATTTTTGGTTGCAGCTGTCATTGTTGTTTGGTGGGCCAGGGCTGGATTCGAACCGGCCACCTTAGGTGTATGTGGCTGGTGCCTTAGCCACTTGAGCCACAGGTGCCGAACTGCTATGTTTTTTATGAACTTACTCTTCTTTTGTACTTAAATTAATTTTTCCTGGATATCTGGTCTCTTCAAACTGTGTTTAAAGAAAACAAAAATTAGCCTTGCTTCTTTGGCTTCCCCACAGCACACAATAAATAATAAATGGTTGATGTTATTCAGAATACACAGTTAATGAGCTTATTCAACAGATAACGGTACTACCAAGATCCTGAGATTTGGAAATGTTTATCATCTGATCCTCTTTCCCAACTGTCTGTAGGTCATTGGAAATCCTGGGTTCCAATGAACCTATAGTCTAGCAGGAAAGACAGACGGATATAACTTGTTATCTTGATTTAAGATCCTACTAGAGGTCTGCATGAACCACCTGTGGGAGCACAGAGAAAGGAGATTGCTTTTTCCTTTGAAAGTTAGGATGTCTTCTCAAAACAGGTGACCTTGATATAATCTTGAGGTTTCAAAGTTTGTAGGATTGGCTCAGCACCTCTGTAGCACAATGGTTATAGCACGGGCCACTTACACCGAGGCTGGTGGGTTTGAACCCAGGTCAGGCCAGCTAAACAATAATGACAACTGTAACAAAAAGAATAGCTGGGTGTTGTGGTGGGTGCCTGTAGTCCTAGCTACTTGGGAAGCTGAGGCAAGAGAATCACTTGAGCCCACGAGTTGGAGGTTGCTGTGAGCTGTTATGTCACAGCGCTCTACCAAGGGCGACAAAGGGAGACTCTGTCTAAAAAAAAAAAAATGTTGTAGGCTAGGGGTAGGTGTATAGGAAGGCCCACCAGGCAGAGGGAATAGTGTATGAAGTTTTAGTCTGACTACATGTGAAAGTCCTATGTAGGAAGTCATACACATAGAACATTATGTGTACTTTTTGTAGCGTCTACCTTGTGACCTGGGTTAGGTGCCGGGACTACAGTATAAACAAAGCAAGGCCCCACTCATGGAATGTGGCAAGGCTGGGGAGTGAGAAAGTAGCTCTTTATGACTAGAGTGTAGGATGTATGTGGGGCAAGGCAGGAGGCCAGATGTTGAAGGCTTGAACTAGTGGCAGTTATAGAGAAAGTAGAGAAGAGGGGGATAGATTGAATGGATTCATTACATATTTAGGAGG
Organism: Otolemur garnettii; assembly: GCF_000181295.1. Taxonomy (NCBI): domain Eukaryota; kingdom Metazoa; phylum Chordata; class Mammalia; order Primates; family Galagidae; genus Otolemur; species Otolemur garnettii. Next base: position 1,686,575 of record NW_003852507.1, read on the forward strand.
TAGAAGTAGTAGAACCAGGACTAATTTGATGTAAGAACAAGGTAGAAGAGTGAATGTTGATCCCTAGATTGCTAGAAAGATAGCGACATACTCCTCTAGAACTGGGGTTGGCAAACGTTTCCTGTAAAGGGCCATATAATAAGTATTTTGGCTTCAAACGCCATATGTCCTCTGTCTTAAGTACTCTGCCTTTGTAGCTCAAGAATAGCCAGAGACAATATGTAAATAAATGGGTGTGGCTGTGTGCCCATAAACCAGATTTGACCCACAGGCTGCCATTTGCTCTCTCTGCTCTAGAATAGTACATACAGGAGTAGGAACATATTTTTGATAGGGTAAGAGGAAAAAAGTGAACTGATATATTTACACATGTACATACTAAGTTACAGGTAAACTGCATAACATTCTGTAGATTTTTTTCCACAGGCAGTTAGCCTTTGGGTCTGGAAACTGGGAAAAAACCCAGTTGAGAGAGAGCGATTGAAGAGTTATTCATGTGTAAGTAGAAGCTTGAAGTGGGTGTTTTTGTGAATCTCCGGATGTGAGGTCACCCTGGAAATGGGCTAATGTGAGAAGAAAGCCAAGGACTAAACCCAGAGGGGTCCAGCAGTTAAGGAAGGACCTGTGGACAGATGAAGAAACAGCCAGAAAACAGGCTTACCTTTGAAGGAGGGGGGGAATCATGTCCTGGAAGCTTAAGAAAAGGAGGCTTCTCAAAGAATAACATAGAAAAAAAATAAAGAAAAAAAATACCCAAGTAAAAAGATGGTCATCAGTATCAAACAGGTCAGGTAAAATGAGAGCTGGAAAGTGTCCATTACATTTGAAAGTAAGGATGCCATTGGTGAACCAAAATGACAAGAATTTTGGTAGGATGGCATAACAAACCTGAGTGGTGAGAATTGTAGGCAAGATGTATAGCCTTTCTTTTTCTTTCTTCTTCTTCTTTTTTTTTTTTTT
>NW_003852507.1:1687554-1696118 GCF_000181295.1 Otolemur garnettii
TTTTTTTAAGAGAAAAGTCAGTAGCTGAAAGGGGACTTAGGGTTTTTGTTTTTGTTATATGTTTAAAATATTGTTTTAGTGAGAGAAGACTTAAGAATATAAACCCATCCAGGAAAAGGCACTAATGGAAAAGTTGAAGATTGAGAAGTGAAGTAATAGGTGGATCAAATTTTAGAAGAGATGGCTTGGTGGGAGTACCTGAGACCTCAGGAAATCATTAACCCTGAACAGCAGCTGATAATATTTTACCCTTTGCCCTTAGGCTGAACCAGAGATCTTTGTGAGCACAGCCTGTGCTCCTGCCCAGGAATACCCTATGCCCAATGATAGCATCTTGGGAAGCATCTCGACAGCAGTGGCAGATGAAGGTTAAAGGCCCTGGGATGTGGGGTGGGAAAGTTGTGACCCTGCTCTGAATAGCTTCACCTGTTGAAGATACCCACCTTCAGTCCCACCTCTCCCTGGCTTCCATTATGTCAGACATCTGACTGGGTCACCACAGGTGCCCTCTCCAATGGTTGATTTTTATTTTAGAGCCAGAATCATCTCCTGTGCCCTTGCTTGGAAGTGACAAGAGTGCTTTCACCCGAGTAGCATCAATGGTTTCCCATCAGCCTACAGGTTAGGATGGGCTCCAGGGATCCTGCCTCATTTCTAGAAAATCTGGTGGTGATGAGGGAAGACAGAAGCAGTGAGAAGTGCTTTGCTCTAAAAACCTCAATTCTACTTGGGCTCATTTTATTTTGGCCTTTTGGGATCTGTAATGTTCTGGATGTTCAAATTCTATGGGTGGGGAACATAAGTAAGAATTGTGGAAATGATGGCTGTACATTTTCCTTCCTTCCAGGACTGAGGGGCTATACCTCTATCTTGGGCTTTCTCTTTCAGAGACCCCAGACATAGAGAAGAGCCTAGACAAGATGAGTACTATGATTCCTGAGCTTCAGAGCCTTTGTTCCCTGCTGCAAGAGTCTAAAGAAGAAGCCATCAGGACTTTGCAGCAAAAAATGTAAGTCTTGGTGACCCAGGAACAGTGAGACTGCCTCTTATGCTAACAACCCAGCTGGCCTCTGAGGGGACAGAAATGATGCTGAATTCTCCCCTCCCCCAGCTGTGATCTGCAGGACAGAATTCAGGCCCAGGAAGAACAGCATCAGGAAGCTCAGAAGGCAAAAGAAGCAGACATAGAAAAGCTGAACCAGGCCCTGTGCGTGCGCTACAAGGTGAAGGAGGGGCCTCTAAGTGGGGCGATAAAGAACTGGGGCAGCCCTACTGGTCCGCTGGGAGCCACTGTCTCTTCAGGAATCTGGGTGGTAGGGATTTTCCAACTATTGCTCTAGTTTTGCCCTTCCTGGGGTCACGTATTTCACATATTTGGGAATCAGCTATGGGCTGACCTATCTTCCCAGGCAGACTGAGGAGAGAACTCAGGAATTGTAGCATAACTCTCCCAACACTGTGGTGTACCTTGCCTGACTTGGCCCTGGAAGAAGAATTAATTGGATTGGTATCAACCAGTCCCCCCAGGGCTGAGCATAGGTCAGGCACTCTCTCTTCTGGCAAGGGCTACAAAGAATCCAGCTCTCCCTCAGTGTCTTCTCACCTCCCTTTCCTTCACAGAATGAAAAGGAGCTCCAGGAAGTGATACAGCAGCAGAACGAGAAGATCCTAGAGCAGATAGACAAGAGTGGCGAGCTCATAGTAAGTTCATCAGGATTCCTGGCTTCTGCCTTCTGTGTTACTGCCAGCCAGGACCCAAAATATGAGAAATGGATACCCTGGTCTACCTTTGTTCACCACATGGGATAAGTAGAATAGAGAGGACCTTTGAGGGTCATTGGATACCTCTCCATTCTTATTCCCAGAGCCTCAGAGAGGAGGTGACCCAGCTTACCCGCTCACTTCGGCGTGCAGAGACAGAGACTAAAGTGCTCCAAGAGACCCTGGCAAGCCAGTTGGACCCCAACTGTCAGCCCATGGCCACTAACTGGATCCAGGAGAAAGTGTGGCTCTCCCAGGAGGTGACTCGGAGTTAACAGAGGAGGTGGGCAGCTGGAGGGGACCCCAGGCTGTTCACCTATTGATCTGGACATATCTATAGGTGGACAAGCTGAGGGTGATGTTCTTGGAAATGAAAAATGAGAAGGAAAAACTCACAGTCAAATTCCAGAGTCATGTAAGAATTTCCTCATTGTTTCTTGGCCATTTTGTACCTTCAGTAGCAAGTGCCCTGCCACATTTCCCCTGTCCTATCAAGCTATGCTATTCTTTTTTTTTTTTTTGAGACAGTCTCACTTTGTCACCCTTGGTAGAGTTCCATGGCGTTATAGCTTATAGTACCCTCAGACTGTTGGACTCAAGTTATTCTCTTGCCTCACCCTCCCGAGTAGCTGGAACTATAGGTGCCCACCACAACACCTGGCTATTTTTAGAGATGAGGACTTTTGTTCAAGCTGGTCTCGAACCTGTGAGCTCAGGTGATGCACCTGACTGCGTCTCCCAGCGTGCTGGGATTACAGGCGTAAGCCACCGCACCCAGCCAATGCTATTCTTGTAAGCATAACACTTGTAAAACCTAATTGCTTTCTAGAGAAACATCCTAGAGGAGAACCTTCGGCGCTCAGACAAGGAGTTGAAAAAACTAGATGACATTATTCAGCATATTTATAAGGTAAAGGAGGGAGGGAGTTGATACAACTAAGGCACCTGGTATAAGGCCTGGCCCCAGGAGGTATAGAGGCATAGCTCTGGTTCTCACCTGTGTCACTATCACAGCCTTCTCTGTGGCTTCCATTTTCTCCCTTTTAAATCAGTGGCTGCTTCCTGGGGCTGGGAGCCTTGGTCCTTATGCCTGTGGTCCTGAGCTGCCCTTTGTGCCTCTCTTCTCAGACTCTGCTGTCCATCCCAGAGGTAGTAAAGGGTTGCAAGGAGCTACAGGGATTGCTGGAATTTCTGAGCTAAAAAACTGAAAGCTGGAATCTGCTTCACCTCTTTTTACCTGCAGTATCCTCTTATTCTCATACTAAGACAAATTAGAATACAGCTGTGTTTAATGCTATTTAAATAAAGTATATTTAATTTTTTCTTCAAGCTCACTGAGTCTTATATTTTGGGTGGGAGGGAGTGGAAGGTCAGGGAAGAAGAAGCTGGGCCCTCCTGCCAAGTGCTCTCCTGCAGGTCCACCTTGTGCTGCATTCAAATTCAAGGCTGCCTGCCCCTCCTCCCTTCCCTTCCCTGGCTTCACCCAAAACTCTGGGCACTGGACTGCTTGTTCCCTGGCTCACTGCCTGGGGGAAGCAGAAAAGGCTTCATTCTCTTAACTTTCCCCATCCCCCTCAGGGGGAGGCCCTGGTAAATATGGGGCTGAGGACAGAGAAACTCCATTCATTGCTCCCAGCCCTGAACGTGGGTACCTTGTGGGTGCCTCTTTCTCCCCACCCCACCCTCCAACATGCTATGACTGTTTAAGTGACTTCTCTTCACCAGACCTAGGCTTAATCCCTAACATCCAGCAAGTGCCCAAAACATGGTAAAGGCGATTTGTGGCAGAAATAAACGCAAGGTAAAGTGGTGAAATCTGGGCTCAAAAAAAAAAAAAAAGAAAGAAAGGAATACAAAGGCACTTCCTGCTTCTAGGTCCCTGGTGGCAGGGCTCCTTGAGGTGGGAGGGGAACAGCTCATAATGGCCCCTGAGGTCCTGGCGGGGGAGTCGCTCCACTTTCACCGCCCCGCCTCTGTGGGCGTGGCCTTGTCTGACACCAGTCCTGGGGAGGGGCGGGGCTGAGGCGGGGAGATGCTGGCTCCGCCCTCAGGAGGAGTCACGTAGCTCTGCGGCATCCGCAGCCTCATTTACAGAGTGAGCCTGAGCTGGAGTAGCCAGGCTGTTGTGGACCAGAGCCGGATCCGCTAACTGGCTGTGCACAGGTAAGGCCTGGCTGAGGCGGGAGCTGCTTGGCATCTCTGCTTCCTCTCCTTGGCTCTTCCCCTGCCATTCTTGTGGTGCTCCTTGGGGCCTCTGGTTGTGTCTACACCTTTTTCCTAACATCGTTGATCCTTTCTGTCCACTTAAAACTCCATGGCTTGGCATCTCCTGCTCCACCCCTTTCTCTTAGCTCTCCCACAAACCTCCGCTTTTCCAATCCTAAATCTTCCTCTACCTCCTAGATTTTTCTTAAGGGTCAAGCCTCCCCAGTTCTCCTGCCTTCTCTGCTCCTGGTCTGAGGCTATGCCCCTGAATGATTAGCTTGCATCATCAATACCTCCCCCAAGTCTCCTGCCCATTCTTGCGTCTCTCCCTTACTCCTTTCAATCTTAGACCTCTGCCCCATCTCCACTCTGGGTGTTTGAGTTGTGGGAAATTGAATGCTCCCTAATCCTCATCCCTTTCCTACACAGGTAAAGTGCTCCCAGCACTGGAGATGACCTGGCAGTGTCACCTCCCCCAGCCTTCACATACTACCTTAACAGACTTTCCAGCCTTCTTTCTTATAACGCTTTGCAGCACTATTGGGGCCAACCTCTAGACCTGGGGTGGGGAATAGGCAATAGGCATAGGCAGTAAGTTTTGGACTACAGAAAAGCAGCTATGCTGTGGAAGCCTGTGACTGGTATTTGTGCTACTCCTGTTTTCTACCTATTCCCCTCCTCCCAACCTTTTCCTCTAGAAGCAGAGAGAAGGAAGTGGTAAGTATTTTTGCCTTTCTGAAGACGTGGAAGTAAGTACATTTGCCCTAGGGGCATTGTTGGGGATAAGAATGGGGAAAGCTGAAAAGGCCAGGGCTTAAGCCACCCTTAATAAGGGACCACTTTCAGTGAAAGAAGCGTTGGCATCTTCAACTGGGCAGCAGATTCATAAGAAGACCTGTAGCTCCAGGGCTGCTCACCTCCCTGCCCCATCCCTGCATCTTTCCTGGGGCTGGGAAGGGTGCCCACCAGGGACAAAAGGAGATGTGAGAATTGGGGCCCCTAAGCCTGCTAGCTGTCAGAGGGATTGGTGCCACTTTGATGCCCAGGACTCATGCCAAGGTCTGCTGCCCTGTTCCCAGCCCCATGCTTGGTGGGGGAGGCCATTTGGCCCATCTGGCCAGGCAAGGCAGCAGAGGAAGCAGTGGGTGAGGTCCAGCTTTTATATTTTGTCTCCATTCCAGAGAGCTGCCACCATGCCTCATTCGTACCCAGCCCTTTCTGCTGAGCAGAAGAAGGAGTTGTCTGACATAGCCCTCCGGATTGTGGCCCCAGGCAAAGGCATTCTGGCTGCAGATGAGTCTGTAGGTAAGTGTGAGTCTGTAGCCAGGAGGGGTTCAGGTGGCCACAGAGTCCAGAGGACAGCCTTGCCGCCCTTCTTTGTTTGCCTTCAGGCAGCATGGCCAAGCGGTTAAGCCAAATTGGGGTGGAGAACACGGAGGAGAACCGCCGGCTGTATCGCCAGGTCCTGTTCAGTGCTGATGATCGTGTAAAGAAGTGCATCGGAGGTGTCATCTTCTTCCATGAGACACTCTATCAGAAAGATGATAACGGTGTTCCCTTTGTCCGTACCATCCAGGATAAGGGCATTGTTGTGGGCATCAAGGTGCAGCCCCTGGCCCTGAATGGGACTGGGTGTGGAAATAGGTTGTGTAGGAAGGGTGACAAGGGGAAGCCTGCCTGGGCTCAGCCTGTGCTTCTTCCACAGGTTGACAAAGGTGTAGTGCCTCTAGCAGGGACTGATGGAGAAACCACCACGCAAGGTACTGGGTGGGTGGGCTTCAGGACCATAGAGGTGTTAGGTGGTTGATGCTGGCAAGGGGGCAGGGAGATGAGGCTGGTATTATGCTTACAGGGCTGGATGGGCTCTCAGAACGCTGTGCCCAGTACAAAAAGGATGGTGCTGACTTTGCCAAGTGGCGCTGTGTGCTAAAAATCAGTGAGCGCACGCCCTCAGCACTTGCCATTCTGGAGAATGCCAATGTGCTGGCCCGCTATGCCAGCATCTGCCAGCAGGTATGTGTGCTCCTAAGGGCAGTCAGATGGGTGGGAGAGGGTTGTAAGGCTTTCTCCCATCTCCTCTACTACCCCTCGCAAGCTACTCTGCTCTTGCCAACAGAATGGCATTGTGCCTATTGTGGAACCTGAGATCCTGCCTGATGGAGATCATGACCTCAAACGTTGCCAGTATGTTACAGAGAAGGTGAGTCCACACCTAGACACAGACACATGCCATAGGGAAGCCTACCAGGGGTGCCTGTTCCCCAGGGCTCCTGACTTAGATCCCTAAGCACTTCTCCCTTGCATTCTTTCACTTGATCCAGAACAGGCCTATGAGTGTGAGCCCTGAGCCATCCCAGTCCTTGCCCACCTACCCTTAGACAGGAAGCATAGAGCAGTAAGGGCCCAGACCCTTAGTAAACCTCCTCTGATCCCCAGATCCTGGCTGCTGTGTACAAGGCTCTGAGTGACCATCATGTATACCTGGAGGGGACCCTCCTCAAGCCCAACATGGTGACCCCTGGCCATGCCTGTCCCATCAAGTATAGCCCAGAGGAGATTGCCATGGCAACTGTCACTGCCCTGCGTCGCACTGTGCCCCCAGCTGTCCCAGGTACTACCCTGTTCCGTCATCTTCTATTATCCCCGAGGCTCATCCTCAGGCTCTTCTTGTGGACTCCAGGGCTTCCTTAGCCTGGAAAATAGGGGGTGACAAATCAATTTGCCTTATCTTCTCCACTCCAGGAATAACCTTCCTGTCTGGGGGTCAGAGTGAAGAGGAGGCATCACTCAACCTCAATGCCATCAACCGCTGCCCCCTGCCCCGGCCCTGGGCCCTCACCTTCTCCTATGGGCGTGCTCTGCAGGCCTCTGCACTCAATGCCTGGCGAGGCCAACGGGACAATGCTGAGGCTGCTACCGAGGAGTTCATCAAGAGGGCTGAGGTTGGGAGTTACAGATAGTGGTGGGGGGACATTACCCAGAGGTTACGGCCTGGGCAGGGTTTGGCATCTGTGTCCTAGCTCAGCCTGCTTACTTCACTTCTTCTTTTGTAGGTAAATGGGCTTGCTGCCCAGGGCAAGTATGAAGGCAGTGGAGAAGATGGTGGAGCAGCAGCTCAGTCCCTCTACGTTGCCAATCATGCCTACTGAGCATTCACTCCATACCACAGCCCTTGGTCTAGCCACCTATACCCACTTAGCCTGTAGTCACGGCCAGGGCCAAATAGCCATGCAGAGCAGAGATGCCTTCATCCAGAACCAAGTCATCTTCCTTTCTTCTCCTGTTGCTGTCCCTGGGACCATAGGATGGGAGGATAGGGAGCCACTTATGACTAAGGACAGAAGAACTTGATAGGCGTTAAAGCAGGATGCCTGGGTCTCCCACACTGCCTCTGCCAGCTCTCCCACAATTTCCCTACGATGAGGTAGCTTCTTGAGTTCTCCTTGCTTTCCCTCTCTCCTGGGATCAGAGGGTAGTATACTAGCCCTGACTCATGCCTTGAATACATACCACACAGCAAATAAATGGTAGCAAAACAGGCTCTTCTGTCTGTCTGTTTTACACATCAGATTCCCACCTCCAAGTTTCTGATGTCTACAATTCCATCTCTGAGACTTCTGATTTTGGAAGTGGAGAGGGCAGGATTTGAATTTTACTGGTCTTCAAGTTTATGGAGGAAGGGCACATGCTCTTTCCTGTTGATGTCAAAGGCTGGAGGAGGGCAGTGAGAAAGGCTGCAAGTCTTCCAGGGACTACCACATCAAAGGAACTAGGCTGCAGCCATGGAGGATGGAGTGAGACAAGAGTGAGGCAACTGTTGAAGGCAGATTTTGTGCAAATCTCAAAGCACAAAGGCAGAAGGACAAGCTAGGATGGAAGGAGTGGGGATTCAGGTCATTGCAGTGTTGAGTACAGTTGGGACCTGACACTCCTTTAGTGGGTAACCATAGCGGGAAGAGCGCTTGGGCTCCTGCCCAGTAAGGAAAACTCTCAAGGCTCTGGGCTGAGCAGAGTATCTAGGTGGTTACCAAGGGCTATGGCCCACTCCTATTTGGGGAGGCACAGAAGGGGCCAATTTGAGGGTTTGGGTGAGGGGCAGACATGGTGAGGCCTTAAGACCCAGGGCTGAAAACCTAGGTCTACCTGAGCAGATAAAGATGAAAGAACAAGCAGGATGTGTCCTGTGAGAATTTGGGAGGCCACCAATACTCCACCTTGTATGGCCTGATCTTATTATAACAAAAATAGCTATCACTTATGTAGCACTTTCTATGTGCCCCTGACAACCCTATTCCAATCACTTTATGGGTGGTAATTCATTTAATACAACTCTATAGAGCACATACTATTATCCCTATTTTAATATTAGGCAAAAGGTACAGAGAGATATCAAGACCACCCAGGTAGTAAGTGGTAAAGCCAAGATTTGAACGGCAGTGATTAGGATCCAGAGTCTGTGCTTATGAATTCTCAAGATTTTTATCTTGAGTTTTCCAAGTTGGAAATGACTTTAAAAAATACTGAACTGGGCTCGGCGCCTGTGGCTCAAGTGGCTAAGGCGCCAGCCACATACACCTAAGGTGGCGGGTTCGAATCCC
>NW_003852507.1:1696320-1704005 GCF_000181295.1 Otolemur garnettii
AAAAAAAAAAATACTGAACTGGAAAGCTGGGCGTGGTGGAGGCCGGGGGAGGAATCATCGCTTGAGTCCAGGAGCACAAGACCAGCCTGGGCAATATAGCGAGACCTTGTCTTAAAAAAAAAAAAAAAAAAATACTGGGAGTGCCAATTATGCTAAAAGAGTACTTAGCTTACCGCCTCCTTTGAGTTTTAAGGTGAAGGTGGCCGGAAGAGGACCTGTATAATATAATGGTAAACAATGATCATGATAGTTTATATCTGAGGGTTTTCCGTGCGCCAGGCCCTTTACACGAATGGCCTCCTTTAAATATGTCCACTTTTCAGATGTGCCTCAGAGCTGCCCGTGGTTGTCAAGCTAGTATTTAACGACTGCAGAATTTGCACTCCTAACCCCTGGGGCTTGGAGCGTGTTCTGCTGGGAAGCTGAAAACTAAACCAGCACAGCCCCCCTGGACCGCCCCTCGGCGTTCTGGTAACCTTTCAAACTTCCCTCGCTGCTTTCTCCGGCCTGTGGGTCCGACGTGTAGCTCGCGACTGGCCCGGATCGCTGCCGTGGTCCCGCCCCCTCGTTGAGGGGTTTCCAATTGGGAGAGGCTTTACGCGGCCCCGCCCCTCAAGGGACGCAAGCAAGCATGGCGGCCTCCGCGGCTGCGGCTACAGACCTAGGTGCGGTAGGCTTCGGGTGGAGGCCTGCAGCTCGAAGATTGCAAGGAGGGAATGCCGGGATAGGGTTTGTGGGGTGCGAGAGGTCCTGCAGACGCGGGGGTCGGGGGTCGCTTCAATGGGATCCCTTCAGACTTGGGCTGGGTCCCCTAGCACCGAAATCCCTACGAGCACGGGCCAAGGGCCTCTGGGTGCCGGTTTCCTGGGCTCCTTCGCGTCCGGGTGTGGCCGGCCCCCGAGCGCGTTTTCGGCCCCTCACTCGGTCCCTGCATATCCCTAGAGGTGGTCCGGGGCAAGCGCGCCGCCCTCTTTTTCGCGACGGTGGCCATCGTGCTGGGGCTGCCGCTCTGGTGGAAGACCACGGAGACCTACCGAGCCCCTTTACCTTACTCCCAGATCAGTGGCCTGAATGCCCTGCAGGTGAGATCGCGGTGGAGGAGGGTCAGAGGACAGCCCACCGGCGAGGTGAGACTCAGCTGATGGCCCTCATGCTCATTCCCACAGCTTCGGCTCATGGTGCCTGTCACTGTCGTATTTACCCGGGAGTCAGTGCCACTAGACGACCAGAAGAAGTTGCCCTTCACCGTTGTGCATGAGAGGGAGATTCCTCTGAAGTGTGAGTTCCTTCCTGAGGGAGGTCAGGGCTGCCTTTCTGGTCTGAACTCAGTCCAGGAATGAATTGTGTAGGATGAGTGTGGGTGTACCATCACGGTAGTCAAAAACTCACTATTAAAGACCTCTGGGGCGGCGCCTGTGGCTCAAAGGAGTAGGGCACCAGCCCCATGTGCCAGAGGTGGTGGGTTCAAACCCAGCCCCGGCCAAAACAAACAAAACAAGACCTCTGAAAGAACAGTGTGTTTTGTTAGAAAAAATGCTAGCTTTAAATTCAGTGTCTGTCATTAAGGCGGTAATTTTCTTCATATATATAGTTATGTTACCTTATCAAAATACTTGATGTACATTAGAGTATAGAGGAGGAAGTGGAATGTAGTGGAAAGGACACAGTTTGACTTTGAATTGGACTTGTAAAAGGTGAAAGATTTGTATGATCTGAAGAGAAACTGGAGTATAAGTTGGATTTGTGTGTAGGCCCAATTTAACATTAAACACTTTTTTTTTTTTTTTTGAGACAGAGCCTCAAGCTGTCCCCCTGGGTAGAGTGCCATGGCATTACAGCTCACAGCAACCTCCAACTCCTGGGCTCAAGCGAGTCTCCTGCCTCCGCCTCCCAAGCAGCTGGGACCACAGGCGCCCGCCACAACGCCCGGCTATTTTTTGGTTGCAGCTGTCATTGTTGTTTGGCGGGTCTGGGCTCGGGATTCGAACCCGCCACCTTAGGTGTACGTGGCTGGCGCCTTAGCTAACATTAAACACTTAACTAAGCGTTAGGCACTTATGTAGAGGAATTTGGTAATGAGTAAGAAATTGGTAGTGTTTTTAAGAAAGGGAGAAAGACACTTAAATAATGACAGTAGGAGTATACAAGAAACAGGGATTCCACTTAAGAAGGAGCATTTAACTGTGTGGGAGGAAAGAAAGAGACGGTTTTGAGGTATGTAATTTTTAAGTTGGATTTTTTTTTTTTTTTTTTGAGACAGAGCCTCAAGCTGTCCCCCTGGGTAGAGTGCCGTGGCATTACAGCTCACAGCAACCTCCAACTCCTGGGCTCAAGCGAGTCTCCTGCCTCCGCCTCCCAAGCAGCTGGGACCACAGGCGCCCGCCACAACGCCTGGCCATTTTTGGTTGCAGCCGTCACTGTTGTTTTTTGGCGGGTCCGGGCTGGGGACTCGAACCCGCCACCCTAGGTGTACGTGGCTGGCGCCCCAGCTGGTTGAGCCATAGGCGCCGAGCCTTTAAGTTGGATTTTTAAAGGATATGTAGGAACTCAGTTAGATGGGAAGAGGAGGGAGGGAATTTCAGGCAGGATGAATAGCGTGAACCAGTAGTAAAGACAGCTAATTGTTGCGGTAAGCTATGATTGTGTCACTGCACTTCAGCCAATGTGACAGAGTGAAAACCTATCTGTAAAAAAATCAATCAATCAATCCAGGCCTGACTGCTTCCAGTGTGGGCACTCTTATTTTTTTTATCATTACTATTTTTTTATAGAGATGGGGTCTTGCTATGTTGCCCAGGTTGCTCTTGAACTCCTGGCCTTAAGTGATCCTCTTGCCTCAACTTCCCAAAGTGCTGGGATTACAGGTGCAAGCTGCAGTGTGCAAGTTATTAACCAACAAACTATACTCCTATATAAAAGCATGGAGGGGTGAATCAGCATGTTGGGGGAACTATGAGCAGTTTTACTTTACTGGAATGTGAAGTGAAAGACGGAAACACTGAGAGGTGAGCTGAGTCCAGACTATTAAGTGCCTGCACACCATTTACTTTCTAGATATTTCATCTTGGTCAATACATTTTACGAAAAGATGTATTTCATATGGTTCTGCTTAATGTACACACATATACTTTTTGTTTTTCTAAACAAAAATTGGACCATCCCTCATGTGTTTGTTCGAAATTTGATTGTTTGCAATTAATTATGGACTTATGTTTGATAACATAGTATTCAATAATACAGACATACTGTAGAGGTAATATAGTGGAATCACCAAGAGTATGGAATTTGGGCCGTGCCTGGGCTCAAAGGAGTAGGGCACCAGCCCCATATGCTGGAGGTAGTGGGTTCAAACCCAGCCCCAGCCAAAAGAAAAAAAAAAACGTATAGAATTTGGTGTCAGAGAGCTGGACTCAGGCCTTGTTCTGCCACTTTTTTGTGTGAATTTAGGTAAGGTTGTTCACTTCTCTAAACCTTGGTTTCCTCATCTGTTAGAATAGTGATAAGGTTATTAATTTATTCAACAAATGTTTATTGATTACCTATGTCAGATATGGTTCTAGTTGCTGGAGATACAGCGTGAACAAAATAGAGAACAGACAATGAGGGCTTAGTGGGTAGGGCACCGGCCCCATACTGACGGTGGTGGGTTCAAGCCCAGCCCCGGCCAAACTGCAACAAAAATAATAGCCCGGCATTGTGGTGGGTGCCTATAGTCCTAGCTACTCAGGAGGCTAAGGCAAGAGAATCACCTAAACCCAAGAGCTGGAAGTTGCTGTGAGCTGTGATGCCATGGTACTCTACCGAGGGCGACAAAGTGAGTGAGACTTTGTCTCAAAAAAAAAGAAAAAGATAAATGAGTCAAATGTATGTTAATGGTGACAGAAGGCTGAGTGCAGTGGCTCACCTTGCACTTTGGGAGGCTGAAATGGGAGGATCACTTGAGGCTAGGATTTCCATACCAGCCTGAGCAAGACCAAGACCCCTGTCTCTACAAGAAAATAGAAAAATTACCCAGGTGTGATGATGTGTGCCTGTAGTCCCAGCTATTCAAGAGGTGGAGGCAGGAGGATTGCTCAAGCCCAGGAGTTTGAGGTTGCAGTGAGCTATGTTGACACCACTGCATTCTAGCCCTGTTGACAGAGGAAGAACCTATCTCAAAACAAAAAATAAAGGTGATAGAAGAAAAATAGAGCAGAATGGGGGGTAGGGAGTTTTCTTGGCGAGTAGGAAGTGATTGCAATTTTATATAGGGTGGCCAAGGAAAGCCTCCTTGAAGAATTAAAAAAGGAAGAGAATAAGTTGTGCAGATCTGAGGCAGGAGAGAAAAGCATCTTAGCAGAGGGAAAAGCAGTCTGAGGTAGGAACAGATAAAGTACCTTTCAGGAACAGTGAGAATCTCATTGTGGATTAACTGAGATATATGAAGGAGATAGAGGAGATGAAATAAAACCGGAGCAGTAGAGGGGGACTGGATCACATATGGCCTGGTAGGCCAGTGTGAGAATTTTGGCTTTCATTCTAGATGAGAAAGGAAGCCATTGAAAGTTTTTGTGGTTTGTTTTTTAAACATGACTACCATTATCTCACCTAACCAAGTTAGCAATAATTCCTTAACATCATTTAATTCTCAGTCTATATTTAGATCTCCTCAATTATCTCAAAGGTGTCCTTTCACTGTTGGTTTATTCTAATCTGGATCAACACATTGCATTTGGTTAAGGCTCTTTTATTGTACATGAGCTCCCTCATCCTACCCCATACACTTCTTTTCATACCATCGATTTGTTGGAGAAACCAGGTCATTTGTTTTATAGAACATCTTACATTTGGGATTTGGCAAATTGCTTTCACATACTTTATTTATTTATTTGAGACAGAGTCTCAAGCTGTTGCCCTGGGTAGAATGCCATGGTATCATAGCTCACAGCAACCTCTAACTCTTGGGCTTAAGCTATCCTCTTTTTTTTTTTTTTTTTTGAGACAGAGTCTCACTTTGTTACTCTTTGTAGAGCACTGTGATGTCAAGGCTCACAGCAATCTCAAACTCTTGGGCTTAAGTGATTCTCTTGTCTCAACCTCTCAAGTAGCTGGGACTACAGGTGTCCACCACAATGCCTGGCTATTTTTAGAGATGGAGTCTCACTCTGGCTCAGGCTGTTTTCAAACCTATGAGCTCAGGCAGTCCACCTGCCTTCATTTCCCAGGTGCTGGGATTACAGGTATGAGCCACCTCACCCAGCTCAAGCTAGCTTCTTTCTTTTTTTGCAGTTTTTGGCTGGGGCCGGGTTTGAACCTGCCACCTCTGGTATATGGGGCTGGTGCCCTACTCCTTGAGCCACAGGCACTGCCCGTAAGCTAGCTTCTTGCTTCAGTTTTTCTATTTTTAGTAGACAGGTCTTGCTTTTGCTCAGGCTGGTCTCGAACTTGTGAGCTTAAGCAATCCACCTGCCTCAGCCTCCCAGAGTGTTAGGATTATAGGTGTGAGCCACTGCGCCCAGCCTGTTTCCACATAGTTTAACTTACTCCTCTAGTATTCATATTTTTAATAAAATGGCAGTTAAACCTAGAGGTTTGATTAAAGCCAAGTTTAATTTTTAGACAAGAATACTTTATAGGTGGGGCAGTATACTACCTATTGTATTATATCATGAAGCATGTAATGGCTGGGTTTCCACTTTGAGTGATGCAAAGATTATTTAGTGAGTTTAGATATTGTCAGCCTTATCTCTGTATTTCAGGGTCCCCCACCCTTCTCCCCTGATGGTTTTAGCATCTATATGATGTTAACATCCATTTTATTAGGAATTTAAAAATGGTGATTTTTAAAAAATTCTGTTATTCCTTCTACTTGGAAGAAATGTGATCTGACATTCCTCTATAAAGAGCAACTTTCCCAGTGTATTTTTAGATCTAGCTTGTCAAGTTTCAGAGGGCAAAAAAATCTCTTTGAGATTGCTTTACATGTACAGATTAACTTAGGGACAATCGACATCATTATAATATTATACTTAGTCTTTCCACCTAGGAGCCTTGTATGTTTTTTCCATTTTATTTAGATCTTCTTTTATGTCCTTCAGTAAAGTCCTGAGTTTTCTTGTTTTATACATCTATTCCTGGGTATTTTTATGGATTTTTTTTTAAAAAAGATTACTTTCCTAATTGAATGTTGCTGGTATTTATTTAGCTGCTGAGTGGTGTGTTTTTTTGTTTTTTTTTTTTTGAGACAGTCTCACTATGTCACCCTGGGTAGAGTGCCATGGTGTCATAGCTCACAGCAATCTCAGACTCTGGGGCTTCAGCAATTCTCTTGCCTCAGCCTCCCAAGTAGGTGGGACTACGGGCGCCTGCCATAACGCCCGGCTGTTTTTTTTGTTGCAGTTGTCATTGTTGTTTTAGCAGGTCCAGGCCGGGTTTGAACCCACCAGCCCTCGTGTATGTGGCTGGCGCCCTACCCACTGAGCTATGGGTGCCGCCCTTGTGCATTCTTATATCTAGTCATCTTATTGAACTGTTACTAGTTCTAATAGTTTTTTAGTTGGTTCTCTTTCAGTTTCTTAGGAAACATTATACTACCTTAAAAGTGGCCATATTTTTCTCTTTCTTTCAAATATTTAAAAGTTTTATTTCTCTTTCTTCACTTATATTGGTTAGGAACTTCAGAAAGAACAGTGTTGAATAACAATGAGAATAATAGAGGAGAGAGCAGGCATCTTTGTTTTATTACTAACTTTAATGGAGTTGTGCTTAGTGTTTTGCCATTAAGTGTGTGTGTGGTTTTTTTTTAATCAGGCATATTCATTGAATTTAATTATTTTGGGGCAACAATTAAAATGACAATATGGTTTTTCTCCTTTCATCCATTAATGTAATAAATATTGAAGTACAATTCTCAGTGAGAAGATACTGTATTTTCCCAAAAATAAGACCTACCCAAAAAATAAACCCTAGCAGGATTTTTTATGCATTTGTTAAATATAAGCCCTACCCCGATAATAGGACCTAGTGATGGGCGTGGCAATGCAGCATATCTGCATAGCCATGCCACGCATTTTGGCGCAGAGAGAAGACATCCCCTGAAAATAAGCCCTAGTGTGTCTTCTTGAGAAAAAATAAATATAAGACAGTGTCTTTATTTTGGGGGAAACACAGTACTTCAGGCTGAAGGACAAGCATGTGTGCAGGTGGAGGCAGGAGATGGGGCAGATGAGTGTCATGTGTTGATATCATCTGTGCAGAAATCCTTAGAGTTGGCTGTGGCTTTTTGGTCTTTCTCTGAAAATAACCATCTTGTTATCCTCAAACTCTAGATAGTGTTAGCACTAGGAAGGTGGGCAGAAGTCTTTTCTCATCACGCTGACTTCCTTTCCCTCCTAGACAAAATGAAAATCAAATGCCGTTTCCAGAAGGCCTATCGGAGAGCTTTGGATCATGAGGAGGTGGCCCTGTCATTGGGTACTGTGCAAGGTATGGGAAGGAGTGAACACACCACTTGAATAAGAAGTCCTCTTTTTCCTTCTGATCACTGAGTGTGTAGTTTCTATACTTTGTCTTACCTAAAACCTCTCTGGAGGCTCGGTGCCTGTGGCTCAAGTGGCTAAGGCGCCAGCCACATACACCTAAGGTGTCAGGTTCAAATCCAGCCCGGACACGCCAAACAACAATGACAGCTGCAACCAAAAAATAGC
>NW_003852507.1:1704429-1724736 GCF_000181295.1 Otolemur garnettii
AAAAAAAAAAAACCCTCTCTGGAAAACCTGGGAATGAGGTACTGTGGATTTCAGCCTGGGCTACTGAGGGCCAAAGAGGGTCAGCTGAGTGTGAGTGGTGGGGTGATTTAGGCACTCAGTGGTGGCCAAGGGGAGATGGTGTATTTGCTCCTGGTGTTACCACTTGCTCTTGTCCCCAGAGGCAGAAGCCATGTTACCTGAGGCCCAGGAACAAGCGGAGGGCTCACTGACTGTGTACGTGATCTCTGAACACTCCTCACTTCTTCCCCAGGTAGGTTTAGCAGAGAGGCAGCGGCGGCCTTATCTTATCCCTTCAGCATATCCTCTCCTGGGTCATCTCCCTGCAATAATATTACCTATTTCTTCCATTCACTACAGAAAACTCTCCAAATCTTTAGAAAAAAAAATACTAATGGAGATTTATTCATTGACTTTGGATCTTTCTAAATCTAAGACTTAGATATGGTTAAAGTGCCAATGACCATTTAAAGTGGAAGAAAAGACTTGGTGCCTATAGCTCAGTGGTTAGGATGCCAGCCACATACACCTAAGCTGGTGGGTTCGAACCCAGCTCAGGCCTGCCAAACAATGCCAACTACAACCAAAAAAATAGCTGGGTGTTGTAGCGGGCGCCTGTAGTCCCAGCTACTCGGGAGGCTGAGGCAAGAGAATCGCTTAAGCCCAAGAGTTTGAGGTTGCTGTGAGCTGTGATGCCATGGCACTGTACTGAGGGTGGCATAGTGAGACTCTGTCTCAAAAAATAAAATAAAGTGGAAAAAAGTAGTGGAATTATAAAAAAGAAGCTGGTTTGAATGAGTTGTAAAATCTTGTAAATCCTCCTTACTCCTTTCTTCTCAACTTTTTCTGAAAGCATTCAGTGTCCCTTATCCCAGTTTTATTCTCCCTTTGGTTCTGTCACAGGTGACACATTAACTTGTTATGAGCAGAAGGTTAGGTGGGGGATATACTATATGCCATTTTCTTTTTATTTATTTATTTATTTTGGGAGATAGAGCCTTAAGCTCTGGGTAGTAGAGTGCTGGGTAGTAGAGTGCTGTGGCATCATAGCTCACAGCAACCTCCAACTCCTGGGCTTAAGTGATTCTCCTGCCTCCGCCTCCCAAATAGCTGGGACTACAGGTGCCCAACACAACGCCTGACTATTTTTTGGTTGCAGCCGTCATGGTTGTTTGGCAGGCCCGGGCTGGATTTGAACCCACCAGCTCAGGTGTGTGTGGCTGATGCCTTAGCCGCTTGAGCCGCAGGCACCGAGCCATATGTTATTTTCTTTTAAAACTTACAATGATATCTTTAAGTCTTATAAAAAGATAAAAGGAAATTTTAAAAAATGTATTAATTATTATGGGTATATAATACCTGTATTAATATGTATTCATAGGGTAAACGTGATGAATACATCACCTGTTCACCTGGTGATGTTTTGGAACTGGTATACAATGTGTATTAATAAAGTCAGGGTAATTGGTGCACAGTCATCTCAGGTATTTACTATTTCTTTATGTTAGGAACATTCTCATTCCACTCTTTTAGTTATTTTAAAGTATACCCTTACTTATTGTTGATTCTAGTTCCTTTTTTGTGCTGTCAAATATTCATTCTGTCTAACTATATTATTGTACTCATTAACCATCCCATCTTAACTACTCCCTCACTACCCTTCCCATCCTCTAAGAGGAAATTTTTTTTTTTTTTTTTTGAGACAGTCTCAAGCTGTCTCCCTGGGTAGAGTGCTGTGGTGTCACAGCTCACAGTAACCTCAAACTCTTGGGCTTAAGTGATTATCTTGCCTCAGCCTCCCAAGGAGCTGGGACTACAGATGCCTGTCACAATGTCTGGCTATTTTTGTTGTTGTTGCAGTTGTCATTGTTGTTTTAGCTGACCCGGGCCGGGTTCGAACCTGTCAGCCTGGGTGTGTATGGCCGTGGTCAGCGCCCTACCCACTGAGCTACAGGCACAGCCTAAAAGGAAATTTTAATGACCATCCATGTATCCACTCTCAGCTTATATATTGTTGGAATTCCTGTATATCTGCACGGTTATACTCCCTTTTAGCCCACAGTGACCATGTTTTGTATGTATCGTTTCTTGCTTTTTAAAAGTGTTCTCTCATATATCTCTGTAAACAATGTATTTAATTTTACATATTTTTGAATTTATATCAATGTTATAATCCTGTACATGTTCTTCTGCAACTTTTCTTGTGTTCAACATTTACATTTGAGAGAATCGTCCATGATAATACGTTTGATTGAATCTGTGTTTCATTGTATAAACATGCATATAATTGATCCATTCTGTTGCTGGTGGACATTTGGATTATTTCCAGTTTCCTACTGTTAGGAATAATGCTGTTGGGAACGTTCTTGTACTTGCCTCTTTGCTGTGTGTCATTTTCTTATGTCAAACTTCCAGTTTGTTTAATCTGCTTTTCTTGTTCAGCGTGCCATCTCTTAGTTTCCATTTCACCAGCCCCTGAAGATTTAGATGCTGCATGGACCTCTGTCTAGGAAAGAAAAGGAAATGACAATGAATGCAGACTTTTATATATACTCCTAGCTCAGAAATACTGAGTTAATAGCTCACTGTAAATCTAAAGAGAGCTGCCAGCCTGTTGGTCAGTGGCAAAGGCCACATTCTCAAAGATAGGAGCCAGAGTGCTTTTTGGCTTTCTTTACTGAGCCTGGTATTCTGTCCCTTGCTCACCTCCACAGGACATGATAAGCTACATTGGGCCCAAGAGGACAGCAGTTGTGCGGGGCACGATGCACCGGGAGGCCTTTAACATCATTGGCCGCCGCATAATCCAGGTAGCCCAGGCCATGTCTTTGACTGAAGATGTGCTTGCTGCTGCTCTGGCTGACCACCTTCCAGAGGACAAGTGGAGCTCTGACAAGAGGCGGCCTCTCAAGTCCAGCTTGGGTAGGTGCCAGGATGTGCCATAGGAAGACAGAGGAAATGAGTTATGTGGGGCGGGAGGGGAATCTGCTGGCAGAATCCTTACTCCTTTCTTTGGTCTCAACTTTTTCTTAAAGTGTTCAGTGTTCCCCATCCCAGTTTTATTCTCCCTTTGGTTCCATGGTGGCAACCAGTCCCATTCCAGAGGAGAAACAAGTTTAGCTCAGCCAGGGGCATGGGCTGCCCCTCTTTCTTGATCCACAGGGGCTGCTGACTCTCCTGACTACTGTTTCTATAGGCTATGAGATCACCTTCAGTTTACTCAACCCAGACCCCAAATCCCATGACATCCACTGGGACATTGAGGGGGCCGTCCGGCGCTATGTGCAGCCCTTCCTGAATGCCCTCAGTGTTGCTGGCAACTTCTCTGTGGACTCTCAGGTGAGACTGGGAGCAAGTTGAGGAGTCCTTTTCAAAGACCACATGTATGTAGTGTTTACAAGTATGGTCTGTTCTTTCACCCCTTAGAGCTTGCAGATTTGCTAGGAATTTCTTGTGTATATGTATGTATGTGAACGTTGTAAGAGCAGGTGCTGCGGTGTGTGTGTGTGTGTCTGTGTCTGTGTCCATTGAGGGCAGGGTCTGTTGTCTTTCTTTTTCCTCCTCAGCATCTAACTGAGGGAGTCGTGGCAGTATTTGTAAGCAAACCAACTTCCTTGTGGCTTCCTCTGAGACCTGTGCTCACGGGTTGTGGCTAGATGTTAATGCCTTCAACCATACTTAAACTTTTTTTTTTTTTTTTTGAGGCAGAGTCTCACTCTCTACCCTGGGTAGAGGGCATGTGTCATAGCTCATAGCAATTTCAAACTCTTGGGCTCAGGTGATCGTGCTGCCTCAGCCTCCCAAGTAGCTGGGATTACAGGTGCCTGCCACAATGCCCAGATAGTTTTTCTATTTTTAGTAGAGATGGGGTCTTGCTCTTGCTCAGAGCTGGTCTCCAACTTCTGAGCTCAAGCAGTCTACATGCCTCAGCCTCCCAGAGTGCTAGGATTATAGGCATGAGTCACCACACCTGGCCAGGAACTTTTTTTTTTAATTTTTTGAGACAGAGCCTCAAGCTGTCCCCTAGGTAGAGTGCTGTGGCATCACAGCTCACAGCAACCTCCAACTCCTGGGTTCAAGTGAGTTTCCTGCCTCCACCTCCCAAGTAGCTGGGACCACAGGCACCTGCCACAACGCCTGGCTATTTTTTGGTTGCAGCCATGATTGTTGTTTGGTGGCCCGGGCTGGATTCAAACCCGCTACCTTAGGTGTATGTGGCTGGAACCTTAGCCACTTGAGGCACAGGTGCTGAGCCAAACTTATTTTTTTTTAAAAAAGCTTCCTAGTCTGGCTGTGGTGGCTCACACCTATAATCCTAGCACTCTAGGAGGTTGAGGCAGGATGATTGCTTGCACTCAGGAGTTGGAGACCAACCTAAGCAAGAGCGAGGCTCCATCTCTACTAACAATAAAAAAATTATTTTATTTGGTTGTAGTTGGCATTTTATTACAGGTGGCTCACACATGTAATCCCACTACTTTGGGAGGCTGAGGTGGATCAATCGTCTGAGCTCATAGTTTGAGACCAGCTCTGAGCCAGAGCTAAAAATAGCCCAGTGTTGTGGTGGGTGCCTGTAGTCCCAGCTACTGAGGAGGCTGAGGCAAGGGGATCACTTGAGCCCAAGAGTTTGAGGTTGGTTTGAGCTATGAGGCCACAGCACTTTACCGAGGGTGACAAAGTGAGACTCTGTCTCAAAAAATAAATAGAAAAATTAGCAGGGTGTTGTGATGGATACCTAGAGTCCCAGCTACTTAGGAGGCTGAAGTAGGAGGATTGCTTGAGGTTGCTGTGAGGTAGGCTGATGCCACAGCACTCTAGCCTGGGTAACAGAGTGAGACTCTATACCCCTCCCCCCCAAAAAAAACCCCAAAAAACAACAAACAATGAAAAGAAAAGAAAATAGGGGTGGTGCCTCTGGGCCAGTGAGTAGGGCACCGGCCCCATATACTGAGGGTGGCGGGTTCGAACCCGGCCCCTGGCCAAACTGCAACAACAACAAAAATAGCCAGGCATTGTGGTGGGTGCCTATAGTCCTAGCTACTCGGGAGGCTGAGGAAAGAGAATCATGTAAGTCCAGGAGTTGGCGATTGCCGTAAGCTGTGTGACGCCACGGCACTCTACTGAGGACAATAAAGTGAGACTCTGTCTCTACCAAAAAAAAAAAAAAAAGGAAGAAAGAAAAAGAAAATGGCTCGGCGCCTGTGGCTTAAGTGGCTAAGGCGCCAGTCACATACACCTGAGCTAGTGGGTTCGAATCCAGCCTGGGCCCCCCAAACAACAGGAGTTGGAGGTTGCTATGAGCCATGATGCCATGGCACTCTACCCAGGGTGACAACTTGAGGCTCTGTTTCGAAAAAAAAAAGGAGAAAAGAAAAGAAAAAACTTCCTGAGATATTACATACAGTAGCAACAAAGATGTGAAGAATGTAGCTTTCTGTATCATGCTGTGTCCTTGGAGGGAAAACTTGTGGGAGAAATTTTTATGAGGTAGTGGGAGTAATTGCCTCTGAATAACTGTCCATTTGCTCTTGCAGACACTGTATCAAACTGTTCCTTGTTTCCCTCTTTGATTAGACTCTTAGGAAACCTAGCAGTGGTTTTCTAAGCATGTATTTAGTATATTAACTTTACTTTTGGCTTCACTGCTTTTTTTTTCTCCTACAAGTATTTTCTCTTAGCCCTGATTGTCCCTTCATAAGGCACCTCAAAATAACCTCCTCTCTCTTTGCAGATCCTTTACTATGCAATGTTGGGGGTAAACCCCCGCTTTGACCCAGCTTCCTCAAGCTACTACTTGGACATGCACAGCCTCCCTCATGTCATCAACCCTGTGGAGTCCCGACTAGGTGAGTTCCTGAGGCTGGGGTCTTTCTGCCAGGCCAGGTAGGGTCCCTGAAGGCTCAGTCTAGGGTTGGAGGCAGGTTGTATATAATGATGGTTCCCAGGCTGGGTTGGAGATTTAGGCTCCTTTTTCTTGATACTCTATTGACTCCATCTTCACACCCATTGTATCCACAAGCATTTATTAAACATGATTCCCCGCACTTTTTACAAACAGATGACTAGGCTGGGTCTCTCCTTGAAAGCCATCCAGGAAAGATATGACCACACACATAGGAAAAACAACAGCAAAAGTACATGAAGGCAGACTTTGAATTGATGGTTCTGCTGATTGAGGTTGAAGAACTTTAAAACCAGGATTATAGATTTTCGTTTTGGGTATAGAATGTAGGAAGAGTAGGTGTGACCAAGAACTATAAAACAGGCAAGCCAGAGTGAGTATACCATGAACTGTGGAATTTCAGACACCAGAGGAAGGCCAGTGGGTACCAAGGGTTATGAGAGGGGTAACATGTGAGGCCTTGGCAAATTCCTCTTCTGTTCATTCATTCATTGGCTGAGGGACTGCCTTGGGGCAGTGCTGAGTATAGGGATAGAAGGGCAGTTTAGGCAAAGAGAACTATGAGCTTAGATGTAGAAGGGTAAGAGAATATAGACACTCAGGAAGCTCAGAGTAGGTTAGGGTTTAGTATGACTGAAATGTGAATGAGTGACCAAAGATGAGTCTGTCAAGGGAGGCAGGTGTCAGATCATAAAGGACTGCGTTAAGGAGTTCGACTTTTAGCCTGCTAAGAATGGCCATTGACAGATAGTAAGCAGGGAATTAATAGGAGGTCAGATTTATACTTGTGCATAAAATTGTCTATAGTAAGATGGGTGTACTGTGGCAGTGACAAAGAGAATTATCTTTGATAGTCAAGGGGGATCTTTTTAGATAGGGGGAGAGTTCAGGGGCTTTTGGGGGCTAAAGACTATATTCTGTCTGCATTGCACATCTCTGGAGAACACTCAGAAACCCAGGACTGGATTGTATCCCAGTGAATCTCAGCTGGGGAACTTGAGGCCCAGAGTGAGTGACCAGCAAGTTAGAGGCCGACCTGGAATTAAGGTCTATGTCCAACATGTTCTGCCTTCCATTGTCTTTATGCCACAGGATCCAGTGCTGCCTCTCTGTACCCTGTGCTCAACTTTCTACTCTACGTGCCTGAGCTTGCCCACTCCCCCCTGTACATTCAAGACAAGGATGGGGCTCCAGTGGCTACCAACGCTTTCCACAGTCCCCGCTGGGGTGGCATTATGGTAATAGTCACTCTATGCAGACCCCAGAGCCCAGTTTCTGGGACAGACACATGTTCCTTGAAACTGTTGCATCTATTTTTCTTATGGAGTCCTCCATGGCCCAGCCTGTGGGAGGGGCAGGCACCAGGGAGGTGAGGGGAGGTGAACACACAGACCCCTCTTCTGCTAGTCCCACTCTTTTTTATTTCTGTGAATGTTTTCTATGCTTTGACCCTTTTGTACTTAACCAATGCACTTAAGACGATTCTGTGGGAGTTGAGCACGGTGGCTTATGCCTAGCACTCTAGGATGCTGGGATGGGTGAATTGCTTGATCTCAGGAGTTTGAGATGAACCTGAAAAAAGAGAAGACCCCATCTCTTCTAAAATAGAGAAAGTAGCCCAGTGTTATGGGCTAGTAGTCCTAACTACTTGGGAGGCTGAGGCAGGAGGATCACTTGAGCCCAAGAGTTTGAGGTTGCTGCAAGCTATGATGATGCCACAACACTCTATTCAGGGTAACAGTGAGACTCTGTCTTACAGACAGAGAAAAAAAATTACTGTTTTGTGTCCATCTTAGATCTTATCCTTATTTGTGGGAGTGCTGCAAGGTCAGGAACCTTATCTCCCCTGTTAGACTGGTATTTTTTTTATGGGAGGAACTTTACAATGGAATTTTTTTTTTGAGACAGAGTCTCACTTTATCACCCTTGGTAGAGTGCCGTGGCGTTGTAGTTCATAGAAACCTCATACTCTTGGGCTCAAGCAATTCTCTTGTCTCTACCTGCCAAAGTGCTAGGATTATAGGCGTGAGCCACCGTGCCCAGCTACAGTGGGATTTTTTTTTTTTAAAAAGTCTGATTTAAAGGACTTTTGATGGAGTAATTGGGATAATTTATTTAAATCTCTTCCTAGTAGGTACTCAGAAAAATATTAGCTTTACCACTGGGTTCACAGTTTCTAAAGAGCAGAGAATATGTCAATGGCTTCTTTTTCTCTTGTGGCCTCCATGTACCTAAGGCAGAGCTCTGCACAGTCCTGTTATGATGCTATGGCAACTTCATTCCTCCTTTTAGGTATATAATGTTGACTCCAAAGTCTATAATGGCTCAGAGCTGCCAGTGAGAGTCGAGGTGAACATGGTACGAGTGATGGAGGTGTTCCTCGCTCAGCTGCGGTAAGGTCCTGGAGGATCCACTTGGGGGCATGGCTGCCGAGAATCTGGCCATAGTGTCCATTGGTTAATAGAGGGAGGTTGCTGAGCAGAATGAAATCTCTCCTGGTTGGGACACTTTGGCTGTGCCAAGAGCCCCAGGGAAAACAAGACAGCTTTGTAAGGATCCCATCATCCTTCTCCTAAGAAGGACTAGTAGCTGACTACTTGTTTTGAGAAAAATAGGTCCATGAATGTTAGGTCCATGGGGTATGATGAGAAGTGCCTAGAGAGGGTAGAGAGGTAAGGATTAAACAAAATTGGTTTTACCAGAAATGTTTTAGCCATGGAAGCCTTTTTCCAACAAGATCTTGGAAGTCTAATATAAAAATAGGTGAAAACAGAAACGTTCTGGTTGAAGCAGGGTTTGGGGCTTTGGATTGTTTAGTATTATCATTCACCACCTAAGACCCTGAGGGACTTCCTCGCCACCCCTATGGTTCTAGGGGAGATTGAAAATCACTGGCTTACAACAAACATTCTAGGAATCTTAGCCATCGTATCCCACCTTCTGGTTCAGCCACCTTGATCTTAACTTCACTGTCCCTACAGGTTACTCTTTGGGATTGCTCAGCCCCATGTGCCTCCGAAATGCTTGCTTTCAGGGCCTAAGAGTGAAGGGCTAATGACCTGGGAGCTAGACCGGCTGCTCTGGGCTCGGTCAGTGGAGAACTTGGCCACAGCCACCACCACCCTCACTTCCCTGGCCCAGCTTCTGGGCAAGATCAGCAACATTGTCATCAAGGATGATGTGGCATCTGAGGTAAGTTGAGTAGGGGGTGGATTCTGCAGCCTGGGATTAGAGTTGCCAGGCTGTGATGAAACCAGAGAGCCAGGTGAGGTCCAGAGTGCCTTAAGGCACCTCCTTAAGTGCCCCAAGCTGCTTCTAAACAGCAGTGCTAGCTTTCCAGCAGAAGTCCAAATGAGAGTTTCATAATCCTTTTAGATTGACCTCCAAATATCCTGGGTGAAGTATAGTAGGTGCTCAGCATCCTTCCCACCAATGCCTCGGACTTATTTGTAACCCCTATCCTTTCCCTTTCCTAGGTGTATGGGGCTGTAGCTGCAATCCAGAAGGCAGCAGAGGAATTGGCCTCTGGGCACCTTGCATCTGCTTTTGTTGCCAGCCAGGAAGCTGTGACATCCTCTGAGCGTGCTTTTTTTGACCCCTCGCTCCTCCACCTCCTCTATTTCCCTGATGACCAGAAGTTTGCCATCTACATCCCTCTCTTCCTGCCTATGGCTGTGCCCATCCTTCTCTCCCTGATCAAGATCTTCCTGGAGACCCGAAAGTCCTGGAAAAAGCCTGAGAAGATAGACTGAGCAGGAGAGCATGTCAGCAGGAAGCGTTCCTTTCTGGTCAAGGTGGGAAGTGTTAGATTGAGAGGCACATCCTTGGGGCCTGCCAGGAATGACTGACTTATCTCCAGTCTCCTCTGTTGGCTTTTCAGCAGCCAAAGTACAATACTCCAAGATGGGTTCACCCTTCCTTTACTTCCCATTCTCCTGGTTCAAGTCCAGACCCTGACCCCCAGGAGCCTAAAAAAGCATATCATCTGGGTCTCCATATCAGGCTTGAACTTGAAAGCCCCTGCACATCTACCTTTGGGGCAGGGGCAGCTTGTGCTTTTGCCTATTTCTCAATATAGCACACTCCTGCACTGAGAGGGAACATTAGGGGAAAGCCTTGGGTTGGATTCTAGCCTCCTCCCTCTACTCTTCTCTCTTTTTTTTAATGTTAAGAGACATGATCTTACTCTGTTGCCCAGGCTAGAGTGTAGTGGCATGATCATAGCTCACTGCAGCTTGAACTCCTGGTTCACTAATCCTCCAGCCTTAGGCTGCTGCATAGTGGGGACAACAGGGGTGCACCACCACACCGAGCTAACTTAAAAAAAATTTTTTTTGTAGGGTGGCGCCTGTGGCTCAAAGGAGTAGGGCGCCAGCCCCATATGCCAGAGGTGGAGGGTTCAAACCCAGACCCGGCAAAAAACTGAAGAAAAAAAAATTTTTATTTTGTAGCGATTAGATCTCACTGTGTTGCCCAGGCTAGTCTTGAACTCCTGGCCTCAAGCAATCCTCCTGCCTTGGCCTCCCAAAGTGCTGGGGTTATAGGAGTGAGCCCTGTGGTTGGCCCAGGCTTCTCTTTTAACCCCTGGGGTAAGAGCCCTAGCACTGCTAAGGGGCTAGGCATAGGTCACCACTGGGACCTTCTACCTTACTTCCCTCTCTCTAGGCTTTTGCCTTTGGGGTACAGCCTGCCTGGATGGAGTCCAGGAGGCAGCAGCTTAAAACCTGGTGTTTGTATGTGTGGCAGAGTTTCTGGAAAGCTCCATACTTGGAATCAAGCAGTCCTGAATTCAAATCCTTGCTTTTGTGCAATTGTTTGGGGAGCTTTGGATAAACTGCTTAATCTCTGAGCCTCAGTTTTTCATTTGTTCGAATGGCACTGATGATACACTCCTTTACATAAGGGTGGTTGTGAAGATTAAATGTAATAAACGTATGAAAGTGTCTGATGTGTATTAGACTGTTAATAAACATTAGATGAATATGAAGTGTGAGCATAACTCATTCTTTCTTCATTCATTTGCAAGTAATAGTTTCCTGGTATCTGTCCTATGCTCACAGGTCCACCTTGCTTCCAGGTGGCCATGTGTCCTTCCTACATCTTTAACCTCTAGGGCCCTGAAATAACTAGACACCTGGGCTTTTGTCCGTGGGAATGTCCTGGGTTGCCTAAGGCTGTTAGCATCTGCTTCTGTCCTTTTAGCCGGGGTTCTGTGAGAGAATAGCTTGTACTAGTGAAAGCTCTGAGATACTAACTTATTCATCAGATCAAAGAAAGAATGTGTCCTAAGCCCTAGGTGCTGGGGTACTATCAAGAACAAAATAGACAAGATCTCTGCCCTCAACTAGCTGATCTTTCAGGGGGAAGAGTCAGTGAACAAATAGAAATAATTTCACCTAATGTATTATAAAGAAAAACCAGGCCACCCAGTTAGTGACCAGAGATAAGTACTTTAGGCAAGTGTGAGGGAGGGCTTTTGAGCAGACTACATTTGAACTGAAACTAAGAGAGAAGAGACCATCTGGGAAAGCCCTTGAGGCTGGAACTCGCTTGAGGGAGGCAGAGAGGAATGTTGGAACACTACCTCAGGATCCCCTATAGTACTGAAAAGTATCCAGAAAAGATGAATGGAGCCCAGGGATAGCTCTGGCATCCGCCTGCCGCGCGCTGCGCCCGCGGCCTTTTGGCCGGGGTGGGCCGGGTGGTGGGCGCGGCCGGCGCCGGGCCCTCCCCGGGGGCGGGGCCGGACCGGGGCGGTACCTGGCGCCCTGGAGGGAGGCGGGGCTGAGGACGCTCCCCCTTCCCCCGGCTGCAGCCGGCTCAGGCATCCGCGGCGGCAGCAGAAGCGCCGCGGCCCCGCGAGGCCATGAAGGTGAAGAAGGGCGGCGGCGGCGGGGCCGGGACGGGGGCGGAGCCCGCTCCTGGGCCCTCGGGCCCGAATGTGGATCCCACGCCGGAGCCGCAGGCAGAATCCGAATCGGGGTCCGAGTCGGAGTCTGAGGCAGGCCCGGGGCCCAGGTCGGGGCCGCTGCAGAGGAAGCAGCCGATCGGGCCGGAGGACGTGCTGGGGCTGCAGCGGATCACGGGTGGTGAGCACCGGCGAGGGAGCGCCGCCCGCGGGCTGGAGAGAGAAGCCTCGAGGGGGCCCTCACCGCGCGCCGAGTCCGGGCCCCCGCCCCCTTTCCCGCCTCCCCTCCCCCACCCGGCTCCCCCTCGCCTGAGTCCCCTACTCGCCCCTCTGCCTCCAAGCCTGAGATCGTATGTCCTCCTCCCCTGATCCTCCTGTGCACCTCTTCCCTCCTTTTAGAGATTTATTTCCACCCCACTCCTTTTTGAGGGGCCCATCCCCTTTTCCCATAGTGGAGGTGGGGCCGCTGCTGCAACTGTAACCGTTTTCCCCCGGAGTCTTCAGAGCCCTCCAAGGCAGTCCGGGCGCTGATGAAGAAGGAGCTGGGGGCAGGCTGTCCTCACCCCAGACGCTGGCGGCTAAGTGGAGGCTGAGTTACTTAGGAGGCATTAAGGGTCTTCAAGTCTCTCTAACCATTAAAACCCTCATCCTGATCCCGCAGGAGGACTTGGGGCCATTTTTCTCCTCAAGAAATGAACAGCTTCACTGTGCTGGCTGTGGTCCTGTGGTGGGAGTGGTTGAATAGCCCTCTAAACCTGGGCCAGGGCTTGTCCTCTTCTGGGGGCTCTCTTATCAAGGGAGACCTGGTCTCCACTGTGATTAAGTTTCTGAGCTGGATTGACTGAGTTGGAGTCATAGCTTTGCCATACAACTGGCTGTGTGACCTTGGGCAAGTAACCTCAACTCTCTGAGCATGTTTCATTTGTAAAATGGGAATAATGACACCTATTTCATAAGGTTATTGTGAAAATAAGTCTTCCGATTTTGTATAGTGCCTGGCGAGCTCTGTATATAGATCTCTTTTATTAGTGGCCATTTCAGACTCCACAGGGCTCCTCATGGCTGCTGCCTGGGCATTCTGAGCAGGGGAGGAGGTCATCATGAGCAGGGAAAGGGCCAGGAGGCTTCACAGCAGAGGCTGTGTCTGAGCTTCCAACAGGAAGTATCTGGAGAGATAGTGGCCCTCCACCTTGGACTCAGTCATCAGCAGCCTGCCCTGGGTCCTTTTGAGAGAGCAACGCTTGGGAGCCTTCTCTGTGGGGTTGGAGGACAGGCTTTGGAGTAGACCTGAGCTCTGGTGCTACAGAAGCATCAGAGTCCAGGGCTGCCAAACAGAGCTATGGTGAGAACCATGATGGCAGGCCTGAACCTGTGCACTTGGGTCCCTGGGGGCCCAGCTCCTCCCTCCTCTCTGAGCTAAGCGACAGCCATTCTTATCTGGGCCCCCAGAGCACTGAACTCTTTTGCCCACGCAGGCATTGGTAGAAGAAGGAGGCCTGACCAGGCTGATGTTGGGGCCAGCTGGGCTGCAATTTTGTAATAGCAAAAGTTTTTCTCTAGGGCAGAACTTCCTCAGAGGAAGTCCAGAGGTCAGACTGAGTGGGTCCTGGTAACTTTGGGGTTTATTTTGTACCTAGAGGGAGCTTCCAGCCCATGTACCACCTTGTGACAATTTGGAGGAAATTCACAGCCCTTAGACAGGGAGCATCTGTGGGGGATGACTAGGGGAAGGGGCCTCATAGGAGCCCCTTTCTATGCAGGAGCTGAGAATAGGACATTCTGCTTTGGGATCCCTTGCCTAGTCTCTTCTGACCCTAATCACACAAGTCTGAGGTTTGCTGTCCCAGGATTACCAGGCCCTGAATCCAGCTTAGAAAGCTATTTGTGGCTGGGAGGAATAGAGTGGTTGTGTACTGAGCCCTTGGCCACTCTGCCCCGTATTCTGGCCTGACCCTGGATCCAGGGCCTCACCCTTTGCAGAAAAGAGAGCGTGATCGTGGTACTCTGAGCCACAGGCATCCCCTGTTCCTCACCTCTAGGGACAGAGGGATTGATAGAGTTTGCAGTAGAAGAGACTGAGGTCAGACTGCAGGAAGTTGTTCCCAAATGAGGGGAGAGGCTCCAAAAGTTGGAGAATGGGGAAAGAAGAGAGGGCCTTTGAGGGTGCGGGGAGTTTTGCAACTAGGATCCTGCTTCCAACTCTGCCATTTTCTCTCCCTATCCTCTGAACCTTCTTTCTATATCTTTGTGCAAGTGCTTATTTTCTGTGAAAATACAGGTATACAGGTCAAGGTAGGGGCTGCCCACTTCTGATCCCATTCCTTTTCCCCTGTGTGCTATGGTAGATAGATCAAGACTCAGGTCCCTTCCCCTTCCCCAAGCCTTATATAGGCCCTGCTGGGCCCCAGGGTGCCAGTTGGCTGCCAGGAGGGCTTCCTGGAGGGGGCTGCCATAGGCTGGGGAAGAGAGAATGACTTTATATTCACTTCCTGTTCCTGCCCTAGAGGAATAGGAGGTGACTGAAGGACCTGGCAGGTAATGTCCAGGCCTCTGTGGGGGACCAGGGGAGGATGTGATTCCGTACTGGCTGACACTATATGCTCCTTCCTATTTGTTGCTAGGGCTTCCCTGAGCACTTGCAGTTACTACTGCAAGAGCATTGAGGGTTAGAGCAGGTCCACAGTTCTTGGTTCCCCTTCTGGGCCTGAAACTCCCCTTTCCTGCATCCACACCCTCTGCTGCACTTGCCACACCCTCTTCCTGGCCTAGCCTGTGCTCTTCTCTGTGGGGGTCAGGGGTGATTTCAATGCCAATGGTGGCTCAGAGCTGGGGCTGGATACATGACCTCTGAGGGGGTTCCCTCTATTTGCTAGGACTTCTTTCCTTTTGGAGACCAACAAAAGATAGGAGCAAAGTTGGCTGCCCCCACCCACTCCCATATCCCAGGCTCTGGGCTTGAGTCAGCAGAGCTCTGGCTAAGCTGCTTAAGGGAGCTGGGCTCGCATAAGCCGCGTACAGAGAGAGGAGGGGGCTTGGTGGGTGAGGAGGGACATAGAAAAGGTTGTTCACCTGCCCTAGCACTGCACAAGTCAGGGAAAGTTCCTTCCACATCAGCTTTGCCTGATACATCTGGACATAGTGCCACAAACAGCCTTGGGTGGGGGTCGGGGATATTCTCCTGAGAAGGATTGTGTTTCTCCCAAGGAGAGCTGTGTCTCCCCCTTAAGAGTGAAGTTCCTTACCTTTGGCAGGGCTTTATCTTCCATCTCATGGTGGGGGCTCCCACCAGACTGGAGACCCATTTGGCCCAAAGGCAACCAGCCAGCTTTGGCAGAGCACAGGCTGGGACAAGTACCCTCAAATCCAAGGTGGGAGGGAAAGTTGGGGGAGATGGCTGTCCTCTACCCTTCTCTGCCTGTCCTTCTTTTACCCCCAGAGATCCCTGGAATGGGACTGTTCATCCCCCATTAGATCACCATACATCTCTTTCACACTGTAAAGGCTCCCCCAGGGCAGGACTGGGTTCTCCCTTTCTGGAGGGATCAGAGAAAGTGGAAGCTAGTCTGGGGTCACACAAAAGCTAAGCAAGCAGCAGGGGCTTTGGGTCTCTTCCTTGCTCAGCTGCCTGTCTCCCCTAGACTACCTCTGCTCCCCTGAGGAGAATATCTACAAGATTGACTTCGTCAGGTTTAAGATTCGGGACATGGACTCAGGCACTGTCCTCTTTGAAATCAAGAAACCCCCAGCCTCAGGTGAGTGGGCTGAGTGGGCCATTGACAAGGGGAGATTGGCAGGAACTATGGAGTGGGCTGCCCAGGGACTCCCTGGGCCACAGAGGAGTCAAGCAGAGCTGGGGCTTGGCCCTGAGCTTCCTCAGTCCGCAGGCAAGGTCTGCTATTCCTTCCCATCTGTTCTGGGGTTAGACATGTTGGGAGGGCTATCCTGCCTCTTTGGTCTCTGCTACTTTGCCCTCTGCAGGCCGCCCTGGGAACTTCAGTCCCCCAGGCCCTAAGCTTCTGTGCATTCTGTGGCCCTGGGAACCTCAGTGACTTGCTGATCCAGAACCCCCAGGTGTCACCAGTTGGCCAATGGTCTGAACCCTCAATATGCACTAGAATCTCCTGGGGAGTTCTAAAAATTCAGACAGATGGGGGTCCTGGAGTGGAACCCTGGGTGGGCAAGGGCCTCTGCCTGAAGCCCACTGAGCCCCAGCTGGGGTACATTGCAGAGCGGTTGCCCATCAACCGGCGGGACCTGGACCCCAATGCTGGGCGCTTTGTCCGCTACCAGTTCACACCTGCCTTCCTCCGCCTGAGGCAGGTGGGAGCCACGTGAGTCACAGGACTGGGGTGAGGGCTGAGGGTGAGGAGAGGGAGGGAGTGAGCCCTTCCCGAGATCCTCCTGGGCTTCTCCTAAGGGTGGTCCATCCTGAGCTTCGCTGACCTGCTTACTTCAAGGCCAGACTCATGCTGCCCTCTCCCCCTTGCTTAGGGTGGAGTTCACGGTGGGAGACAAGCCTGTCAACAACTTCCGTATGATCGAGAGGCACTATTTCCGCAACCAGCTGCTCAAAAGCTTTGACTTCCATTTCGGCTTCTGCATCCCCAGCAGCAAGAACACCTGCGAGCACATCTACGACTTCCCCCCTCTCTCTGAGGAGCTGAGTGCGTGGGCAGGGTGTAGGGGGCTGGGGGAAGGGGGACCCTGTGGAGACTCGGCTGTGGGAGGGAGGGGTGCCTATGGGGCTGACCCCCTTTCCTACCATTCTGGGTCTCTTTTGCGTCTGACACCATTCCCATGTCATGTATAGGGGAACTCTCAGAAGTGGTTCAGCTGTCCCCGTCCCCAATCCTAAAGCCTCTGCTGTGGCCTGGCTCAGACTCCTGACCTTTGCCTGGCCTGGCTGGGCTTCTCTTGCAGTCAGCGAGATGATCCGTCACCCATACGAAACACAGTCTGACAGCTTCTACTTCGTGGATGATCAGCTGGTGATGCACAATAAAGCAGACTATTCCTACAGTGGGACACCCTGACCCCCTCAAACCATCTCCTACCCCAGGAGGCTCTAGTCCTGGGCCCTGAGCTATGACCTCCCCAACACTCACCTCTGAGCCCCAAGTCTTCTGCTTGGGGAGTGCTCCTGGTACCTTGGACCCAAAGTCAATGTTGGGAAGAAGGGTGCCTGGTGTCCCTAGTCCAAGCCCGTGAAGCCCGTGGGGCCTGGCATATAGGGTGAGTGGTAGGGGGGCTGTTTGCCTCCATGTCCATGAAGGCCTGTGAGAGGAGCAGCCAGGTCATCTGGACAGCTTAGCTGGGCTCTCTTGGGCCCCAGATTGAGAATAGTGTTCCCCTATCCAGGCTGTGACTAGGACAGGGCAGGGATCC
Organism: Otolemur garnettii; assembly: GCF_000181295.1. Taxonomy (NCBI): domain Eukaryota; kingdom Metazoa; phylum Chordata; class Mammalia; order Primates; family Galagidae; genus Otolemur; species Otolemur garnettii. The sequence continues at coordinate 1,721,643 of NW_003852507.1, forward strand.
ACTCCCTTTCCTCTGCCCACCACCTTCAGGCCACTTAGAGTTGTCAATTTACAAAGATCCATGGTGCCCTGGCCCCAGCCCCAGCCTCCTCCCTTAGGGCCAAGACACTGCCTGAGGTAGGGAGGGACTGGCCCTGACTGCAGCCTGTGGTAGGAGCTGGACCAACTGTACATAGTTTTCAATAAACTTTCTCCTTTTCTGTTCTCCGGTGTGGGTGGCCTGTATGTGTTGGGGGGGGGGGGTCATCAGGGGCATATAGGCAGTATTGTGCTCAAGGAAGATTTTTTACTAAAAATCTTCCCCACTTCCCGGTGCCCTCTGACCCCTGACATCTCCTCTCCCCTGCTTCTCTGTACTCTGATAGCATGCTCACTGTCTAGTTAGCATTTAGGACATGATGGAGCTGGAAAGGGTTTTTTTCTGTGATGAAGAAGGAGACCCAGGCCCTGAGAGGGGAAGATTTGACTCAAAGTCATAGCCAATCCTAGCAGAGCAGAAGCTGAAACAGCCCCTCAATGCTAGGGTGAAGGGAAGGTAGCCATGCTTTACCCTACCTTCCTTGATCCCCAAAGGCCACTAGGACCACTAGGTGTGCTTTTAGCCTTCAGCAGAGAAGGTGAGAGAGATTTAGAAAGGCCTGGAGCCACCTCCTTGCCTTCAGCTGCCTGGGGCCCCCTTTGTCTGGCCAGTCCTGCACATAACACTGCCTTCTGCCTCTACCCCAAACCCCAGATCCAGAAGAGGGGGCCGTTTAATAGAGGAAATTCTGGAACTGAGGCAGAGAGCTCACTTCAGGGTGCATACCCTACTGTTCCAGGCCCTCCTTCAGACTTGCCTGGTGCCCACTTGCCCTCTGAGCTGAGGAGCTCTGGCCCCAGGAGGCCCAAAAGTGCTGGCATTCAGCTTGGCTCACTGGAGCCTTTGCTGGGAGCTAGGATTTGCACTGAACCTGGGAATTCTAAAATGAGTGAGACACAGGGAACAAATATTTGTCCCTAGAACAAAAGGGGCAGCACCTATAGGGAGCAAGAATCAGACTGTTTTCAGAAGAGGCAGCATTGGAACAAGTGCTGTGACCAGAAGAGATGTGGGAGAGTGGGTGGGCACAGGGAACAGCATAAGCAAAAGCTTAGAGGCGGCTCGGTGCCTGTAGCTTAGTGAGTAGGGCACCAGCCACATACACCGAGGCTGGTGGGTTCGAACTCAGCCCAGGCCTGCTAAACAACAATGATAACCTCAACCAAAAAATAGCCGGGCATTGTGGCAGGTGTCTGTAGTCCCAGCTACTCAGGAGGCTGAGGCAAGAGAATCGCTTAAGGGGTGGTGCCTATGGCTCAAGGAGTAGGTCGCCAGCCCCAAATACCAGAGGTGGTGGGTTCAAACCTGGCCCCAGCCAAAAAAAAACCTGAAAAAAAAAAAAAGAGAATCACTTAAGCCGAAGTTTGAGGTTGCTGTAAGCTGTGACACCATGGCATTCTACCAAGGGTGACATAATAAGACTCTGTCTCAAAGAAAAATAAAAAGCTTAGAGGAAAGATTTATCAGGTGTGTTCAAGGGTGAATATTTATGATGTGAAAGGAAGATAGATTGGCAGAGCCTCAGGAGCTGGGGCTTCTTTGAGAAAAGTGGGGGAGCCCTTGAGGAGGATTAAGCAGGCATGACCTGGTCAGATTACCTCTGGCTGCTGAGTGAAAGATGGATTGGAAAGAATGAGAATGATAATCATAGCCAAGATTTACTGTGTGCCAGGCCTTGGGCTGGGTGCTTTGTGTGTGTTCACTCATAAAATACTCTCAGTCATTACTGAGGAAGACACTAATATTATGAGTGTTTTACAGAAAATGTAGGGCCAGAGAGGTTAACTTGCCCAGCCAACATTGCACAGCTACTAAGCGGCAGAGCCAGGATTTGAATCCAGGCAGTCTGGCTCCATGCACTACCTCACTAGAGAGGCAGGGGGCAGTAGGAGGCTGTTGCAGGAATTTGGGTGAGAGAAAAAGAGAACCTGAATTAGGTCAGTGTCTACAGAGATGGAGAAAAATAGGTAAAGTTGAGATTATTAAGAGGAGGGCGGTGTCTGTGGCTCAGTGAGTAGGGCGCCAGCCCCATATACCCAGGGTGGTGGGTTCAAACTCGGCCCTGGCCAAACTGCAACAAAAAATAGCTGGGCGTCGTGGCGGGCGCCTGTAGTCCCAGCTACTCAGGAGGCTGAGGCAAGAGAATCACCGAAGCTCAAGAGCTGGATGTTGCTGTGAGCTGTGATGTCACAGCACTCTACCAAGGGCAATAAAGTGAGACTCTGTTTCTAAAAAAAAAAAGAGATTATTAAGAGGTGAAATCCCCAGGATAAGTGGCTTATTGGATGAGTGGGTTGGAGAGAGGGAGGAGTCAAAATTGCATGACTGGTTTGTGGCCTGGGTGTTGGGATACATAGGGGTGCATAGGGGTGCCATAGGTTTAGGAACCCAGGTTGAATCAGTGGGACCTAGTGGGAGCTGATGAGTTCAGGCTGAGACATGCTGTGATGTGGTACAGATATCCTGGAAGAAATGACCAGAAGACAGGAAATTTGGATCCTGAGACCAGGAAGGGAATAGGGGCTAGAGATTGTGATTGTTGGAGGCCGTTGGTCAGAAGGTGATTTCCGAAGCTGTGGTGGTGGCTGAGATTATAGGGTCCTCGATGGGCACTATGAGCAGGGGGCAGGAATGCCAAATGTCCTGCAATTGTTGAGACTCTCCCAAAGAATGCTAATAGTCCCCTAGGGAAGCTAGCATTGGAGACCAGGGCAGAGGAGAGGAACCAGTGATGGAGACAGGAGGAGCCTCCAGGGAGGTGGAGGTTATTTCGGAACAGGCTGTGTTAGGAGCTAAGGGAAGAAATAATTTCATATGAAGCAAGGTCAAGAACTGTCAGTTGCCACAAAGGTGAGGAAGGAGCATGTGGAAAAGAATGTGTCTCTGGGGGGATTAGTTTGCAGATGAGGCTATATAGGCCTACAAGTACAGAGGGGTTTTGTTGTTATAGTTTGTGGGTTACAAGTCTGTAGAGAGGTTATACTGAGGAAGAGGGGTCTATAGTGGTGTCAGGAAG
>NW_003852507.1:1724916-1727406 GCF_000181295.1 Otolemur garnettii
ACAAGTACAGAGGGGTTTTGTTGTTATAGTTTGTGGGTTACAAGTCTGTAGAGAGGTTATACTGAGGAAGAGGGGTCTATAGTGGTGTCAGGAAGTGAAACTTCCCTTACTTCCTCACTGCAACTACTGAGGTGAACTGGGTGGAGGTCCTGGGTTGGGCCTGCTGCACTTCCACCTTCAGACAGGGAGGAAGGTCCCTGTTCTGGGATTCTTATGCCTGGAGCAAGAACCAGGTTGGTACTTACTCAGAGAGAGGCCTGTGTCCCCTGGGCTCTCCCTGAAAAAGCCTGTTGCTACCTCTCCCCTTTTGTAAGTGTTCATGCCTCTGGCACTGGTCCTGCTGCTAATGGTACAACTTGCTGCTTTTAGTTCCTGGCACTTTCCCTAAGAATCTAGAGTATCCCTGGGCAGGAAAAGGAGGAAAAAGACAGGGTGGAGGTGGGGCTAGTCCTGGCTCTGATGTTGAGGAGTTGTTGACCTTGAGGGTGCAATTCCCGTCTGTCTCTTCGAAGTGGGCCAGTCATTTTGCTTTGACTCTTGAGGGATGTCATGAAGATCCTGCCACTGGGTAGAGAACCCAAAAGAAACCCAAAGACTACAGGGAAACCACAGTTCATGCCCTCTGGGCTGGCCCACAGTGTGCATATTGGTACTGCCAAACTAGTAGTTAAAATCTTGAGGTTCGGTGCCTGTGGCTCAAGCGGCTAAGGTGCCAGCCACATACACCTGAGCTGTTGGGTTCAAATCCAGCCCAGGCCCATCAAACAACAATGATGGCTGCAACCAAAACATAGCCCGGCATTGCGGCAGGCGCCTGTAGTCCCAGCTACTTTGGATGCAGAAGCAGGAGAATTGCTTGAGCCTAGGAGTTGGAGGTTGCTGTGAGCTGTGATGCCACAGCACTCTACCCAGGGGGACAGACTGAGGCTCCTGTCTCAAAAAAAAAAAAAAAATCTTGAGATGCTTCCCTTCCAGGTGGTGAAGGGCTGCTGTCCTAGGCCCCCTCGTACCTTTAGTCCTAGCCTGACCCCTCCCCTAAGAGTCACCCTCCAATTCTCCACCATCTGGCAACTAAAACAAGGGCGCTTTCCTGTTTTATGTTCCATGGACCCTTTTGTTGTTAGTCTGCTAAGCCTATGGACAATAATGTAAAGAACATAAAAATATATTGTAATCCTATATAGTTTATGTATTTAAAACTACATATAATCAGCCTTCTGTATCTGTGGGTGCCATATCCATGGATCCAACCAATTGTGGATAGAAAATATTTTTTAAAAACATGCACCAGGCTCGGCGCCTGTGGCTCAAGTGGCTAAGGCGCCAGCCACATACACCTAAGGTGGCGGGTTTGAATCCAGCCCAAGCCCACCAAACAACAATTATGGCTGCAACCAAAAAAAATAGCCAGGCATTGGGGTGGGCGCCTGTTGTTCCAGCTACTTGGGAGGCAGAGGCAGGAGACTTGCTTGAGCCCAGGAGTTGGAGGTTGCTGTGAGTTGTGATGCCACAGCACTCTACCCAGGGGCACAGTTTGAGGCTCTGTCTCAAAAAAAAAAACAAAAACAAAAACATGCACCAAACATGTACAGACTATTTTTCTTGTCATTATTCCCTAAACAACACAGTATGACAACAATTTACATATTGTTTACATTGTATTTGGTATTATAAGTACTTAAGAGATAATTTAAAGTGTACAAGAGGGGCGGCGCCTGTGGCTCAGTGGGTAGGGTGCTGGCCTCATATACCGAGGGTGGTGGGTTCAAACCTGACCCTGGCCAAACTGCAACAGAAAAATAGCCAGGCGTTGTGGTGGGCACCCGTAGTCCCAGCTATTCGGGAAGCTGAAGCAAAAGAATCGCCTAAGCCCAGGGAGTTGGAGATGCTGTGAGCTGAGTGAGGCCATGGCACTCTACCAAGGGCGATAAAGTGAGACTCTGCCTCTATAAAATAAATAAATAAATAAATAAATAATAAAATAAAGTGTACAAGAGGATGCACTTAGGTTATTTGCTAATACTACACCATTTAGTATAAGGGACTTACTTGAGCAGGCATGTATTTTAGTATTTTTGGGAGATTCTAGAATCACCTGCCATGGGCCAGTGGCTCATGCCTGTAATCCCAGCACCTGGGAGGCTGAGGCAGGTGGATTGCCTGAGCTCACAGGTTCCAGACCAGCCTGAGCCAGAGCAAGACTTCATCTCTAAAAACAGCCTGGCAGCTCAGTGCCTATAGCTCAAGTGGCCTAAGGCGCCAGCCACATGCACTGGAGCTGGCGGGTTTGAATCCAGCCTGGGCCTGCCAAACAACAATGACAACTGCAACCAGAAATAGCTGGGCATTGTGGTAGTCCCAGCTACTTGGGAGCCTGAGGCAAGAGAATAGCATAAGCCCAAGAGTGGGAGGTTGCTGTGAGCTGTGATGCTATGGTACTCTACCTGGGGTAACATAGTGAGACTCTGTCTCAAAAATAAGAAAAAAAGA
>NW_003852507.1:1728757-1730213 GCF_000181295.1 Otolemur garnettii
CAACCTCAAACTCTGAGTTCAAGCAATCCTCCTGCCTCAGCTTCCCTAGAAGCTGAGACTAGAAGCACACACTGCCACACCCAGCTATTTGGGTTTTTTTTCTTTTTTCTTTTTTTGAGACAGAGTCTCAAGCCGTCAACCTGGGTAGAGTGCCATGGCGTCATCGCTGCTCACAGCAACCTCAAACTCTTGGGGTTAACTGATTCTTTTGCCTCAGCCTCTCAAGTAGCTGGGACTACAGGTGCCCACCACAACGCCCAGCTATTTTTTGGTTATAGTTGTCAATTGTTGTTTGGTGGGCCTGGGCTGGATTCGAACCCACCAGCTCTGGTATACATGGCCGGCGCCCTAGCCGCTTGAGCATTTTTTCCCCCTATTTTTAATAGAGATGGAGTCTTGCTCTTGGTCAGGCTGGTCTTGGTCTCAAACTCCTGGGCTCAAATGATCCCCCACCTGGGCCACTCAGAATGCTGGGATTACAGCTGTAAGCCACTGCATCTGGCCAAAATGCTAAATTTCATTTGGGTAGAGGTGAGTGAAAATGAATATGTAAGTTTTTTATCCAAGTTCCTGGACCTGTAAGTTCCAAACCGTTTTAGAACACTCACATTTAGAACTCCTGAACAAAATGGTTAATTCCCCTCTAACAGGGGTCTTACAGACTCTGCATCCATCCAGATAAATCTGTTGCTACCCTAAAACACGAGCTAAGCGTCTGGAGTAGTGAGCTGTGGGGTTGCAGGGCTGCAGGGCTGCCTCTCAGGTGCCCAGCAGGGGGCAGCATATGAGCAGGAGCGCGAGGCTCATTTTGCGATGGTACTTCGGCCCTGTTTTTAAAGTCTGAAGGTTAGTCTCGTTACAAATAAAGACATATACGCAAAACTAGACCAAACATCCTATCTGCTTGCCACCTGTCTTCCTTGTATGGGGGCCGGCTCACTCCACTCATAGGTGTGCTGAATGTTCCCACAAGGACAGAGATCTGACTGAGGGCCCCCTGGAGATGTCCCTTGCTTAGCTGGGGGTATAGGGCAGGTTTGGCTGAGCTTCCAGGGTCTGAGGCAAGTAAGTGGGTCCCAGCGAAGTTCTTCCAAGAAACACATGCCCTGTCCTTGGGGGCCTGAGAGTCGAGGCACATGCCTGGGGTTGGAGGGAACTGGTGTGCAACATCACCTGAGGGCGTGGCAGAGAGCCTTCATCCCCTTCCTAGACAGTCAGGGCCAGGCTGTGGCAGGTTGTCTTCCTCTTGGGTGCACCAGCTGGCCATGCCTTCTCCTTCTCCCTCTGCCTCCCCACCCCAGCCCTGCAGCCTTCGGCCCAGCCTTGGAGCCTCTGGCAGAGAGGCACTGAGGTAGGTGGGGTTCTAGTATGGGATCTTTTATAGCGCTGTCCTCTCTGAGGCAAGTATTGGCTGGCTCCCAGTCCTGGCTCCTAGAAGTACTTTTTTTTTTTTTTT
>NW_003852507.1:1730459-1738900 GCF_000181295.1 Otolemur garnettii
CACCCTTGGTAGAGTACCATAGCATCTTAGCTCACAGCAACCTCAAACTCTTGGGCTCAAGCAATTCTCTTGCCTCAGCCTCCCAAGTATTGGGGACTACAGGCACCTGTCACAATGACTGGCTAGTTTTTAGAGACAAGGTCTCACTTTTGCTCAGGCTGGTCTCAAACTTGTGAGCTCACCTAGACAAAGTTTCTTTTTTTTTTTTTAAAGACAGAGTCTCACTATGTCACCCTCTGTAGAGTCCTGTGATGTCACAGCTCACAGCAATCTCTAATTCCTGGGCTTAAGCGATTCTCTTGCCTCAGCCTCCCAAGTAGCTGGGACTACAGGCACCGGCCAAAATGCTGGGCTATTTTTTGTTGCAGTTGTCGTTGTTTAGCTGGCCCAGGCTGGGTTTGAACCCACTAGCCTCAGTGTATGTGGCTGGCACCATAACCACTGTGTTACAGGCACCGAGCCAGAAGAACTTTCTAAGCAGAGGTCCTACCTGCGGCTGTTCTGGGACCTGAGGTTTCTGTACCTGCTTTTGGCTCCCACCTCTGCTCTACCCCTCTAGGTGGGGCTGTGAGGCTGCGGGGCCTATGGAAGCTGTGGGGCTGTGGGGACGGTGGGGGCTATGGGGCTGAGGGGACTGTGGGGGCTGTGGGGCTGTGGGAACTGTGGGGGCTGTGGGGCTGAGGGGTTGCAGGACTGCAGGGATGCAGGTCTGCCTCTCAGGCTGCCATTTTGGGACAGCAGCTCACCTGGAGGTGGTACCTGGGGGCTGAGTCTAAAGTTAGATCAAGTGATCCCCAACCTATCAGAGACACCCTGGTGGGGCCAGCACTGCACATGGCACAGGCTGTGCTCCATTCTTGTCACCTGTGGATTCCAGGGTCCCAAAATGCTTGGCATCTCTCCCAGCCAGAGCCATATGAGGGGCAGGAAGACACAGCCTAGATAGGACAGTGACCCCTTCTGGTGTGAGGAGATCAGAGGATGCAAAAAGGGAAGAAGGCACCCACCCCTTTCCTGTGGGCAGAACAGCCTCTCCCTTACACCTGCTTGGAAATTCTCCTGGGAAGATGCCTTACTACCTGCCCCTCATCATCCCCAGCCTGGTCAGGAAGTCCTCCTGTGTGCCTTACTCTTTGGATTTGGAAACTTCACAGTTCCAGGTGGGGGTGGAAATGACATCATAGGCCCATATCATCTACCATCAGTGTGGCCTGGCCTTTCTGCCCAGGGAGGAGAGGTCCAGAAATGAAGACTCAGTGGTGAGACCACAAGGCACTTGCTTTATTGTTCCAGCACAGGGGACACTGGCAGGCCATTGAGGGATCTGCTTGGGCCTCATGTGGGCCTGGAGCCAACCTCTGGAAGTTCTTGTCATCCCCAGGCCTGGTATGGGCTGAGGTTCCCTTGGGTGGTGACGGGGCTCATGGTGGGTACCTGAACCACACCCCTCAGCTCCAGGGGCATCCCTAGTGCTTCCCGGGTATCTTGGTTCTGCCAACCAGCGGAAGAGAGGGGGGCATGTGTGCTCCCATGCCTGGCGACCCCTCCCAGAATGCCCAGGCTGCCTGAGACAGTTGGAAGTAACCATGGATGTTCCTCAACTTACAATGGGGTTGCATCTAGATAAATCCACTGTAAGTTGGAAATATCGTAAGTAGAAAGTATGCTTTTTACTTATGGTATTTTCAATTTACGATAGGTTTATCAAACATAACCCCATGTTAAGTCTGAGGAATGTACTGAATGCGTATTACTTTCACACCATTGTAAAGTCGGAAAAACGTTAAGTTGAACCATCGTAAGCCAGGGACAGTCTAGAGTAAGCTGGGACCTAAACTGCATGAACTTTTCTTTCTAGAGAAGGAGTGAGACTGTGGTGACCCAGAGGGGGCCCTTCCTGCAGCTGGAACTGGAAGAAGTAGGCACATTCAAGTTTCCAAGGGCAAGGGCTTTTCCGAACACTGTCGGAATTGGGCTCAGTTTGGTCCCAGGGTGAATCTGCCCCTCTTGCATGTCACCCTGGGGGTGGCCAGACAGAGCATGTACTGTAAGGATAGGTAGAGCCTGGCAGAGTAAGAGCTGCTAAGTAGCAACCCCCTAGAGGGGGCCACAGACAATTTGGGGAGGAGCTCTCTTTCCTCCTCTTTGCTGGACTATTGGGGTAAAGATGGGAGAATAAATACAGGGGGCTTCTTGGAAAGAACATGACTGCAGGGAGTGGGGCCTGCAGAGAATGTGGATGTCTAAGGGGCTTCAGGGGATGGTCTTCGGCCTGGCACCGGGCTCTGAGCTTTTGGTAAGCAAAGCTCTCAGCTCTCAGCTGTCCCAGAAATGAAGTCAGGCTGTCCGTGTTGTAGTACTGATTCCTCTGGGGATAAGGTTTATGTGGTGGGGAGGGGTGTGTGTGTGTGTGTCTCTGTGTGTGTGTAAGTACAGGGGTTTAAGTGTGGATGGGAGTGAACTAGAGTGTGTTTTATTCTTGCCCACACATTTGCTTTTCTGGGGCCCTGAGTGAGGAGCTAGACCACCAGGTGGCAGAAATGTAAGAGGGGCAGCAGCCCAGGTGGAGTCCTCTGTACCTCCAGCTGCCAGCTAACAAACAAGGGGCACAGGGGACAAGGTAGTGTTTTCCTTCCTTGATCTTTAAGGTGAGCCCGATGTGGGCGACCAGCTGGGACATCCAGGCTAGGCAAAGGCTCGAGCTGATCCTGGACATAGATCATGCCAAGGCCATGGGCTTGGAGCTGGGGCTGAGGTACACTGAAGGGCCGGCTGGGGCTGTGGAGGGCGTGGGCTCCAGCTCCATGAAGTCCGAGTAGAGGGTGGTGAGGTGCAAGTCACCCAGTGCCCCGGAGCCCCCATTGCCTGGGGGTGCCAAGTCGCCTGCCCCACTGCCTGTCTCTGCCAGACAGGGCCCAGGGGGGAAGCAGTGGGGGGCTGGTGGGGGTGGCGGCATTGAAGATGATGATGTCGTCGGGGATGAGGTCACCAGTACCAGGGGGTCGAGGGCCAAGCTGTCATCCTTCAGTTGTTCCCACAGGTTTCCTAGTTGGGAAGGGAAGGAGAGAACAGGTATCACTGGAGGCAGCACCGGAGCCCTCTCTGCCCTCCTTCCAGGGACCCTCACATGTTGCAGAGAGCAGGAGACGGGTGACATGGAGCGGGAACAAACACCAGCACTAGCTGTGCAAACCCAGGCAGTTGTGAATCTCTCTGAGCCTGTTTCTTCCTCCCACGTGGCACAGTCTGAAAACCATGGATCCAGATGACATCTGTGGCTCTTTTGGCAGGGGGCACTGGGGATTTGAGAACTGCCTAACGGAAGATTTGATGCAAGTGCTGTGCACCGGGGGCTACCCTAGGGGGTCCCCCAGGAACTCTTCACCCTAGCTCTTGCTCAGTCTCCCCAGGAAGGTGGATCTGCCACCTAGAGCGAGAATCTGCCCACAATACACTGCTGGACCTGGTGAGGAGGATGGGCATGGCTCCCTGGGCCTCCTTCGCAGCAGGGCCTGAGGATGGGAGCAGAGCCCGGAAGCACACCTGACTCTGGGGAGCAAACAGTACTGCCACCTGGTCCCTCTCTGTACCATGTAGCCTGGAGTTCCCACCCTGGGTGTCAGTCAGAGACAAGGTCTGGAGGAAGAAGGCATGGCTAAACCCTGGATTGGATTTAACTGCCTGAGTTTCAATACTAACTCTCCCTCTTTCTAGCTAAGTGACCATGAGTATGTTACTAAGCCACTGTGTGCTTTTGTCAGGTGGGTTTAATCATAATAATCTCTCCTATCTTCTAGGACCAGATGAGAACCATGTGTGACACAACTAGCATGATGCCTAAAACTTAGTAGGGGCTCAAGTAAATGTTTACTATGTCCCACGTGTCTGCAGATCAATCTAAAACTGTGTGCTTTTCTACTAAGCTTCCTAAGACCTGGGCTGTCCCCTCATCAGATTGGGCACTCTCTGAGGGCAGGCTGCCTCTATCTGCTTGTGCATGCAAAGGGTCAGAGGCCTGGGCCATCCCCCCACAAACCTCCAGTGGTCAGTACCAGTGTTTGGGCGTGCACTGGAATTTAGATGGCCACATGCAGATACGGAGTAGGCAAGATGATGTGGAATGGATAGAATCTCTCCCTGGACTTCTATCTCCAAATCTCTCTAGGACTTGCCCAGCTCTGAGGCCTAACATTTCTCTAACCTTCCTCTAGAGCAGAGGGTCTCTTTCCTTCTGCTTTAAAAGATGAACTCTGATGCTTCTGGGAATGTTCAGAACTGTTGATCACTTACAGTCAAATATAGACTAGAACACCGAGTCCTTTCTGGTCTGTCCAGAGCTAAGAGCATTTTGATGATGGGATCAGCTGGAACATGTTCGGGGCACCAAGAAGAAGGATATGGGCAAAGACATTTCTCTTTGCCTGGTTTCAGTTGACCCAAATCCCAACAGCTTGCAGGCCGCAGCCTAGAGACTCAGAGAGGATGGGCCACACTGCCAGGTACACCTCTCCAATCCTGTCCCACCTCCCCTTTCCTATCCCCAGCTCACCCTGAAAGTCAAAGTCGGTGAGGGAGGGGTTGATAGCATCCAGGTCAGTTCCAAGGTCTCCATCTGGCAGTAGGGTGTCATGCATGGTCCTTGCTGGGGAAGGCTCAGCCAGCAGCTTAGCACTGTGGCTGGGTGGGGTGTGGGCAGGCAGAGGCGAGTCCTGGGGGGTGCTTGGCTGGGCCCGCAGCTCAAGGTGCCCATCTGGCTGTGGGAACAATGGCTGCGGGGGTCCAGGAGGGGCCAGGCCTGGTGAGAGGTGTGGATATGTCTGCCCATAGCAGGAGGGTACATGACCCTCCAATAGGTCCTGCAGGGGGTTCTTGCCAGGGATGGGCCCTGGAGCGGGATGGAGTGAATGCAGTGGCTGGGATAGCCCGGTTGGGGGTGCCAGGGGCCGGATGGGGCCTGAGCCTGCCAGCCCAGGGGGTGGACAGCCCAGCAGTGGGGAGCCCAGCTTCTCCCTCTTGTCTCCAATGAGGCTGTCCAGCTCTTCTGAAAGACCCAAGGGAGAAGAAACACCGTGAGACCTCTCTCCTCCACAGCCGCCCCAGCCTCAGAACCCTTGCTTTCCTCTCACCAATTCTTCCTCTCCTTTTGGCTCATGGGTGCCCCAGGCCCTCTCTCGTGTGGCCCCGTCTCACCTGGCTTGGCCATACTTTTGCGCACAGCAATGGGATCTTTCCTCTTCCACTTCTGCAGCTCCTCCTGCATCTTGTCAATCTTGGCTGGATTGAGGGCCCACAGGCAGCCCTTCCGAGAGGAGCTTCCCGATTTGTTCTCTACCTTTTCGAAGCATTTGTTGAGGGATAGGTTGTGGCGGACGGAATTCTTCCAGCCATCAGGTGCCGTCTGCCAGAGCAGAGCAAGGCAAGAATTCAGGCTGAGGCCAGGCAACCAGGGTTGGCTCTGGGCCTGGGCTCTAGAACACTCTTTTGCCCTTGTTGGGCCCATGCCTGGTACTTTTTGGTGGGGGGGGAGGGATGAGCAGGGATTTTAGACTTGTGGTCAAGTTATATTCATCTAAAATCTGTCTTCTTCCTACCCCTGATCCTGGCCAAGGCATTCAGAAAGGGAGGGCTGCTGGGTGCTGCAGAGGCCTTCTGGCCCCAGCCCCATCTGAAATTGGACCACTCCCCAGTGGGTCTTTAGGCCTGGATTTTGACCTCTCAGTGGAAAGGGAACTCACTGCTCCGAGGTCTCCCGTGCCAGCTCCAGAGAGGGAGTCAGGGGGAGGCTATGGAATGTTCCTCTCCTGGGTCTGCCTCATCCCCTCTGGGACAAACTTAGGAGTAAAGAGAGATGGGTAAGGCTGGCAATGGGTAGGTGGGCATGGTGTGCACAGGTTTGTGTGTCCATTTGGGTTGTGCTGTGCAGGGGGCAGTGCATATGAGCATGTGCCTATGTCCCTAATGTTCCTTCTGGTGGGTGCACTGTCTCCTGGGAGTGGATCTGTGAGTTCCTGAGTGTGAGGAAGGCAATGTGTGAGAAAGTCTCTCTGGGTACCCATGTGGGTCTCCATGATTGTATGAGAGTGTGGGTGTGAGTGTTCACATGAGTGTGCCCTGGGGGGCGTGTCCTGGTGAGTAGGCCAGCCTTCAGGCAGGGGGTGCTCGTGCCAACAGAATAAACACCCATTAGGAGGCCCGGTCATGCCACCAGTGCAGTAATTGTGCCCAGGGAGGGTTGTAAAAACCATTAGTCTGACTCAGTTGGGTGAGAGGCAGTGGTGGGGGTGCCAGTGGGGCCCCCTGCCCGCCCACCTCTAGCTCTGTTCCAGGCTCTGGGGCAGCCCTAAGCCCAGCGTGGGCTGACTGTTGGGAGGCCACCCGCTCGGGCTGGTGGGGCTCCTTTGCCCTCATTCCCTGGCCCCTCTCCCTTTCAGCCCCAAGTTCCTGCTTAATGAGGGGCGGCCACTCCCTCCTCCCCGGCTCACTTGCCCCAGGGAGCAGCCAAGCTGAATCACGCCCAGCAGAACTGGGCCCTGATGCCAGCGTCACTCCAAGTTGCTGGCAGGAGCTACTGCAGCCTTTCTTGGGGGCAGCTGGTCTGGGGCAGTGGGCTGATTGAGATGACCTCCAAGGCTCCCAGGGTCACTAGGGAGAATTCTTTTGTGTGTGTGTGTGTGTGTGTGTTTTGGCCGGGGCTGGGTTTGAACCCACCATCTCTAGTATATGGGGTCAGCACTCCACTCCTTGAGCCACAGGTGCTGCCCACTAGGGAGAATTCTTCAGCCACCAGGTCAGCCAACTACAGATTTACCTTTGAGTCTCATGACAGCCTCCACTAGAAGTCAGGGCTATGTTGCCCCTTGGGTAGAATTAATGGGCACTGGGCATTTTATGGCCTCATAAATCTGTGACTTTGGGATGCCAGGGAAGCCCCCACCCCAGTCACTTCCTGTTTGAAAGAGGGATGGTCAGCACTAACAATTATGTCCAGCAGTTGGACACTTCCCCAGTCCCACATGCCTGACTCATAGGGCTATAGGACGCCCACATCAGCTGCCTTGGGCATGAGTACTGCCCACCCAGGGTCCACTCTGTCCCTTGTCCAGAAAAACAACTGTCAAATGGAGAGTGAGAGATGAAGGGGGCAGGGGACCTTTGAACTAATTCCTTAGGCGGATCAGAGGGGAACTGTCACAATCGGAAAGAATCTATGTGCCAACTGGCTTAAACATGACCATTTTACAGACTGGGACGCTAAAGTCCAGAGAAGAAAGGGCCTAGCTCTAGCTCACAGAAGGAGGCAGTGACAGGGCCCAGACTACAACTCTGCCTCCTAGATAAAGGCCCTGCCCAGATCACCCCATGGGGACTGCCTCATCTCATCTGGTGAGATGCTTCCTCTCTGAAACCAAATGTAAACTCAGGAGTAAGAGAGTGATGCAACTGGCTAAGAACAACAACCAGAACCCTTAAAAAAAGCTGTTAGACCTCTTCACTCCTCAGCCCCATAAAACAAGGATTACACGGCTCCCAGGAAAAATAATTAAGCCAGGAAGATGAGATGCAGGGAGGGGCTGGGGGCCAGCCAGGAACTGGCAGGGAAGGAAGACTGAGAAGAGTGGGGCTGGGCCCAAATGAAGCCCTGGAAGACCCTTCAAAAGCTGCAAGGGTTAGGGAGAGTTCAGCCCCCTAACCTGCTGGGGTATGGCAGCAGCCCTGGATACAGGCCTTGATGCTTCTTGAATCCCAGGGACAATTCACTTCTCTCCTCCACTCCTTTTCAGAACCTCTAGTGGATTAATGTACTTTTCTATTTCTGACCAGACTACTCTGGCCATCTTCCCCCCTTCCCATTTGATGGCAGCTCAGCCAAGCACAAACTTGTTTGAACATGGGCCCCAGATTATCCCCAGGCAGCACAACTGGGTAGAGAGTAGGGCTGGGAATTACCCACTGGCAGGTGGACATGAGTTCTGGGTTACCAAGGTCTCAGTTCCTATCCTCTGCCAGGTGGAGGTCTTAGAGGAGGTACAAGCTCCTATTTCCCGACACTACTCCAGGAAAAGGAGTTTATGCTGGAGGGTCTGCTGGACGTGTAGCCAGGGGAAGTGGGTGGCGCCAGAAGTCAAAACAACTCAAATCTTACTGCTTCCATTTACTGTGTGATCTTGTCCAGATGGACCACCCTCTCTGATGTACTTGCCCATCTTTGGAGAAGAGCACCTGTCTTGCCTCTAGAGTCTCTAGAAGCCCCTTTCGTAGATGACAGGAACGAAAATCTAGTTACTAGATTCTTTCCAAGGGGTCAGGGGAGGGTCAGGTGAGCCAGCCAGTTCCCTGGAACACTCAAAAACCATGAAACCCACATCCCACTTTCTGGCAGAACTTCGGCTGAGCCTGCTGCCCACAGAGGCAGATTCTAATCTCACCTTGGAAGGCAATGC
>NW_003852507.1:1739277-1747139 GCF_000181295.1 Otolemur garnettii
ACTTGGGGTTAGCAGAGTAGAGATGGGTCTGAGGCTTACCTTGAAGTACGGAAAGTGCTCCGTCATAAAATTATAGATCTCGCTCACAGGAAGGCTCCCAGTTTTACTGTTCTTAAGGGCCATGAAGATGAGGATGCTGAAGACAGAGAAAGTCCCTGAGAGTCTGAACCTCTGACTGGTCCCGAGCCCACCAGAACCCCCACCCCTGGTAAGAGGCTCTATGAGGTGGGAGTTGGAAGGTTGAAGGGGGAGGGGATGAGAAAGTGACCACTGAAGTGCACAGTGAAGTCAGGAATTACAGACATATGAGAGTCTTGTGTAATCTGAGAAACCTGGGTGTCTACCCTAGCTTAGCCATCTGTACTAGCTGTGTGACCTTGGGCAAATGCTTTAACCTCTCTGAGCCTCAGTTACTTCAACTTTGAAGTGGAGAAAGTAATAGGGGCCTCAGAGTAGTGAGGATTAAAGGTGATGCCTAGCACATAGACCTTAGCCAACTGCATGAATGTTTAGATAGGAAACTAAGGTTTCTTGAACCCCTAAAATGAGCCAGGCATGGTACCTACATTCTCTTACTTAATACTTCCAACAGCCTGAATTGCTGCCCCCCAACCTGATTATTTTCTAAAGCAGAATAAAGAGGAATAAATAATGGCTTAGAGATTAAGTAACTTGCCTGAGGTTTCACAGCTAGTAAATTCCAGAGTCTGGTCTGGAACCCAGTTCTGCTGGACCCCAAGGCCTGGACGTGCTCCCTTCTGTGCATTATGCTGCCTTTCACAAACCCCTTTTCTGTGCTCCTGACTGATAAGTTTCTCTTCTTCCCCTGAGCTGATGACCTGACCCCATATGGGTACTTGCATACATTAGATCAAGTGTCATTGGCTGGATGAATGAAAGAGCAATGGAAGTGTCTCCTGGACAGACTAGATCTACTGACCCTTAAACCCCCAGCCCCAGAGAAGTCCCACCAGGTCTGGCAGATGCTACAAAACTGAGTCACATCTACAGGCCTCATTCCTCATTTATTTCTAGGAAAACTTTTGAGTTTCCTCTCTGTATCTGAGGGGGGGGGGAAGATAGGGAGCATTCCCCCTAAACTCAGCCCCAGGCCCTGGGCCCCAGGAGGTAAGAGCTCCGCAGGCTTACCCCAGGTCACCAGCATCTGCTGAGTTGAGCCACAACATAACTCCCCAGGGTTAGACTGTGGATAGTTCTGCCATAAGGGTGGTGGAGCCCATTACCAGGGAGAGAATCTGGCTTTGGTTCCTTAGACAAAAAGCCAGAGGTGGTCCAGTCCATCCCCCTTGTTCTGTGCAGGAATCCTCTCTTCAGCACCCTCTGGAAGCCCATTGGGTATGACTTTCATCCCCTGATCTTACCCTCACATCCAGAGGATTCTGTGCCTCAGTTTCCCCAGGGGCCCACTCACCCCCACCTCCTTCTACCCCAGTAGTGCTGGGAAATGTACCTGTAGGAGTAGATGGGTTTTGGGAAGAGAGGCTGGTGCCCATCATTGCTGGCCTGGGGTGCGATCCGCTGGTAAGGATAGTGTGAGGTGCCCAGGTAGGGTACAGGGTAGCTGCCACCACCTGACGAGTACTGTAGAGGTCAAAGGGGGTAGAGTGATTGCAGTGGTTCCCAGCTTTTCCAAGGGTGCCCTCCCTCCCTTAATGCACATACATCCAAAGAAGGAGCTGAGGCCAGATTCTTCCCTTTCTGGTCACGGGCTCTACCACCCCTACGGCAGAGCTATTCGAGGGGGCAGCCAACGGTGAGGGTATTGGAAGGTCTGTGAGGAGATCCACATTCTGGAATGGAGGATCTCAGAGTCCTCAAAGCCCCCTTTCTCTAGCTCCTTCCCCCCAGTCCTTTAGATGCTCTGGTTGCCATGGTGATAGAGGGAGGCCTGCCTGGAGTGGAGAGGATGAAGGGATGAGGGGAAGCCCCCAGCCCCTGCACCCTTCCAGGCAGGTGCTCCAGGCCTCCCTTGCATCTCCTGGGGAGGCTGGGCTGGAAGTGGATGTCCAACCTGGGTGTTTGCTGGGCACTGCCACCTTTTATGAGTTTCAATGGCTCTTTGAAAGGGCTGGTCATGGTGGTGGGCAGGTGGGGGTAGGAGGTGGTTTTATGGCACAGGGAGTGGCTGTGGTGCCAGGGATAGAGTTTTATGGGGGTAGGGGGTTGGAGACTCTGACACCCCCAGCTGCTCCAGGCTGAAGTGCTCTTTTCAGGTCACTCGAGAGACACTTAGAGCCTGAGTCACCATCTCTCCAGGCTTCATAAAGCCCTGGGTGCGGCCATCTTGTTCAAGAGGGGGTGTGGACGGCAGAGGGCATCAAAGCAGGGCCAGGCATGGTGAGGCCATCTAAGGTCTAGTAGCCCTTTATCCTGCTGTGGCTCAGTCTCTGATGGGCAGGATGCTACAGGGATATCCCCTACCTTGGTTCAGACCATGAGCCTCAGCATAGCTTAGGCTATTCCAGTGAGGACGCTCAGGGCAGGAAGGATGTCCCTTCATACATTTCCTTTGCTTCCCTCCATCTCTTTCTTTTCCCCAAAGCAGACGTTCTGACCCCTCCTCCTCTGCCTGCCTCCCGGTCTTGGCCAAGACCAGGGCCAGTGCCAAAGAGCCAGGAGTAGAACCTGCTCCACAGGCAGGGCCTGTCTCAGTGCCAGGCTGCAGGTGGATGGAGCTGGGCGCTGGGCAGTCACTTGCTCTGTCTTGCCCGGTGACTCCTGGGAGCTGCCTGGCTGCTCTGGGGCTCTTTTCTTTCTCTTTTAAAAATCCTCCATCCCGTGCCAGTGTGGGATGACTATCTGGCATCCTGTGCATTTGGGAGGAGCTGAAGCAGGGATGGGGCAAAGGGCCAAAGATGATGGGAACTTGGAGCCCTCTAGGTGGGAAGGCCCCACCCTCACCCTCTATAGGCTTCAGGGGAGTTTGAGGCTAAGGTCACCTAGCAAGATGGTGGCTGACTTAGAAGGGAGCCTTTGTTCCTTGCCCCACTAGGCCTTGTGTGTCACCCCACACACTCCTCTTGTCTCTGTCCCTCTCCTGGTCTGGAGTGCCTCTCCCCCCTCCCCTTTTTGTTTACACCATGGCCCTGCCTGAATTCCAGCCTTGCTCTCATATCTGAGACTTCTCAGGCCCTGCCAGGGACTCAGACAAGCCCACCCCTAGAGAAGGGCAATGGCTCAGTAGCCACTGCCCCTACCCCAGGGTGGCCTGGCCTTGAGGTTCAGGACCCTGTTGCCCTCACCTGCCCATGAAGGTGCACACACATGATATCCTGCTACCCTGGGGAAGCATGCCCACGTGCCTTAGACCCACCTGGTGGAAGGGGGGCTGGGCGGGGCAGTACATGTGCTGCAAGGGGGGCTGGTAGCAGTACATCCCAGGGCCACTCTCCAGAGTTGGGGGCTTGACCTTGACCTCTGAGCCCTGTTGGAAGAGAAAACAGATGACCAGGTTGGGCTTTGTTTTTCTCCCTTTCTCTTTACCATGTCCTGAATCTTTTTTTTTTTTTTTAATTTTTGGCCAGGGCTGGGTTCAAAACCGCAACCTCTGGCATATGGGGCCAGTGCCCTACTCCTTTGAGCCACAGGGACTGCCCCATGTCCTGAATCTTAACACAAAAGTAACACCTAGCCCCGCTGCTTCTCTCAAAGCTTACTTCTGGAGAACAGCAGAGAACAGAGAAAGGCACGGATTTTCTCAAGAGCGCTCAGCAATTTAGCGGTAGAGCTGAGCCTGGAACTGACCGCATCCCTACCCTTTACCTCACTGCAGGTGAGAGGCTGAGGCTGGGCTATCCCCAAAAGTGTGGGAGACTTGTCAGTTGTGGCACTGAGGCTAGGGTAGGGCTGGAGATCTTCTGGAATGGCACAAGGGTGCAGGGCCTTACCCCACTCACCTAGCTTAGGGCCTCCTTACTGGTTCAAGGGCCCCAGCCTCTCAGAGCAGGTCCACAAAGGACTCTTGGAAAAGGCCACAGCTCCAGGATTTTCACTAAGGAGCTTGGTGAGGGGAGCACAGGTGGCACCCGCTGCATGGGTCTGAGTCCCTGCTATTTCCTTTCCTGTAAAGCCCCGGAAAGCTCCAGCAGGCTATCTGGATGGGGCTGCTGAGTCCTCTCGGCTTTTCTCCTAGCCACTCCCAACTCAGAGTCTTTGATCCTTGCTACAGGGAGTTTGCCATTCCTGGTCTGCCTGAGTCCTGTGTATGCCCTGGTGCTGGGCATAGAAGTCTGCCAGTGGTGATGACCAGATTCTGGCTTCCCGTGTGAGGGAAGCGTCCTGAGGCCCACATGGAGTTGCTAGGGCCTAGCACAGAACTCTCTCTTGTCTCCCCTGAGTAGGGACAGGAGCATATTCAAGATGAACATGGAAGGTAAATAATAGCTCAGGAGGAGGTGCCGGCTCTTTCTGGGCTTACCAGGGGCCTTGGGAAACCAGCATCTGGACCCACAGGGGCAAATAAGCTGTGACCTCTTTCTGGGCATGCCCTGGGGTTGCTGATGCAGAGATTGCCATAATCACAGAATCTTAGGCCTGGAAGGGCCAAGGGCACTCATGTCCAACCCCTTCATTTGGCAGGTGCTGTCAGGTGAGCCCAAAGAGGGGAAGTGATGTGCCCAAGGTCACCTGGCAAGTCAACCAGATAGCTGTGTGTCTCTGGTGCTCTTTCCCATTGTTTGTGAAGGGTGAGGGTGTGGACTTAATCACAGACACCTTGGGCAAGTCATTTGGCCTCTGTGAACCTCAGTTTCCTCATCTGCAAAATAGGATAGTGGAACTTCTCTAGCAGGGATATCTAACCCAAGGGCCATTGGCCACATATAGATTATAAGAAAATACTTATCTGTAGTGGTGGATATCATTAAAATTGTATGCATGGACCTCTTTTTTTTTTTTCTTTTTGTTCATGAGCTTTTGTTAGAGTTTGTGTATTTAATATATAGCCCAAGATAACTCTTTTTCCAATGTGGTATAGAGAAGCCAAAATGTTGGACACCCCATTGAGTGGATTAATTGGGGCACTTGAAAGAAAGCACCTAGGAGAATGGTCAGGAGCTGCTACTGAGTGGACCTTTGGGGGCAGCAGCTGAGATGATGGTGTCCTCACTGTGGGCTGCTATCATGCTCAAGGGGCCTCAGAGGAAGCTGTCAAAGGGATTCAGAACCAGAATAAGGTCCTGTCTTGGCCACACCCAACTGCCTTCTCTTTCTTCCAAACCCGGGAAATAGGCTTTTGTTGGTGGTGGTTTGGGGCTGGAATGGGAGCCTGTTTGAAAGCAAGAGGTGAGAAGGGCTGGTGGGCATCTGGGGTAGGCACAGCCTGGCTGGGCAAACTTAGTCAGTGCCTTGGAGACCTCCATACCAGACTGGAGAGTGAGCAGAAAAGTCCATTAGCTTTCCTCTCGCCAAAGCAACAATCCCGTTGTTGGTAGGTACAGTTAACCTCACTTTTCCAATGAGGTTCAGAGAGGTTAAGTGAGCCAAGGTCATACTGCTTGGAGGTCCAGCTGTGGAAGGACGCGCTTACTTTCCAAGGTGCTTTCAAGGTATTTCTATAAATACACCCAGGCCCCACTCTGGGCAAAGAATGGGGCCATGAAGGACCTCTCAAGGAGACTTAAGTCCTCTCTCAACTCTGTACACTGAGGCTGGAGAAGGAAAAATCGTGGCTCTCCCCCAAACCCTTTCTCTTGGCCTCTGGAATGTGTTTTTCTTCTCACATTTGCATATGGGCATGCAGGTCTAGCTGGGGATTCTTGACACTTAAACAAACAAGGAGAAGTCACACACTGGAATCCTGACTCAGGAGCCTCTGGGAAACTGCCAGCTTCCTTAGCCTGACCTGCCTCCCCCAGCCTCCCCCTCCATGCGGGGCCAGGCCGGCATACCCTCCCCAACTCTCTGAGCTTGCTGCTCCGTGCTGCATACCAATCTTGAGTGGCAAGACTTGAAAAAGGAAGGCTGGAGTTTGGTCTCAGAAGACTCTTTTAGGCTGTCAGGAATCTGGGCAGGCGGGATGTGGGATGCCCACTGGCTGCTGGTACTCACCAGGACTTGGGGGCTGTGCTCCAGGCTGGGGTAGGGGAGCCCGTTGCACCAGGTCTCTGCTGAAAAACCAGGCAGGTAGGCCTCGGCCTCCCCCACATCCACAGGGATCTCCTCAAAGGCCTCCAGCACCCCTGGTGTTTTAAAGGAGTGTCCATCGAGGGCCAGGGCAGTCTGGGCCTCAGGGAAGACGTCCTCATGAAAATGCTGCTTGTATGGGTGGAAGGGCACGTGGCTGCCCTTGAGGAAGGGCCCGGGGCTGCTTGCTGAGCTCTCCTCAAAGCCAAAGCCAGGATACTTGTCTGAGGGTGAAAGTCGGAAGGGGCCCGGGCCAGGGCCAGCTGGGCAGTGACCCTGGACTTGTTCAGGGCCTGGTGACGCAATGCTGGGGCTGTGTGGAGGCAGTGAAGGTGCCCTCTCTGGAGGGCCATCAGGCACAAAGGACGGGCAGCTGAAGCCAGCATGCTTCTGGGGAGACAGGGCAGAGAATCTGTGAGTGGAGGTTGGACCAGGTCTTGGGAACCCAAGACCCTACTCAGTGCTTGGGTAAAGGAGTCTGCAGCTGAGCTGTCAGCCCCGAGCCACCAAATGGTGGAGAAGGTATAGCTTGCCCTTGGGAACCCCAATGTGATGAGGGCATACTGCTCCTAAACCTGGGGCACCCCAAGTCTGAGAGGCACCACAGCCCTACCCTAGAAAAGCCCCAGACTGAAGAGATGAACACCCTGGACCTCTCTCTGGTCATTGAGTACTTGTTTCCTGGTGGAAGGGATAAGACAGACCCTGGGAGATCCCTGGGGCTGGGGGTGACTGATCCACCGGGTGCAGCCCTTAGACCTTGGCCTCAGCCCAGGCCTAAATGCCAAGTACTTACGCTCTGTGGGGCAGGGGAGCCTGGGAGGCCTGGTGCTTGCATGAGGTCCCCTTGGCGCTCCCCCTCCAGTCTGGTGGGGCCGGGCAGTGTGACGTCAGACTGTGGTGGGAGTAGCGACACCATCACCCAGTCCTGGCCTCGAAGAAAGCCGTCTGCAGTGAGAGTGAGGACCAGCGTGTAGGGGTGACCAACCCTAGGCCCACCACCTCCACTCCCACACTGTCACTGTGCTGGGACCCTCCTCTAGCCAGTCACCTGATGAGAGACAGTCATAGAGACAGAGCAGAGAGAAGCTGAGAGAAACAAGGAAACAGATAATGGGAAAGACAGAGAGGGGGGACAACAGTGGAGATAGAGCACAGTGAGCTAGGTAGGAACCCTCTGAAGAGGAGGCTTGGCTGTTCTTGAGCTCCATGGCTGCAGAGACTGAACCAGTGAGACTCTGGTTCTCAGTGAGACCTGCCTCCGGCTCCTCAAGATCTGTCTCCTGAGTGTACAGTGAAGGGCCAGGTGAGGTGACTTCAGCAGGCAGTCTCCATGCAGTGGCTAGGCAAGTCAGTGGTCCTGAGGGGAGGAGGATCTGAGGCGTGAGTCAGGTCCAGGTTTGGAGTAGGAGCAACCCCCACAATGAAGGTGACCCAGCCCTGAGCATAGGCTGGTCCTACAGTGCAATCCTCAGGTCCTTAGCTTGGCTGGTATGGCCTCAGTGTGCAACTGGGGACTCAAAGGGTCCTGGTTGTCTGGTGGCCCCATGAGTCTGGTAGGCAGTAGCCCACAATGGAGCACCTGGCAAGTGCTCTGTTTTTTGTTTTTTTTTTTTGAGACAGTGCCTCAAGCTGTCCCTCTGGGTAGAGTAGAGTGCTGTGGTATCACAGCTCATAGCAACCTCCCACTCCTGGGCTCAAGCGAGTCTCCTGCCTCA
>NW_003852507.1:1747169-1751941 GCF_000181295.1 Otolemur garnettii
CCTGCCACGACGCTGGCTATTTTTTGGTTGCAGCCATCATTGTTGTTTGGCGGCCTGGGCTGGATTCGAACCTGCCACCTTAGGTGTATGTGGCTGGCAACTTAGCCACTTGAGCCACAGGCGCCGAGCCAAGTGCTGTGTTTTTAACAATGTCTTCCAAACTCTATCTCTATCTTTCTTTTCATTTCTTTTTTTTTTTTTTTTAAAGACAAGAGTCTCACTATGTCACCCTCAGTAGAGCACTATGGCATCACAGCTCACAGCAACCTCAAACTCTCGGGCTTACGTGATTCTCTTGCCTCAACCTCCCAAATAGCTGGGACTACAGACACCCACCACAATACCCAGCTATTTTTTTGTTGCAGTTGTCATTGTTGTTTAGCAGGCCCAGGCAGGGTTCGAACCTGCCAGCCTTGGTGTAGGTGGCTGGCGCCCTACCCACTGAGCTATGGGTGCCGCGTGTATCTCTTACTCATGACTTTGTGAAGGCCACTTTCCTCATGAAAAACTAGAGGCTTAGCTGGGCACAGTGGCTCACCTAGCACCGTGCTGTAATCCTAACACTCTGGGAGGCCAAGGCGGGTGGATTGCTTGAGCTCACAAGTTCAAGACCAGCCTGAGCAAGAGCGAGACCCCCGTCTCTAAAAAATAGATGGTCTGGGTGGTGCCTGTAGCTCAGTGAGTAGGGTGCTGGCCCCATATACTTGGGGTAGCAAGTTCGAACTGAGCCTGGCAAAAAAATAACTGGGTGTTGTGGTGGGTGCCTGTAGTCCCAGCTACTCGGAAGGCTGAGGCAAGAGAATCACCTAAGCCCAGGAGTTGGAGGTTGCTGTGAGCTGTGATGCCACAGCACTCTACTGAGGGCGACAAAGCAACACTTTTGTCTCTTAAAAAAAAAAAATAGCCAGTTGTTGTGGTTGGCTCCTGTAGCCCCAGCTACTCAGGAGGCTAAGACAAGAGGATCACCTGAGCCCAAGAGTTTGAGGTTGCTGTGAGGTATGATGCAAAGTGAGACTCGGTCTCTAAAACAAACAAACAAACAAACAAAAACCAAACCAACTAGGGGCTTGGGGACCAGATGATATCTGAAGGCTTTTTCTGCTCAGACCTTCTGGAATCACAAGAGAACTCTGTCCCCTGCACACTGGCGTGCTTACGAGGACTTTAGGGCTCAAAGTCGGGTCCAGTCCTTCCCCACTGGCTGTGTCAGCAAAGTCTCTGCCCTTCAGCACCACCGTCTACAGAACACGGAGAGTGAGGGGCCTGCCTCCCAGGGTGTGAGCATCACATGAAATCAGGCATTGGGAGTATTGAGCATATGCCTGGTGTGTTAGTGCTCAGTAAATGGCAGTTCTCATTTGGAGTATCATTATTCGTGTGATCCTCACTGTTCCTAGCCTCAGCCCTTTGCCTTCCTTTACCACCTGCAAAGAGCTTGAATTTATTCCTCTTTGCCCAAGTGGTCTCTGATAAAAGCTACCATTGGCCAAGGGTAAGCTCTGTGTTGGCCACTTAAATGGCCAGTTTAAATGATTTGGCCATTTAAATTTGCATGATTTTCTCACTGGTTTATCAGAACAAAGCTGTGCTCCACTTTCCAGATGAGGTAACTGAGGCTCAGAGAGGTTATATGACTTGCCCAAGTCCCACAGATAGTTGTTGGCAGAATCAGGATTCAAACTTAGGTATGTTTGACTGCAGAGTCTGCACTCCATATTTGGTGGGGTCAGAGTCAGGGTGCAATAAGCTGGGGAGCCAGGCAGCAAGAAAAGCATGAGGTTTACACTGACCCCTTCTACCGAAGACCCCCTAGAGCCAGAGCAGGGAAGCTGCACCATTCCTAGGCCATGCTCTTCTGGGACCTCTGAGAGGGAGGGATGGCCTCCTTGGCTCTGTGGTGCCCAGCCTGGGTTGGCACATCTTTGCAGAATAAACCATCAATACACTTCATTTGACAGAGGATTAGAGGAGTAAGGAGAGGACTTTGTTCAAAGTCCCACAGTGATCAGCAGCAGGGTGCTGGTAGTGGAGATCCAGGTCGGGGGCTGGTGGGAGGCTCCCCCGCCCCTTCAAGAGTCCTCACCGCCCTTCTCAATGTCCCGGTGCCTGCTCACTCGGCAAAGCTAAATGTGGCGTGACCGGGGAAGCGCCGAGCTGGCCGTAACTGGACACCACAAGGGAGCAGGCATGGGGCCCGAGGTGTGGGGCAGCCCATCTCCGGCTCTGCATGACTGCCCCGGCCTGGCCCCTGCTCCCTGGACAGCGTGGGCCTGCCTGCCACACCTTGCCCCGGTGCAGAACTGCCTTCCAGGGAGGAGGTGCAGCGGGCTTGGTGCCTTCCCTAGATGTTCTCCAGCTCCTCCAGAAGAAGGACTAGGGGCTCTTCCTCTCTCAGATCTTAGGATTTGTACAGGTGGTGGCCACTCCTCTATCTGGAGGCAGGGTAGCATGGTGGTTAAGGGCAAGGGTCTGGATTTGGGTCAACCTCAGTTTGAGCCCCAGCTTTGTCACTTTCTGGCTGTGTGATTTTGAACAGTGTCATTCTCTCTATCTCACTTCCACATCTGACAAATAGGCACAAGGACCCACCTCACAGGATCACCATGCGGTTTCAGTGAAAAGGTGCATAAGGTGCAGTCATATAGGAAATACTCAAGGACGCGTGTTGAGTCCTCATCCCTCCCCTACATCTGGTCTCAACTGGCCAAATGAGGTGGGGCTCAAGGGCCCCAAGCTCTACAGTTGCCCTGATGGTGTCACTGCTCCAGGCCTCACAGCCCCGGGAGACTGGCTGATGACCCACCCCCCAGGTGGCAGCTGTCTTTACCAGCTTTCCCTGCTGCCTGGCCTTCACTCAGTCTGGCCTTAGGGGCCTCTGGTCCCAGCCCTGCTCCTTTTGGCAGAAGTGAATCTGAGGAGGTCTCTCTGAGCCCCAGCTCTGACCTGCACCCCTTCTTGAGGTCTGGCCTGCCCAGAACCATCTTTGCACCAGGACATTATCTATAGCCCTGGCTAAGTCCCCACATATCCAAGCCCTTGACTGAGACTTCAGTTCACAGCAATGACCGTCATAGCCACTACCCCATCTCCTCAAAGTCCACAGGGATAGGTTTAGAACCAGAGAAGTTACAGAGTTCAGAGGCCCACCCCTTAATTTGCATCGAGGATTCAGAAGTCCCTGAGAGGTCCTCAGTCGAAGGTTTAATCTAGGCAGATTTTATAAGTGATGACTCCTGATTCAATGACCACAATGCCCCCTTGAATGGCTCAGCTGAATCTCTGTTCTATAAATGAGACCCAGAGAAGTGGTAGTTTCTTTTCTAAACCCACACAGTCCAGGAAAGATAAGGTCTTCCTCCAGTTGCATTCAAAAGGGCCTCCTGCCTCAGGGACTGAGCAAAAAGCTTCTGCTCAGTGTCCATGTGGGGCTCCTGTCCAGCACCTGGAAGGGCTCACTGTGGAGTGAGGGGTGAGGCTGCCTTGGCCCTGGTCCTTCCCTGGAGTAGCTGGCAGAGCTCCTGAAGCTGGATGATCTGGAGTTAGGACTAGGTTTGAATCCCAGTAACTGTGGACTTGGGTTGAGCAAGCTGCTTAACTTCCTTCCCTGGGCCTCAGTTTCCTTGTTTGTAAAATAGGGCTTATAATACATACCTCTCTGGAGGATTAGATGAAATATTGCTTGTAAATAGCTTAACACATAGTATGTACTCAATAAATGATAGCTATTATTAATAATTAGCAGTGGGACAGAGTTAATTTAAGGCATGAGCTCTGGGGGTGGGGCCAGGGAGAACAGAGGGAGCTCCTATTTCCTGCCCTTTCCACCTCCCACCTCCATCTCCCTGACATCACCCCCCACCCTCTGCATTGGCAGAGGCTAAACTTCTCTCTTGACTCTCTGTCCTCAGAGGTCATTTCCACCATTCCCTTGTGGTATAGCCAATACCTATAGAAACTCCCAGAGACTCCCAGAAACTCCCAGAGGGGTAGGTGACTCTGTTGCTTTGATTCCTCAGGAGGCCTCCCAGATGGCCCGTGTCTGGGGTGGGCATCTATGTTCAGAAGGACTCTTTCACAGAAAGCAAACCTTTATCCCTGCCGCTTTAGTGTCAGGGATCATGATGGGACAGGTGCACGGGTATCAGTGCACCAATGTGGGAGGCCAAGCCAGTTCCCCTCCTTTCTCAGAGCCCAGGAGCCGCACTCAATTTCTCTCACAACCCACCCGTCAGCCCAGGCTACCACAACACACAACCTGCCCTCTTCCTGGGCTGAAGGCCGGGGCTGCCAATGGTAGACTGTGCCCTGGAGCCCTTCAACAGTGAGGGCGACCATCATCACAGCTTCACAGCCACAGAGCACTCTGCGGCTCCCTCTGCCTTTTTGTATGTAGTATCTCATTCATCCTTGCTTTGCCCAGAACCATGGTTAGTGCATGTGCTGGAGCCAGTTGAAATTGGCCTGTGAGAGCCAATTGTGCCCATCTAGTCCCAACTCTGCATCCAATGGAATCAGCCCAAATTGGCCATCGTAGGAGCCCTTGCCCATGGGAATAAACAAACCGGAGCATTTCATTCTTTCTTTTCTTTCCATCTGTCTTTCCTTCCTTCCTCCATCCCTCCCCACCTCTCTCCCTCCCTCTTTTCCTTCCTTTTCTTTCTTTCCTTTTGGTTTCTTTCTTTCTTTTTTTGAGACAGAGCCTCAAGCTATCCCCCTGGGTAGAGTGCTGTGGCATCACAGCTCACAGCAACCTCCAACTCCTGGGCTCAAGC
>NW_003852507.1:1753016-1755531 GCF_000181295.1 Otolemur garnettii
GTGCCTGACCTTTTCCTTTTTGAAAGCCGATTGGTGAACATTTGCCAGCACAATAATGGCAGGTGTGCAGGGTCACCAACTCCATTTTTCAGGGGAGAAAATTGAGGCCCAGAGAGAAGAAATGACATGTGTAGGGCCATAGCTAAGACCCCATCTCCTGACTCTCAGGTCTTGAGACTCCTTACCACATTCCCCATAAACTCACACTCCAGGGGTGTGACCCTGAATTGCTCACGGAAGACTACTTGGTGTCTGAGCATTCTGATTCCCCTTCACCCTGCATGATTGTTGGGGAGTGGGAGGGGTAGAGAGGGAACAGAACAAGTCGACTTGATCTCTGGAGTCAGAGGGAAGAAAGAAATGTCCCTCGGAACAGAGTAGGGAGGATGACGAGTGAGAAATTCCCCAGAAAGCCTGACCACAAGATCTACAACAATCATTACTGCCTCCCTGCCCTTCTTAGGAACAGCCAGACCTGTGCCCTTCTCCTCCTCAATACCTCTTCACCTCTCAGAGACCCTTCACAGCTCCTCAGGACTCAGGTGAAAGGGGCCTTTTGGGGATGGGGGGCAGGGACATCTGTTTGCTGGCTATGTGACCTTGGGTAAGTCACTTCCCCTTTCTGTACTTCAGTTCCTTCTAAGTAAAATGAGGTGCTGGGACCATTTCTGTCTAAAGATGCTGAGTCTCAGGCCTTAGGGAGGTCTAGGGAACACCTCCTGCCTGGAAAGTGGGTAGCAGGTGAAGATGGAGGTTTCCTTGGGAGGGTTTGTCCCTATATCTCCCATGGGCAACTGAGTCACAGGGAATAGGGAGGCATGGGGTGCCTGGGCTCTTAAGTCTGGTCCTGGGGAGGTGCATACACCTGTGGAGATGTCTGGTCTACGGAGCTGTCAGCAGGCCCTCACCCCTGCTCTGTCTTCACAAGAGGCCTCCGGAGGAAATCTTCAAGGGGTTCAGAAACAGCTAAGTGAATTATGACACCCCAGGAATGTTTCATCATTCCTGTTTCATAGATCAGCAAACTGAGGCTCGGAGGTTAACCTGACTTGTCCAAGTTCACTCAGTAAATCATGCTCCCCAGGATTCAGACCTGGGCTTCAAAGCCAGTATGTTTCACCATGTAGATGGCTTCACCTTGGGAACACCTCGACCTCCCTGCTCAGGCCTGGAAAGTGGGTAGGGGGTGAAGTTGGAGATTTCCTTGGGAGGGTCTGTCCTACATCTCCCATAGGCAACTGAGTCACCGGGGACAGGCGGGCATGAGGTGCCTGGGCTCTTTCATACTCTATGACCCTCCCACTGGCTGCTTCCTACCTGCCCTTTATGAGCGAGGTGGGGAGGGAACTTCAGTTCCGCCTTAATGGTTTCTGTCCCTGGCTGCGGCAGCATGTTTTACGAGGGGTGGGGCTGTGCCAAGTGATCACCTGTGGCCCCACCCAGGGCTCCACCCCACTGGCTGCTGGGAGGGGTCCCCTGGAGCAGCTCAGCAATTATCTAGTAGGGGGTGGCAGGGAAGGGCCTGGGGTATGTGCCTGAGGCTCAGGCACCCCAGGATATTTGGAGTCTCCTGGCACTAAGGGGGAGGTTTCCAGCTCCTTTCCTCCCATCAATGTTGGAGGTTCTCAGGGCAACATTCTGGCCCCTCTGGCTCTTAACTCTGCCTTGGTTTCAGGAAAATGGGTCATCCCCGTCTTGAGATTTGACTAAAGTGCAGAAGCAGGGAGAGGGACAGATGGGCAGGGGACGAAGTGCAGAGAACAAAGAATAAAAAGCAACCATGTCCCCCAGGTGAGGCTTTCTTCCAAATGTGAGCCACCAACATTGGCAGCTGAGTCACTCCCATCCTGCACATCAGGTCTCTCTTTAAAGCCATTTCAGTCTTTCCCCTGCCTCTGGAAGTAGGCTGGTCACAGAGCATCACTCGGTATGCCCCTCCTGAAAAAGCACTTGCCTGCCCTGGGCTGACCTGGAAGTTCTTTCAAGTATCTAACCTTAATTTTTCTTTCTTTCTTTCTTTCTCTTTTTTTTTTTGAGACAGAGTATATGTTGCCCTTGGTAGAATGCTGTGGTGTCACAGCTCATAGCAACCTCAGACTCTTGGACTTAAGCGCTTCTCTTGCCTCAGCCTCCCGAGTAGCTGGACCTATAGGTGCCCACCACAACACCCGGCTATTTTTTTTGTTATTGTCTTTGTTGTTTTAGCAGGCCCTGGCCAGGTTCAAACCCACCAGCCCCAGTGCATGGGGCCGCCGCCCTAACCACGGAGCTAAGGTGCCAAGTCCTTAATTTTTCTTGTAATCTCAGTCTTCTGTCCATTCATCAAGGGACCTCCCCACCTCCAAGAGGCTGTTAAAGGGTAATAGATTCATCCATCTTCCAGGGAGGGTCCCAGCTTTGCTGCAGATGCCTGATTCCAATCGCTTCCTGTTCTACTCTCCTTTGCCCAGCGCTCCTTCCTTTCTGCCATCCCTGGTCACCTCTGGGCAGCTTCCTACCTCTCCAGCCCCTCTCC
>NW_003852507.1:1755926-1800986 GCF_000181295.1 Otolemur garnettii
TGTCTTTGACCTACCTGTGGACGCTTATGTAATACATGAAAATAAAGGGATGTTTGGTTCCAAGGAAACAGGAAATTCTACTTCTCAAACCCCCCATCTCTCCTTTTCTGAGACATACCTACCAGAACCCCCTTCTCTCCACCTAGTCTGAGAGATCCACTCTGCTGGATTCTCCCCACTCCTTAGATGTTCTGTTCTGGAGCGCTCATACCTAAACACCCCTAGCCCCCAGGGAACTTTTGCTCTTCCTCTTAGGTGTCCTTCAAGGTCTGCCTTTTTCTCCCTCCAGCCTTCTTGCCTACTCTGGAGTCCAGGCTCTGAGGCTATGGCCCCACTCTCATATCTTGCTCCCAAAGCAAAATCAGCTTGTCTTCCAAAGTTAGTGGGGTGGTGTGGGGGTGTGTGTGGGGGGGGGAGGTGGAATTATCAAGTCCAAGAACATGAAACCTTTCTATGGGCAGCTTATATTCCCCAGATATTGTTGAAGGCATGACTGAGCCTGATATGAGAACTGGTGTGGCAAAGGACTTGGAGGTGGACAAGTGGGAACTTCTTGCCTGCTCAACTGATACGCCTCAGAAAGCAGTGACTTGAGGTCTTTTGATTTCTAGGGAAGATAGTTCCCTTAAATCCTTGGTCTGCCCAAGCCATGAGAGGGGCCAAAGAGTGGATGATGAGGTGGGGAATGACTGAAGGCTTTTCCACAGATTGTGAGCCATCACCTTTGTCCTCCCTACAATAAGTTTCTTCCAGCCCCACGGCTAATGGGGTAGAGGAAAGGGCTGAAGGATGGGGAGAAGTTGCTGACCTCTGAGCACACAGAAAATCCACCCCCATAATAAAGTCACAGGGTTGGACAGGTGGTCCCGCCCCCAACCTCCTGTGCTGTCTTAGTAACTGGCTGAGAACTTGATTGGCTATCACAGTGATTGGCAGCTGAGGATTTGATCTGTGTGACCAACTGGGATGCTGGAGCCTTGTCCCATGCCTAAGAACCTGGCTGTCATTATCTGCAGAAGCCTTCTCTGAGTCCACACCGCAGCTTCCCTACAAAGCGCGCCCCCTACCCCCTTATTTCCTCAAAGAACGGACACCAGGAGGTTCTCTCCCGGCTTTGCTAGCAGTGTGGGTTTGTCCCGAGAACGAATGTCATTTCCTCCATTATAAAATGGGATCCTCATCCGTGCCCTGCATACCTCACCTGGTTGTCTTGGGTAATGAATGAGACCCAGAATGGCAAAGCACTCCGAGGCAGCACCCTCTTGCCTGGTGCTCCTGCCTCCTCCCCTGGGGTCAGGCGCCCATGAAATCTCAGGAGAAGGATGGGGCTGGGTGTCATTTCTTCACTTTGACCGTTCGCCCTTCCCAGGGGTGCGCTCCATGGGAGTGGTGGAGAGGCTTTTTCCAGTCCATGGGCCCCCTTTTTGCCTGTCCACTTTAGAGGGGGCAACGAAATGGTCCAGGATCCCACCATCCTTTGGGCCAGGGGCCTCTTATACTCTGTACATATCATTATCAGAACTGCTCATTATAACCAATCTGTTATTAGGGATATTAATTCTGCCACCACTACTAATAATCCAGATTTAGTAGAAGACAAATAGATACTGGTGCACTTCCTCCCCCAACACCATCCACCGCAGAGGGCATGCAGGAGGTTATCTGCTTGAACTTACTGGACCTTGGAGTGAGACTTGCAGTGGGAGGCCCTCCCACCCAAGCCCCTCTCTGAGAGATGGGGAAACTGAAGCCTTACCAGTGGAGGGGATTATTGCCTTCTCCACAGGTGTCTGTATACTGCTCCTTCCTCCAGGTGCCTGGGCTATGTGAAGGGTGTTCTGAGCCCTGAACTATGTCATTGAAGAAGGGGCAGGCTCTGGAAGGGTTTCTCTGACCCTGTCCAGCTCCTTGGCTCCAGCAGATCCTCCTGGGCTCGGCACTCTCTCCAGAACCCTTCTCCCCTCAGGCAGGTTGGGCACACTCTTAGGAAGGCCCAGAGAGGCAGAGCTACCTCTCCAAAGCCACGTGCTCTCTAGCAGGTGGGCTACAGAAATCCTTCTGAGAGGGAGCCAGGACACCACCCGCCTCTCACAGTGAACACTGCTGTGGTCCCTCCAGCTCTGTGCAGGGGAGGGGCTGCTAAGTCACAGAGTCTGATAGTTGCGTTTTCTGATCACGGTAACGTGAGCATGTTTGTGTGTATGTGCGCATGTGTGTCCCTGTGCACATCCTATGCCTTCTTAGACTAATGGGCTGGTGTAGTCTGGGACATGGGTATGGAATTTACAAGTGTAGGTGGAACCTTCAACTGTCTCCAGGCAATCCGGTTCCGGGGACACACCCCATTCGGTTTGTGTGTGTGTGTGTGTGTGTGTGTGTATTTTGGTGCCAGCTGTGCTCCCTTGCCAGCTGTAGTTTGTCGGAAGCAGTAGTTTCAGGCTGGGGGAGCCCTGAAAGCCCCTGGAAGGGGTGTGGGGGCAGGGCTTGAATCTGACTGTGCATCCTCCTGTGAGTGTGAGGTGGGGGGCGAGGGTCAGACCTCCAGTTGGCTCTCTATTGCATCCTGGGGGGGGTCCTGAGAGGTGCCCACCCCCTGGACCTTCCAGAGTGGCTGTGAGAGCACAGGTTCCCTTTTCTCTGTGACTCACAGCTGGCTCTCAAGTCAAGTTCCCTGAGAGATCACGATTCAGCTAATTCTCTCCCCGGCCCCATTAATCTGAGCTGACTAAGCAAGAGCCACAGGCGGGTCAGAGACCCAGAGATGCTCATTCCTAAGCAACCCCCAGAATCCCTGCCCCAGCTTCCAGCCCTCCCTCACCTTGGCCGTGTCATGCCTAATCTAACCAGCTGGGCTTCCAGCCCCCCTGAGAAAGATTGTCCTTGCCTCCCTTTGGAGCCCTTTGGGCGTGTCTCTCCATCGTTCCTTCAGCCACTGCACACCCCACAGTGGACATCAGACGTCAACTTGTCTTGTTGTGTCTGGACTCATTTTTACTGTTTGGTCAGGATCCAGCCTTTAAGGCCTGATAGGATCAGGAAGCAGGATGATCCCATACAATCCATTTTGTCCAGTGTCATGGCTCTGGGCTTTTCCTCAACACTTAGAGCACATGAAAGACATGCCAGGGCCCAGTGGGGTGCGGGTGATGGGTATTGGACTCCAAGGGGATCTTTGACCTAGGCGGAGATCTGCCCTGAGGGGTATGTGAGAGGGAGATCGGTGAGCACTAAAGAGGTGAGGCAGGGAGGCAGGGAGGTGGGATGGGGTTGTGGAGGTGCAGGTGAGAGTAGGGATGAGGAGCAGAAGGCTGGGAAGGGATTGAAGATGGGCCTGGAAGAAGGTTAAGGATGAGGCTGGGATTGGGGTTGGAGATGAGCACAGAGAAGCGGCTGGGAATAGGGATGAGTAAACCAGAAAGACCCATCTTATTCAGGGCCATTTGATTGCTGTTTCTGGGATGTACCCTCCCAGAGGTCATCTTGTCCTTCCCCTGCTCCTAGGCATGTTGCCAGGCAACCCCACCCATCCCAGTCAAGGCTGCCTCTCCACTCAGGAAACCACCTTCTGTGGTCATATAGCCCAGACAAACTCAACTCAAAATGATGAAAATCTCCCTGAAGTCTATCACCTCTCCTGCTGCAGAAGTAGATTGTGGCTGGCCCAACTCCCCTCTGCAGGCCTTGGCAGGGACCACAGGCAGTGAGCAGGAAGAGGGGAGGGCATGCCTGCAGGATCTCTGTTCTTTCCATCCTTCTGTTATGGGGGGATGGGAGGTGGCAGTTGTGGCCCTTGGCTTCATTGAAGTATGGATGGAGCTGGAGAGAATAACAGAGGAGCAGAAGGCATGTGGACTTTCTATCCTTTCCTGCACACAAGCTCCCAGGACATTGCAACAGAACTTGGAAAGAGTCTCTGGCTTGTACAGGAAATGGGGATACCACTGGTCCATGGAGACCAGGCATCAACTGGAGCTGGGTGGAGGGAAGTTAGACTCAGGAAGGACTTCCTGGCTAGGAATGATGGAGAGCCCAGAGGAAGTGGTGCTCTATTTCTTTCTCAGGGGGCAGAAGGGACTCTGGGGAGTGCTAAGGGAAGGCTTTCCATGTCATGTACCATCGGTGGGCTTCTCCCCTTGTCTTTGACTTCCTGAGGCTTTCTCTCTTCTCACAATGAATGAAGAAGGTTGTTGGTTGGAGGCAATGTGGGATTAGTGTGTGGATGAGAGAAAGATGGGAAGTAGGGAGGGGTCCCAAGCCCCCAATCTTTCTTTTGCTTTCTCAGGACCCAGAGTCCAGAGGATTCTGGGGCTTTCTGAGCCCCTGGGAAATAAAGTCCTATGAGAACTCCTTGGCATTCCCGGGAGAACAGGTTCCTGGCTCTGGGAGGTGAGTGAGGCGCCGGGCCTGGGGGGGCAGCGTGCCTCGGCAGGCCCTGGAGCCCGGAGCTGAGCACTCGCAGAGGCTGCATGGGCGGGGCTGGGCGGGGAGCTGGGAGGGCATGCGCCTCTCCCTGTGGCTCCTTCGTCCCTGAGGATCCCCAACCTGGGGCAGCTCCCGCCCCCCTCTGCCTCTCCCCAGGATCTGTCCCAGCCCTGTCACTGCCTGGCTTATCCTGTGCCCCTCATGGAGCCACAGGAGAAAGGAGCCAGAACAGAAGATGCTGACCCTTCTTCCCACATCAGTGGGGATGCCCTTCTCCTCTCTGAGTCCCATGATCAGGGAATAAGGAATATGGTAAAAGAGTCCGAGCCAAGCCTGAGGGCAACAAGACTAGAGGCCAATGCCACCCTCTGATCAACCCAAAGGAACTGAGGTTCATCAGTAGGGGAAAGAGAAAGCTATGGGGACCCTGCAGCAATCGAGACCTCAAAGAGACTCTAGGAAGGACTTCATGACTGTAGGGGAATTGAACACATTTTTTCCTTCAGGGATTAGGAAAACTAGGAGGGGGAAGCCTTGAGATGACTTCTCAAGAGGAGGAGCCTCTCCCCCAGGGTCCTTTCCCGTTTTGCCTCAAGCACACTCAGACATATCCCCCAAACCTGGAGGAACAGAGAGAAGAGGCAAACGTCCCCACTTGTTAGAGTCTATTCTTTATCCAACATGCTCCTTTGGACATTTAGGGAGGGCCTGGGGGACTCCACGGGGAATGCCAGACCTTAGCCGATCAGGTGCGGGGAGGGAGGGGTTGTGGGAGCTAGTGGGGGCTTCCTGCTGCTTCAGCCGTTTCCTAAGGGCCTTCACTGCCCACATGGCCACCTCTAGGTTCCAAAGGCCTTGGCTGGAGCCTGGTCCCTGGGATTCTTTGCCTCAGGGGTGTTGAAGGACAGAGATGTTCCCAGGCCCAGGGGAGGAGGGGGACTCTGCCCCAAGCTCAGCATCAGCTCCGGCCACAGCACCTGTTTGCCACCTGTCTGCTTCTCCACCAGGAGCATCATTTCTTTTCTGCAACCCAGGCCTCTCCACTCCCCAAGTTTCTAAACCCCAGCCCAGGCTACCCAGAGATGTTGAGCGAGTCCTTGATCTGTGCACAGCCTTGTTGCCACCCATCCCCCAAAGCTGGGCTGTTCCTTCTCCACCTGGAGAAGCCACTAGGTTGAGATCTTTCGATTGTAGTTTTCTAGTTCCAGCACTTTTGAGTCCTTATTTTCTCCCCACACAGGGTGTGCACGCACACCTTCTCCAAGACACAGAGACACAGCACAAAATCCAACAAGACACAGCAGAAAGTGGCCCACACTACAGCAAGGAGGATTAAAGTCAGACAATCTGGAATAGGAATGGGAGTGAGCGGCGCGGAGGAGGGGGTCCCCCTTGGCTTCTAGGCACTCACCCGAATTCTGAGTCTCCCTTGAGCTGTGGTGAGAAGCTGGGGAGCACCCAGATGTTCCCAGTGACTCCTGAGGCCCGTTAAAAAGGCAACGCCCCCTCCCCATACCCTAGCCCGCCCTGTTGGCCTCCACGGCTGACTTGGGCCGGGGCTCCTCTTACCTGCTCAGTGAAGCAGGTCGGCGTGGGGGCCCAGGTCTGGGGGGCCAGGAGCTCCGTCTGTCTGTCAGTCCGTCAGCTCAGCCGTCCTGCTTCTGTGCTGACATCAGGTGAGGGGAGGCAGCTGCCGGGTGAGCCAATAATTATGATATCAGCTTCCCCTTGCCCCGAGGGGCTGCTGCCAAAACGGGGAGAAGAGAAAGGTGACTAAGAAGCTAGTTTGCTCCTTGGCTCTCGTTTGACAGGTACCGGCTCCTGTGCCCGCCCCAGCCGCGCCCCGGCACCCCCAACCCCTCCCCCTCCTGAGCTAGCCCAGGCCCCCTGTCAGTGCCAGCGGGCACAGCCTGCAGCTCGTGGAGGAGGGGGTTGTCTTGTGGCCCCCACCTGTACCCCAGAACAGGGATGTCAGCCCCCTGCTGGTGGGGCACAGGCCTGTCAGGGCATGTACATGTGTGCCAGGAGAGCCTGGCGATCCCATGTATGTTCTTGGAGCCAACGAGGGGGTTCTGGGGAAGAGCACTGGGTGGTGGCTCAGGGTTCTCAGAGGCATGGCATGGACAGCAGCGGTTGTGACCCTCAGAAGGCAAGCATTAGCACAGATTTTCTGGGAACTGTCTCACAACAGTCCCTCTGACACCTCCAGGGTGTCTCCTTGTGCGTGTGGGTGTGCACACCCACATGTACCTGTGTCTGTGGCTCCTTCCGTGTACCTGTAGGCAAGCAAGGCTCTCCACGTGGCTCTCCCTGACTCTGTCCATTTGTGTGTGCCTACATCTATGTCTTCCCCTATAGTCTGTGTGGGTTTGTGTCCCTGGGTCCAGGCTTGTGCCTATGTGTCATCTGTGTGTCTGTGCATATGTCTCAGCTCTGGGTCAGTAATCCTGCCCTGTGTGTGTGGGGGTGCTTGTGTGCATAAAATGGGGTCTCCCTGGTTCCATGTCATGATCCCATGGCTGCTCTTTATGGTCTGGAGGATAGAAACAGAAAACTGAGTGATTGTGGCCTTGGTTCCTAGCCACTCAGAGTCCATATTGAAGATGGAGTGCCTGGCAAGCCTAGGAACTGGTCCTCACTTGGAGCCTGTTTCTGCCCTGACAGTCCTCCCTGCTACTGCCCCAGACCCCACCCCCACCTCCTCCCTGCTTTCTTTTTCATCTTCTTTGCCCTGCCACCTTGTTCCCAATTCCTAGACATTCTTTCCCTCATCTCCCTCCTCCTCCCTCCCCCTGGCCTTTAAGCCTACTTGTATCTCTGCCTGGAGCTAAAGGCTCTGGAGACCTAGTGGTAGCATTGCTGCCCAGCAAGGCCTGGGATTTGGCTTCTGGCCTGAAGGTGTCAACTAACTCTATCTCTGTCCAAGGAGAGAGGTAATGTCAACCTGGGCTGGGGCGAGGGTGCTCATTTGGCACAAGTGTGAAATAGACTAAAACATTTGGAGAGTTTCTTGGTCTAGGCAGAAAATGTTCTATCGCAAAGAAGAGGGTACTGAAATCACAGTAGACCCGTTAGTTGAGTGATGGTTGGTGGTGTGATCTTGCACACTTACCACTCTGAGTCTCAATTTCCTAGTCTGTTAACAAGGGAATAATATTATTCACCCATAGCGTTGTGATTTAAAAAGTTCACATGTTTAAAGTTCCTAACACAGCTGTGTTTGGTGGCTCAGAGCTGTAATTCTAGCACTCTGGGAGGCCAAGGCAGGAGGATCCCTTGAGCTCAGGAGGAGTGCGAGACTAACCTGAGCAAGAGCAAGAACTCATCTCTATTAAGAACAGAAAAAAAAATTAGCAAGGCATTGTGGTGAGCACCTGTTGTCCTAGCTACTTAGGAGGCTGAGGCAAGAGGATTGCTTGAGCCCACAGGTTTGAGGTTGCTGTGAGCCATGATCCCACAGCACTCTACACAGGGCAATAGAATGAACTCTATCTCAAAAATAAAAATAAGGTTCCTAGCATAATCCCTCACATATAGTAGATGCTCAGTAAATGTGTGCCTCAGCTTGGTGCCTGTTGCTCAGTGGTTATGGTGCCAGCCACATATACCGGGGCTGGCGGGTTTGAGCCTGGCCCAGGCCTGCTAAACTACGATGACAACTACAATTAAAAAAAAATAGTCAGGCATTGTGGTGGGCGCCTGTAATCCCAGCTACTTGGGAGGCTGAGGCAAGAGAATCACTTAAGCCCAAGAATTTTTTTTTTCCTTAGAGATAGAGTCTTACTTTGTCACCCTTGGTAGAGTACTATGGCATCACAGCTTACAGCAACCTCCAACTCTTGGGCTTAGGTGATTCTCTTGCCTCAACCTCCCAAGTAGCTAGGATTATAGGCACCCACCACAATACTCACCTATTTTTTGTTGCAGTTTGGCTGGGGCCAAGTTTGAATCTGCCACACGTGGTATATGGGGCCGGTACCCTATTCACTGAGCCACAGGTACTGCCCAAAGCCCAAGAATTTGAGGTTGCTGTGAGCTGTGACACCATGACACTCTATCAATGGCAACATAGTGAGATTCTGTCTCAAATAAATAAATAAATAAATGTGCACCTCCTTTCTCTTCACCAAGCCCAGAGATGCCGGTTGGGAAATGATGATATTCTAACATGCCCACCTGGATATAAGAATTGTGTTCTGGGATTAGAACAGAGGCCCTGATTCTGTTCACCTCTCCCTGGGACTCACACTAGTAATCAAAGCCCTGCTCCCTTAACCTAATAGTGGACTTTCACAGAGGAAGGGCCGCTATCAAGATACTGCTCCTATCTGATGTATGCAGGGCTAATTGTTATTTCTAGACTCACAGATATTTCTGTATGGATGTCCTAGGTGTAGAGAAACACATGAGAGCTGTAAATTGAAGTCTGCTCTCACTGCCATCAATTGCCATCATTCTGAGGGCCTTATCCAGTGCAATAAGATAAGAAACAGAACTAAGGACATAAATATGAGAAGGAAGGAGAAAAAACCTTTAAGAATTAAAAATAGGGCCGGGTGCGGTGGCTCATGCCTATAATCCTAGCACTGTGGGAGGCCGAGGTGGGTGGATCTCCTGAGTTCACAGGTTTGAGATCAGCCTGAGCAAGAGCAAAACCCCATCTCTACTACAAATAGAAAAAACTGAGGCAAGAGGATAGCTTGAGCCCAAGAATTGGAGGTTGCTGTGAGCTAGGATAATGCCATCGTATTCTACCCAGGGCAACAGCTTGAAAAAAATTTTTTTTGAGAGAAAATCTCACTCTATTGCCCTTCCTAGAGTGTCATGATGTCATAGCTCACAGCAATCTCAAACTCCTGGGCTTAAGTGATCTTCTTGCATCAGCCTTCTGAGTAGCTGGAACTACAGGTGCTAGCCACAACACTTGGCTAGTTTTTCTATTTTTAGTAGAAAAGAAAAGGGTTCTTGCTCTTTGTCAGAGTAGTCTCAAACTCCTAAGCTCAAGTAATCCACCTGTTTCAGCCTCCCAGAGTGCTAGGACTATAGGCATGAGCCACCATGCCCAGCCTAAAATTTTTTATTTACTTATTAGCCATCCATTTTGGGGGGGATAACAAGGTATCTTGTTGCAGTTTTTTTTTTTTTTTCTGTGAAGGCTAGGCCTGAACCTGCCACCTCCGGCATATGGGGCCGGTGCCCTACTCCTTGAGCCACACGCATCACCTGATAACAAGGTATTTTAAAGTAGCAAGTAAAGTAGAAAACATTCAGTAAATAGAGTTGGGATAATGGACTTTCCATTTCAAAGAAATAAAATTAAATCCTACTTCATGCTATACATTAAAAAAATCCAGACAGATGAAATATTGCCATAAAAATTAAAATCATACAAATAAGTGGGAAAAACATAAAAAACCACTTTTATAATTATGGAGTGGAGAAGGCATATTTATTTATTTATTTACTATTTTTTTCTTTTTTAGAGACAAAGTCTCACTTTCTTGCCCTCGGTAGAGTGCTGAGGCATCACAGCTCACAGCAACCTCCAGCTCTTGGGCTTAGGCAATTCTCTAGCCTCAGCCTCCCGAGTAGTTGGGACTACAGGTGCCCGCCACAATGCCTGGCTATTTTTTGTTGCAGTTTGGCCGGGGCCAGGTTTTAACCCATCAACCTCGGTATATGGGTCTGGCGCCCTACTCACTGAGCCACAGGGGCAGCCTGGAGAAGGCATTTTTAAAACATGATATCAAATCCAGAAGCCATAAAGAATATGTTGACAGATTTGACGAAACAAAAGAAAATTTTTTTTATTGCTAAATAGAACACGAATGAAGTTAAAAGACCAAAAACATAGCCTGGAAGAAAGCGTGCAACATATGTAACAGAAAAAAAGGTGAATATCCATAATAAACAGAGAGTTCCTCTAAATAGATAAAAGATGATTTCACAGAAAATGGGAAAGGACACAAATAAGTAATCCACAGGCAAAATACAAATGGCCAAAAAAAAAGAAAAACCTCGAAAAATTTTCAACTTTATTTAATGATCAAGAAAATGCCAATTAATTCAGGAGCCCAGGGATGGGATGGCCAGAAGAGACTTGTAGTTGCCAACTTCCCACAGTGAGACTCTGCTTCTGATGGGTGAGATGAACTTCTTTCTCTTTCAAGACAGGATCCACCTCTGCCCCAGGAATGGGTGCAGGCTCTGGCTCTGGCTTCCTTTTTCCTTTGGGAAGCACAACTTCCTCGTTGCATGCAGTCTGGGAGTTGAAGCAGGAGCTAAAGATTTCCATAGACCTAGGACTGAAAGGTGATGTGTGAGGTCTTTCTCCTCCTCCTCTGTCTCCAGATAGGGCCACCCCTCCGTCTCTCATTGCACCAGCCCTTCATAGTTACCTCCTAGATCCAGAAAGTCTGTCTTGGTGTCTAGCCTCAACTCTAGCAGCTGCACTGTGGCTCTGCTCCCTTGGAAAGGATTTCTATTGAGAGGTTTGGTTCCACATGTTCTAGTACCCTCATTTCAGACTTGCAGATGGAACTGAGCTGGGCTTTGGTCTGGACAAGCTGTGCTTAAACAGGCTGAGGCCAAAGGAAGCGCTGTACCTCTAGAGACTAGAGGTCAGAACTGGTTCATTCTGCTGCTGAACTTTGGCCAGGGTTGGGCTGCTTTGAGCCAGAAGCAGCCCTTGCTGGGGACAAAACTCCTTGGGGCCAATGTCTGCCATGTTCCAGGCTGGGACAAGACCCTAGGGACCCCAGGGAGAACAAAGAGCATGTTTCTACCCTCAAGATCCCCAGTGAGTTGTAGGAGGAGCACCCCTCCTTCACCCCATATCAGGATTATCCATCTTCTCTCTAATTCTGCTCATGTAGGCTGGACTGGTCTGCCCAAAATGAGTTCCCAAGACTGAGACTGGCGCTTCCCAGGCTTTTCAAGTCTCACTTCATTGGCATGTAAGAGACTTAAGAACATCTGCAGAGGAACAGGGCCCAAGTGTAGCTGCCATTAAGTCCCTGAAGCCTGAGGACCTCCTGTCAAAGAAGGGTGGGAGGCTGGGTGGGATGGCTCATACCTGTAATCTGAGCACTTTGGGAGGATGAGGCAGGAGGATTGCTTGAGGCCAGGAGTTCAAGACCAGCCTGAGCCAGAGGGAGAACCTGCCTCTACAAAAAAAAAAAAAGAAAGAAAGAAAGAAAGAAAAGAAAAATTAGCTGGGCGTGGTGGCATGCACCTGTAATTCCAGCTACTCAGGAGGCTGAAGCAGGAAGATTACTTGAGTCCAGGGGTTTGAAGTTGCAATGAGCTAGCTATCTTAAGAAAAAAAGGCTGAAGAGATCTAGGGCCTATCAGGGTCAGCTTCCTTGGGGAGAGCAAGCAGCTCCTTGGCTGTGGATGATGGAGAAGCACCTGGCCAGAGCTGCGGAGGGTGTGTGGTGGGGCAGCTGGGCTGGGAGGTCTGAACCTGTTCTGGTTGGCTGACCCTGTGGGAAATCCAGGGAGTTTCCAAGCTGAGAGCTTGGTGGCGGGGAGGGTCTATGGGGAGGAGCATGGTTACAGCCCTGCAGGATGAGGAGGACTTCTATCCTCCTGCTGTAGGAGGCACGGCTGTGGAGGGGAAGACCAAATGCATGTGTGTGTTTTCACCGGTGTCAGTGTCTCAGCACATGTGGACTTTTTTTTTTTTTTGAGACAGAGTCTCACTATGTCACCCTGGGTAGAGTGCTGTTGTGTCACAGCTCACAGCAACCTCAAGCTCTTGGGCTTACGTGATTCTCTTGCCTCAGCCTCCCGAGTAGCTGAGACTACAGTGCAGGCCACAATGCCCCGCTATTTTTTGGTTGTAATTGTCATTATTGTTTGGCAGGCCCGGGCTGGGTTCAAACCCGCCAGCTCCAGTGTATGTGGCTGGTGCCTTACTTACTGAGCTACAGGTGCCGAGCCGCATGTGTACTTTTGTGTGAGTGTGCAAATATCTATGTTCCTTTTCTCATGTTCATGTGTCTCTGTGGGTGTGCATTATGTCTGTGGCTCTAGAATGTGGGTGTGTCTGAGCTCTGTGTGTGTGTGAGAGCAGTCAGGTCTGACACCAGATGCAGAGGCATCTGAGTGACTGCGTGTGAACAAATGACTGTGGCTATGTATGGCTATGTGTGTTTCAGTGAGTGACTCTGATGTCTCAAGGGCATTGATGCTCTCTGATGTGAGAGCCTGTAACTTTATGCGCACAAGTGTTTGTATGTGATTGTGTTTAATTGTTGTATCTATGTCTGTGCGTGCATCTGTGGGTTCTGTGTGTACCCAAGAATCCATGGGTCCGTGTATTCATGTCTGTGGGTCTCACCACCCTTAAGAGCAATTCTTCCGTGGCCAGGCACGGTGGCTCATGCCTGTAATCCTAGCACTCTAGGAGGTTGAGGCAGGTGGATTGCTTGAGCTCAGGAGTTGAAACCCAGGCTGAGCAAGTGTGAGATCCTGCCTCTACTGAAAATAGAAAAAAATTAGCCAGGCATCCTGGTAGGTGCCTATATTCCCAGCTACTTGGGAGGCTGAGGCAGGAGGATCACTTGAACCCAGGAGATCAAGGTTGCTGTGAGCTATGATGATGCCATAGCACTCTACCCAGGGTGATACAGTGAGACTCTGTTTCAAAAAAAAAAAAAGGAGCAACTCTTCTGAATCTTTGTCATCATCTTTCTAATTAGGCTGCTCAATTTCCTTCCCTCCATCCTCTGCCCCAGCCCTGCAAGTTGGAGGCTCATCCTTTTGAGGCCCTTAGGTTCCCTGAACCCAGTAAAACCTCATGGCTATGCTGACCATGACGAATGGGGCCCGGACAGGGGCGGAGGCTATAGGGGGCACCCTATTTGGATTGGTACCGCACCAGAACTTCACCCATCCCTGTCCTACCTGAATCCTGACCCTGTACTCTCTGTCTGTATCAAACTCTCTCTTTCAGGATGCAACTTCCCCTCTGAGACTTTGGGGAGAAAGAGATGTCAATCTGAGCCCCCAAAGGCTCACTCTGGGACCCAGGACCCTAACCCCTAGAGCTGCCCTCTACCTGAGGTCCAGGTCAAGGTGAAC
Organism: Otolemur garnettii; assembly: GCF_000181295.1. Taxonomy (NCBI): domain Eukaryota; kingdom Metazoa; phylum Chordata; class Mammalia; order Primates; family Galagidae; genus Otolemur; species Otolemur garnettii. The sequence continues at coordinate 1,769,436 of NW_003852507.1, forward strand.
TCAGAGAGTGGTGTGGATAGCCCTGCTCTTATCCCTTCAATCTCTTTCACAAGCTCCGTTTTCTGAAACCTGGGCCTTCTGGTTGTCACAGAGGGCTGGTGCTGGTGGGCAGGAAGGCATAGGGAAATAGGGAAACTCCCCAGGCCTTAGGGAACAGGGATGGAGAGATAATATGGGCTGGCTCATAAATCTGGGCCTATCTGCTGAGTTTAAGTGACATTGGCCCAGAGTGGCCAAGACATTTCTCAAGGTCACAAAGCAGAGTACACACAGCAGTCTGGAGAGGGGTTCTGAGGAGCAAGAAACTTCTCTATGCTTCTGAAACATTCACGTCTTCATACACCATTCATGGTGCCAGGCCTTGTCTAGGAACTGGGACATAGTTGCATCAGGCAAACTGTCTTTAAGTTGTTTTCAGCCTCACTGATCTTCTCTGGCAACGGGGAACTCACTACTGCGGTTCTGGAGTCTCAGTGTTGCACAAGTTTGGCCGGTAGGAGACACCCAAAGCCACCTGGTACCTTCCCAGAGGGCCACTGGTGAAGGGCTGTGGGTTTCTGGGCAAGGAGGGTGCAGTCCCTATCCCCAGCAGTGCCCCATCCACCTGCCGCAGCCTGGAGTGTGTGCAGGAGGAGCTGAGCTGCCCAGCTACCTGTACCAACCTGACCTGGCTGACAGGCCCTTCCTTCAAAGGCTGGCCCAGTCCGTGCCGCTTTATTGCACAGCTAATGACGGTGATTAGGCTGACAGGTGCCGCCTGCCACCCGTCCATCCTCTTGCCGACTGAGGAGGGTGGTTTCTGAGCATCTAGGGGAGGCTTGTCCTGTGAGCCCTGTGAGCCCTGCAAGTCCACCATGGCTGACCTCTCAAGCCTCAGGCTAGCTTGGGTCCCCCCACTTCCCCTGATAAGGCAGGGCCAGCCCAGTCCGCACCTGAGCCCTCTCTGAGCAGGACTAAGGAGGAAGTTGAACTGAGAACAGTGGCAGGCCAAGTGCACCCTGAGAAGCTCACCCTCCTTTCCCCAGCCAGGGCTGGACAGCAGGTACCTAGCAGGGTCCAGGAGGAGGTAGTAGCAGAGGGTCCTCTTTGCAGATGTGGCTGCTCCCAGAACCCCCTGCATTATGGGTAAGCCAGGGCAGAGCCTCACCCTTCTGTAGCTGGCCCACTCTTAGTGTGGGGGGGCACTGTCACCTGGGGCTTTGGCTTGGGGGGGTTTGTCCTGGTGTGGGTCTGGGTGGGTGCTGTGATTTATGACTGTGCTTCATGAGTGAGGAATGCCAGCCTGGGGGGCCGGGTGGAGGCGGAGCTGCTCACCTGACACTCCTCCATCTCCTGGCTGTATGGCATGTCCTGTCAGGATCCCCTGTCCCCTGGGGACAGCGGTGTTCTCCCCTGCACAGTAGCCTCCTCCTATTTGCACTCCCCACCAACCCCCAGCTCTGAGAGCACTGAGTGAAAGCCCAGCCCAGGGGGATCCAGGATTAAAATCTTTCTGGTTTTCTCTCCTCACATCTGAGCCTCCTTTCCCATTCAGGCATGAAGGTGATGGTCAATCTCTCTCTTCTCTCCCACTGTAGCAGGAGGGGACTGAATGAGACGCTAGGAAACTTCCCATCCAGATGACTCAAGGTTTACTTGTCACTGTCCACAGGGAGAGAGACTTAGGATAGACAAAGGTGAATGTTCAGCCAGGCAAGGCTGTTGAGCTCCCAGAATGGATGATGAATGTGGTATCGTTCTTCCACACCCCCACTTCCACCTTGCAAGATAAATGAAAACTCTGAAGTCCATAAAGTAGGGAGGAGAGATAGCAGCGGAATAGAGAGGTGGAGCCATCCAAAGATGTCTGGTCCTGGACTCTGAAGGCATGCCAGTTTTGAGCCTGGTCCTATCAGTCTAACCTGCAGTCTACCTCTTGCTGCAGGCTGCCATTTTGGGTGAAGGTCCATCTTTCTGGGTACCCAGCATGGGTCAGCCTGCCTCCTCTGGTCTTGTGGGACCTGTTTTTCCAGATGTAGGAAGGGTCAGTGAGGCACTGGCAGGAGCAGAGGGTTTTATGTAAATGCCCAGGGAGGGCTCTGGGAATGGGGAGGCTGGTTTTCCCAAAGACACGCAGGGACTGGCAGCTCCCAATTAGCCAGGCCCAATGATGTCAGTGCTGCTTTCCCAGGTGGCTGCGCCCACTCCAATAGGCCTTGGCATGGGTGTCCAACCATTACCTTCTCCCTTGGGTGGGAGGGGTGCCAAGGAGGCTGCCATATAGGATAGAGGCTAGGCTCCCTCTCACTGTAACCCCCAACCTAGGGCCCGAACCATGTTTATAGACCAGCCCTGGGGAGTGCTGTAAAAAAACCATCTCAGACTCTACTGAAAAAAGAGTTTAATGTGACTAATATTTGAACCTTCCCCCAAACACTGAGAGTCTGGGGAGATTTTATGCTGGGCCAATCCCAGAGGCTGTTCCCATGGCAATCACGGGCAGGCCCTCCTTCTGGGCCACTGCAAGCCTGAGTTTCAATAAATACAATGCAAAGTGGTCTGGGCACTAAGATGGGAAGACAAAGACCTGGGGTGCAAGAAAAGGCGTGTTGCATCGTGTATGAATACACTGTCACTGTCAAGCATGCACACCCAGGATCATGTGCACGTGCACAACCCCCCTCAGACATCCTCACACCACACACCATCCTCACATACATGCACACACACACACACACACACACACACACACACTCCTTCCTCTGACACTCAAGAAACTAAGCATACACACAGAGATTATATATACACATCCCTTTCTCTCAGAATCTGGCCTAGGGCTTGGAGCTGGGGGTGTCCCATCCTAGCTCAGAAGGATGGGAATGGGTCAATCTCCTGGACTTCGCTGGGTTGTGCCCCGTCTAGGGGCTGGGTGTGGTGGAATTGACCGAGCTGAGCAGGCAGTGGGTCGTAGTGTTGGAGTGGGCCCAGGAGGGGAAGATGTCCAGGTGGAAGACGGAGAAGCTCCAGGTGTTGATGGCCAGCGTGATGACCAGCACCCCGATGATGTTGAGCAGGAATCCTGCTCGGGCCTGATGTGAGGAGAGGCAGTTTATGCGGATGCTGAGCGGGGCCAGCCCCCCTCCCTCACTTGTTCCGGGAGTCTTCCCACTAACAGTGCTCCTCTGGGAAGCCCTCCCTTCGGTCCACCCTACAGCACTAGCTGAGGCCTTTGCCTCTGCTTTACTCCCAGTGCTAACAGGGAAGGGCACGCTCCTCCCAAGCTTCTGGTGCCCTGGACTTTGTTCTCCCTGAGTGTGGGTACCTGGCACCTCGTGCCTTCCCCGTGTTCCTCACCTACTTCCCTCCATCTCACGTGGCTGGGGTCTGGCAGGGCCTGAATGTGCTACAACTGGGGGATCCTGTCCCAACCCCTGCATAGCCAGGTGGGGCTCACTCTCGACACTGAGACTCTCAATGGCTTTGAGCTACTTTGTGGTCCACCAAGACGGGAAGACAGGGAAGGAAGGAGGGCCAGGCAGTCAGGCCTCCCTGCCACTCACCATATCAGACACTCTGAGGCCTCCGAAAGAGAAGACAATGGCGTTGGGTGGGGTGGCCACAGGCAGCATGAAGGCCAGGGAGGCAGACAGGGTGCAGGGGAGCATGACGTAGAGAGGGTTCAGACAAATGGCCTGAGCCTGAGTGAGAGACAGTGAGGCAAAGCTGACATTGGTCCCCATCCTGGAGGGAGCAGTATTGCCCCAATTCTCCTGCTTCCCCTCTCTGGGGAACAACCCCTGCCCCCAACACACTCTCTGGTCATGAACCCACCACTTCTGCCAGGGGGTGACCTGGGAAGGGCCTCTTGACCTCTCCAGAGGGAATGAGTGTGCTGCCCTGCCTTGTGGGGTGTGGTGATGGGAGGGGCCAATAAAACGGATCTCAAAGGGGCTCCAGGGGTGTCATCAAAGGCTGCAGGAACACACCTGGGGAGGAAGGGGCTGGGGACGCTTTGGGGAGCAATTTCACCCCATTGCCTCAGGAATGACCAGACCAGAGGCTGGGGTGAGGAAGTGGGTGAGGCCACCAGCAAGCCACATAAGGATATTCAAGGGGTAACGTCACAAGGGTGGGATGAATCAGGGGCCAGACTGCCTCAGAGCCTAGGCAGCTCAGGAGCCTGGGGAAAGGTAGAAGCTCAGGGTCGTCTCCCGAAGAAGAGGATGTGCAAAGACAGGCTACTCTACCCAGCAGGCAGAGCCCCTGGTGGGGGCAGGCAAGAGGGCTGCCTGGAGGAGGAGTTCCTGCAGGGGCAGCTCACCATGGAGGCCAGGATAGGCAGGAAGAGTGTGGTGGTGGCCACGTTGCTAGTGCACTCAGTGAAGGTGGCTACCAGGAAGCAGAGGATGACAGCAATGGCAGGAGGTGGCACACTCTCCAGTGGCGTCAGCTTGTCCCCCAGCCACTTCGATAGGCCTGAGTACTGTGGGAGAGGAGGGTGGTGTGTGAGAGGTGAGGCTGGCTCCACCCAGAGTCCTCTGCTAAGGCTCTGGGAGGGTTCTGTGACTGCCTACAACTCCCTAGTCTTCAGAGGTAAAAACAGCTCTGAAGGGAAGGTAGGACCCAGCGAGAACCAAGTGGTCCCCTCTCCTGTCCTTGAAGAACAGTTGAGTGTGTGGAGAAGAGTCAGAAGAGAAATTCAGAGAGTGTGGCCAAAGGGCCTTCTTGGAAAACCTGGGGCTTGGCGGCAGTGAAAACCTTTGACCACATTTACTGCTGCCTTCCTGATCTCTCTCAGCAAGTCTGTGGCAACCTTAGCCCTCTCCCTGCTCCCTCAGCTCAGTGAGTTGGGGCAGAGGGGACCTTGCTCCTGGCAGGGCAGGAGAGTGGGGGGAGAGAATGAGGGAGAATGGGGGCAGTCCACAGGGGCAGAAGAGCTCCGAGGTCTTGCCCAGGTCTGTGATGCCAAATTGTAAGCCCCAGGGAGGTGGGATCTTATCTCGTTCAGAACTGCCAGCAGCTGCAAAGCACATGGCGGTCAGTGGATGAACGTCCCACAGCCCCAGGAGTCCCCTGATAAGGCAGCTGCCTCCTGTCTGTGGGAGGAATGCACTCAGCTAGAACACAGAGGCCCAGGGTGCAGTTTCAGGGATTTCTCTTTCAGGTGGAGGCTCTCCTGGTCCCCAGAACCTGGCTAGGGGTGTGATCGTGGTGCCTCCTGGTGGCTGCAGCAGGCAGACCGTGTCAACCCAATGCCAACTAGTTGGGTGCTGCAGCTACCACTTTCTCTGTCTGGCAGTGGGTGAGGGCTGGGGTAGGATGGGATTAGTTGCTAAGAATAGGCCTCAACCATCAGAGAAGCCACACTAGCAAGAGGTCCCTAGGGCTTGTGTTTTTTCCTTCTTCCTCAGACAGGGCTCTAACCTAAGTCTTGTGGCTGCAGCAAAGGCTCTACCCACCTGGGGGGGAGGGGTTCAAACAGGCCGAGGGAGTAGGCCAGGGATCTCTTACCTCACTGCCCTTGGCCAGAGCAAAGCCACCACCCAGCAAGAACACAATGTTCCAGGGCATCTTCTCATTCACTATCTTCCAATTGAGGAGGGCAGGAGGGGCCTTCAGCTTCCCTGGTTTTTCTACTCCCCAAGCAGAGAAGGATGGTCACTGAGAGCAAGCAGGCCTTTCTTCCCCTCCACTTAGGGGCTCCCTGTGCGTGCAGGAGGGGCACTCTCAGTTCTGCAACATCTCAACTTTGTCTCTGAGACCTCGTGCCCTTGGCAAGCCACTCCATCATCTCTGAGCTTTGCCTACTCCTGCTAAGAGTGGTTGAAGGTACCTTACATGCCCAAAGGCAGGAGAGAACCTTCCCTGCCCCAGCCCACGTGCTTACTTGGGTCCTGGATCAGCCCTGGGAACTTGGAGGGCACGAAGAACATAATTATGCCGATGAAGACGGCCACTGTCCCATCAGATGCCATGCTGGGGGTGGGGGTGAATAAGGAAGGTAGGTTTAGTGGCTTAGGCCTGCTTAGGGTTGCAGAGTGGAGGGTGGTGGAGAGGATCCCCTCCCATAGACATGCCTGGGGAGCCCCCACCCATTTTGCACTGGGACCCTGCTCCCTACCCTCTTCGCTGAGTATGGGAGCCCCAGGTGGTCCTCCTCCTTTCCTGGGCAATTCTCACCTGCCTCCGTTGGCCTTGGGAAAAGCCAGTTCTCCCCAGCCAGGGAAAAAGCCTGGCTCTCGGGTGAACCAGAGCAGCACCAGAAAGACAAAAAGGACAGTGACAGCTTTTTCTGCAAAGGTCATGGGGCCCAGCAGCTTGTGCTCTGTCTGTATGACATTGAAGGCGGCTTGCTTTTGTTCTTCTGACTGTACCCCAATGCCAAAGTTCTTCCGGAAGCTGCAGGTAGAGAGGTAGGGCAGCTCAAAAGGGCCCCTCATCAAGCAGGGAACAAGGGGCTCTGAATTTCCATGATGTAAGATTGAGGCTCCCAGTGGGCATCACAGGGTCACTAGATCCTCTACCCCAGGTTCTGGAGGAAGGGTGGAAGACTTTTGGGGGACATGGTCCTTGTTCATCAGGCCCTGCTGTATCTGCCCCATTGAGCCCCTTCCTTCTAAGCGTTCTTTTTTTTAAGACAGAGCCTCAAGCTATCCCCCTGGGGAGAGTGTTGTGGCATCACAGCTCACAGCAACCTGCAACTCCTGGGCTCAAGCGAGTCTCCTGTCTCAGCCTCCCAAGTAGCTGGGACCACAGGCGCCCACCACAACGCCTGGCTATTTTTTTGGTTGCAGCTGTCATTGTTGTTTTTGGCAGGCCCAGGCTGGATTCGAACCCGCCACCTTAGGTGTATGTGGCTGGCGCCTTAGCCACTTGAGCCACAGGCGCCGAGCCCTTCTAAGCGTTCTATGGTGTAGAGTCCTTCCTTACCCAGGATGAGGAGGATGTAGCAGCCCAACTCCATGCCCCCTTCTGGCCCTGAACCACAGCTCTCCTCCTCCAGCAGCCTTTCAGGAAATCCTCCCTTTTCTCCTTTACCTGTTTCTGGGTATCCCCTGCTAGCCTGACCCTTCCCTGCATTGTCCTCAGCCCACTTCCTTAGTAAGTGATGCTTACTTAACTTGTGTTGACATTTAACTTTTCACTTGGGTGAATCCCAACTCTCTGCTGGCCTCTGAGTTCCTCAAGGGCAAAGACCATGCTTCACACATCTTTGACTTCCCCGTGGTACCTGGCACTGTGCAGATCTCTTTGACTCCCACCTTGCCTTGTACTAGCTCCCAACCTTAATCCACCTTCCTTGCGTTTGCTCAAGTGAATTTTCCAAATTATAGCAACAATGCTTAAAAACTTTCAATGACTCCCCACTGCCTAGGCAGGAAGAGCAAATTTCAACTCATATCATAGTAACACTCATACCACCACTCCTATCCTGTACTCCTTGTAGACATTACTAATCAATCACAGGCTCCATTCCAAAGGAGCCTCAACAGGGTCTCCCATAATATTCAACTCAGAGCTCCAAATAGTGCTCCAATAACTACAAGCAACCCAGGGTTGGAAGTAGGACTGAAACCTATTTACTATTCTTGGCCTCAAAAACAAGGTTCGAACTCTAGCATACAAGATCCTGCATAATCTTCCCCTGTCTACTTCTCCAGCTTCAGGTCCTAATGCTTTGTCTTTGTGTCTCATCCCCACAGAACTAGAGTTCCCTGAAATACCTCATGTCCTTTTTTGCCACTGTGCTTTGTGCAAGTTTTTCCTGCTGCTTGGAATGCCTTTACCCCAATTCTCTGCCTGGCTGACTTCTAGTCCTGCAAGATTCAACTTAGGCAGTATCTCCTCCGGGGGGCCTCTGGAATCCCCACTACTCTGGGCTGAACGAGGCTCCCCATCCCCTGGGTTCCCACAGTTTCCAGGCTTCCTTCATGTCATGGTCCCCACCATGTCATCACCTGTCAGATGGGCTACAAGGATGGGGACCGTGCCTAATGCCTTCTTGTACTCAGTGCCTAGCACAGGGCCGGGCATACTGTGGGAATACGAGTGCTTCTGTAACTGACCATGCTCGGCACATGCTCTTTCAGTACTAATCAAAGGGCTGTGGAGCGTGATGGGAAGGGGTCTGACCTGGTTTTCAATCCCACCACTGACAAATCTAGTTGTGTACCACTCCTCAAACCTCAGTTTGCTGGGGGTAATACGCTCCATCCAGTAATTTTCCCGAATGGGAGTCTAAGCACACAGAGAGGCCCTGGGAGGGAGATGCTTTCTGACTGGGATGGTGACTATATCATTTTCCACCTCCACCCAACTGGAAGCTCCCATGGGTAAGGGCAGGGTCTGGGTTTCTCTCACCTATGTCGCCACTTACTTGAAGCCCAGGAAGAGGACCTGAAGCCACAGCCAGGCCAGTAGCAGCAAGATGATCATGGTGGGGAAGGCAAAGCCAAACCAAGAGGCAAAGTTCACCACGTTGTCATTGTGGGGGAAAAGCCTGGAGGAGGGTGTGAGCCGGTGTGTGATGTTGTCCTGGGAACTTCCCAGCCCCATTCACCTCCTGGTGCAGGTGCAGGACTCTGCCACAACATGCCACCCCATGGTACTCACGAGTTGATCTGGCCTTGTAGCACCAGGTTGGGCGTGGTGCCAGTCAGTGTGGCAATGCCCCCGATGCTGGCTGAGTAGCACACACACAGGCTCATACCCTGGGAGAAGCGGAGCTGCTCTTGGTTTGGATGTGGCCTTGGCTTTGAGGTAGCAGGTGGGAGAGGGAGGACCTCTGTGTTATCTGAGAATGAGGGAGGGCTCAGGTAAGGATGGGCCCAGGGCCAGCTCCAGGGGAAGTGGGCTGGCTCCATGGCGCCTTATCCATGAATAACCCAGGCCTGGGCTGGGAGGAGAACAGAGGCTATGTCCAGATCTGAGTGAGGCCAGCACCCCAGAGTCTCAGCCTGAGAGTAACTTCAGGCACCATCTGGTCCAACCTCTCTCTTGAGAGAGAAACTGAGGCTTGGAGAAGGAAAGAGGGTATTCAAAGCAACCATGAAGAATGGAGCCTACGCTGGGCATGGTGGCTCACACCTGTAATCCTAGCACTCTGGAGACCGAGGCAGGTGGATTGCTTGAGCTCATGAGTTTGAGACCAGCCTGAGCAAGAGTGAGACTCCATCTCTACTATAAATGAAAAACTGAGGCTGGGCGCCTGTAGCTCAGTGGTTAGGGTGCCGGCCACATGCACCAGGGTTGATGGGTTTCAACCCATCAGCCTGCGCCTGCTAAAAAAAACCCCAAAACCAAAAAAATAGCCAGGCATTGTGGTAGACACCTGTAGTTCCAGCTACTAGGGAGGCTGAGGCAAGAAAATTGCTTGAGCCCAAGAGTTTGAGGTTGCTGTGAGCTATGATGCCACAGCACTCTACTGAAGGCAACAAAGTAAGACTCTGTCTCAATTTAAAAAAATGAAAAACTGAGACAAGAAGATCACTTGAGCCCAAGAGTTTGAGGTTGCTGTGAGCTATGACACCACAGCACTCTACCAAGAGTGACCAAGTAAGACTCTGTCTCAAGAAAAAAAAAAGACCCCAACTGCCCACCTAAACTCCAGCTCTCTTCTTCTAGGGTGACCAAGGAAGGCATCTTGGTTTTCCCAGGACTGAGGGGATTCCCAGCACATGGGACTTCACATTTTAAAACCAGGAAAGTCCCAGGGGAATCAGAACGAGTTGGTCATTATACTTTTGGCTTCTCTCTTCTCTCCCTAAAGGCTCCAAGATGACCACCCCTCAACATAGCCCATCCCTGAGATCCTCCCCAGGAACCATGGGATTGGGCAGGATCGGGCCTTATCTTTCTCACCAAGCTTGGTCACCTCCTTCTGGGGACTTTGTTCCTGGAGCTCGAAGGCAGGGTTGTTGCTGCCCTCCTCGGGGTCCTGGCTGGCTTGTGTGCTTTGCAGCTGTTCCAGGACGGCGTGCGCAATGGGCACCATCATGGCCGTGGTGGCCGTGTTGCTGATCCACATGGACAGGAAGGCTGTGACCAGCATGAAGCCCAGGAGGAGCCTGAGGGTAGGCAGACAGACACACTGCGGCTCCAGCTTCCCATGCCCAGAACATCACCCACTCCCGGTTCTCCGGCCCTGGCTTGTGGGAACTCACAGCGCAGGCCGCACCCCAGTGATGAGCAGCACGCGGAGGGCGATGCGTTTGTGCAGATTCCAGTGCTCAACCGCGATGGCCACCAGCAGCCCCCCGATAAACAGGATGTTGGTGTCCGAAAGGTACTCAATGCACACCTGGAAGGCAGGGACACGACTGAGAGGCAGGAAGATCCTGGGTCTCTCCTTGTGCCCCTGTGCATATGGGGCACAGTCATTGACATTCCCACAAACTGGCCCCCCTGGGCTCTCAGAACCTAATGGAAATGCTCTTTGGATTATCTGCCATTTAGCATTAACCAAGGTCTTTCTTGCCAAACTCACTCTTCTCTGCTCAGGAATGATTGGGGGATAATCTAACATGATTCCATTTATATTTGAAGCCACAGACCAGGAGATAGATAATTTAGTGCTATGTCTAGAAACTAGAGCAGCAGTTCTCAAAATGTGGTTCCTGGGCCAGCATCCTTAGCATGGGACTTGGAACAAACGGCAGAGACACCCCTCCAGGTCTACTGAATCAGAAGCTCTGGGGCAGGGTGCAGTGCCGCTTTCTCAGCCCTCCAGGTGGTTCTCACTCACGTTCAAGTCCAAGAACCACTGAACTAGAAGTACAGGAACTCTGTAGCTGGCTTTTCAAGGCCCTTTTCCTGGGTTCTGGAGCTTCTGCCTCCCTGGCACTAATTGGACTTAATCAGTTTCACTAACACTGGACTGTACTAGGCATGATTTCTAGCTGATTTCTTCCTCCCTGCTCTCTGTAAGCAGAGGCAGAGGCCTCTCTTCTACACACCCCACCTGTAGTGATGCTTCCCTTGGAAGATGGAAGACACCCCACTCTCAGCAACCCTTTCTCCTATGGCAGGGGCTCACCTCAGAGGCGTCCATTATGCCCATCATGGGGAACAGGATGACGGGGAAGAGGGCAGTGATGGCCAGGGGCAGAGCCTCTGTGCACCAGAAGAGCGCCATGAGGATGATGGCATAGGCACAGTAGGCCTCCTGCAGGTGGGAGGGCAGAGGTAGAGCTGTCAGAGGGGGCAGGCCTGTGTCCCAGAGTTAAGCCACCTCCTGCCCCATCCCTGAAACCAGGCCATTTGTAGCAGCCTGGGGAGAACTTGTGAAACCCATGGCGATCGATTGCCAAGCCCAAGGTCCCATTTCAAAATGGAAATAAAAACCAAAGCAAGGCACTCACCACCTTGTCTTTGACCTGGGGGAGCCCAGACATAAACCAGCTACACTGGAGAGTCTGGAGTTGGCTATCCATTCCCATCCAGCCCAAGGGGATGGCAGGGGATCCAGGTGAGGATCCTGAGATGAGATGGGGGCTGCCAGAGGAAGGAGTGAGACCCAGCCAGTGTGGAACCCTGCGCAGCACCCTGGCCTTCCCTGGCCTTTATCACACCCTGTAAGAAGGTATTTATTTGTGTGGTTATTTGATATTTACTCCCTCTGCTAGAAGGTGAGTCCCATGAGGACAGAGTTGGTCTTACAGCCTATGGATCCTTGGAGCCCAAGACCCAGCAGGCTTTGGAGAAAACCTTGTGCAAATGAATGAATCACTGGAAAGTTTTGGGAATGGTGGAGGGTCTCCTTCCTAGCAATCCTGGTCTGGCTGCCATATTACACAACTCCAGAGGCACCATTTACATGTATAAACTATGTGAAAGTTTCCCCCATCCCTGTTTTGAGCAGGAAATTGTGGGGCAACCTTGAGTTATAGTCTTGTGAATCTTTGGGTTCCAGAGTACCCTTTCCCCTCATGAGGCCCTCAAGTCTAGAGAAGCCTGACCTCAGGCCTGGGAGGGGAGCAGGGGCAGGCAGGGAGGCCCACCTTCCATTCCTTCTTGACATTGCCTCTCCCAGGGCTGGGGAATTATTAGCCAGGAGGCCTCCAGGAGAGGGGCCTCCCATATCTGCATCTAGGCTTTCTCTGGGCTGCTGCCTGCCCACTCTTTGTTTGCCAAAGGAAGGGGCTGCTGCTGGGCTTAGTTGGACAATGAGGCTGGTGGCCTCCCTACCTGTCCCAATTGCCCTGCCCTCGTGCTTTCCAACTGGTGCAGGGTGAGCTCCCCTCTTAGAACTTCATACCCTTAGTTACCCTAAAGCTCAGAAAGAGCAGGGGATGGCTGGGGGTAGGGGTGGGGAAGAGTAAGCTGCTGTTTATAGGACATTTCTTGGTGTTATCATTTTTGTGATTACAGGAAAGCATAATAGCCATTAAGGTGGGTGCAGTGGTCCCAGTTTATAGATGGCCTCAAAGGGTAAGTGGCTGCTCAAGGTCACAGAACAGGGAGTGGCAGAGCCTGGAGGGAACTCAGGTAAGGCATCTGGATTGCGCAACTCCAAGTGCCACCCAAGAGCTTTGCCCTTCTGTTCTATGGGACCCCTGGGGTCATGCAGGGTGCACAGCCACACACAGTCCCACCAAGTCCATCTGGTGCTAAGCTCTCTTTTTTTTGAGACAGAGTCTCACTCTGTTGCCCAGACTAGAGTGCAGGGGCATCAGCCTAGCTTTCAGAAACTTTATACTCCTGGGCTCAAGCCATCCTGCCTCAGCCTCCTGAGTAGCTGGGACTACAGGCACCTGTCACACTGCCCAACTAATTTTTCTATTTTTAGTAGAAACAGGGTCTTGATCTTGCTCAGGCTGGTCTTGAACTCCTGAACTCAAGGGATCCTCCTGTCTCGGCCTCCCAAAGTGCTAGGATTACAGACATGAGCCACTATGCTCTTTCCACCAAAGCTCTGCCATTTCTCCTCACCCTGGACATAAGCTCATCAGCCCCAGAGGTGGGGCCACCTTTACCCTCAAACAGAGCCCCACCCCCTATTCCCCCAGCAAGATTCTGCTGATGCTGGTGTTTCTTTGTCTGCAGTGATTGAAAGGCCAGTCACCCTCCCCTCGGGCCAAGGGCAGGCCAACCCCTCTGGACCCTGGTGTCCCCTACTCTGCCCACCCAGGACTCTCTGAACCAGAGACAAGGAGGGGGGCTGAGGTGGACCCTGCTGATTCTACAGAAAACTCTGTAGAAGTATCCTAAGGACTACTCTATACCAGCCATCATGCTCTGTGGGCTTCAGTGCTTTATTTCCTTCCATTTACTTGCTCTGTGAGGTAATGACTATTGTCCACATTTCACTGATGAAAAAAGAAGGTACAAATAAATTTCATAAATGTCTCAAAGCCACACAAACAGCAAGCGAAGCGGCCAGGCCATCTCCTTCTTAGACCCCCACTTTCACTTTCTACACTGAGCTTTCTATTTGAGGGTGTCTTGGTCAAGGCTCCCTGTGACCACTATGGGGTACAGGGGGGATGAGCTCTGACTCCAAACACAGCTATCTTCCACAGGGCCCGCCACTTTTTGTTGCCTGGCTCTGTCTGGTTGCTTCACATTTTTTATTTAAAACATTTTGGGGGGGTCAATGTCTCAAGTGGCTAAGACTACAGGTGCATGCCACTATACCTGGATCATTTTTTTAAATTGATTTTTTTTTTTTTTTTGAGACATGGTCTCACTCTGTTTCTTCAGGCTAGAATGCCCTGGTGTCAGCCTAGTTCATAGCAACTCAAACTCCTGTGCTCTAGTGATTCTCTTGCCACAGCCTCCCAAGTAGCTGGGATTACAGGCACCCACCACAATACCCGGAGAATTTTCCTATTTTTAGTACAGATGGGATCTCATTCTTGCTCAGGCTGATCTTGAACTCCTGAGCTCAAGGGATCCTTCTGCCTTCACCTTCCAGAATGCTAGGAATGCAGGTGCGAGCCACTGCTCTCCACTGTGTTGCTCAGGCTAGTCTTGGTCTCCTGGACGCAAGCAATCTTCCCACCTCTGTCCCCCAAAGTGCTAGGATCACCACCGCTCCCAACCAAGTTTCTTCACTTTTGAGACCCCATTTCCATACTCCAGAGGGGAGTTGTCAATCAAATCTGCCTCTGAGAGCTCCAGTGTGTTTAATATATGGCTCGCCCACCTACCCTTTATGCTGGGTCCTTTTCTAAATATGTATATGAATCAAAACCCAAAATCTGTCTCAAAGTTCCATCCAGAAGCTTTCCCTAACCCTGGCGGCTGTTGCCCTGTGTCCCCATCCTACCTCCTGGGCAGTGCTGACTTGTTTGTCCTGGATCATGGGATTCTTACCAAGCATGGAATTCCAAGGATTTATAAAGTCAGATGAGAAAACTGTTTCATCTATTCACTAACACTTAACCAAAGTTATGAAGATAGGCAACTAAATCCTAACAGTGCTATTGGAAACTTTGTTTCAGATAGTTGACTGTGGCTCTCAGTAGTGGCTATCTGCTCAGATCAGCTGTTGCTGTTATTTCAGAATATATCTCAATATAATATTTACAGCTATCACTATTATGAAATTATGGCACTTATTATCCCAACACTAGATCTGGCTTTGCTAACAAGGAAGCACGTATATTTCAGAAGTGCAATTTATTTTTTCATGTTTTTATAACCGTATTTCAAAATCATTTGTTTCCATTGTAATCCTATGCTTTTTATTTTGTGCATTTCAAAACAATATTCCGAGAAAGGCAAAACTGAGACTCAGGGAGATCTACCGTTGCCTTGTTGAAGTTTGTTGAAGCTTAGAGGGTCTAGGTTTGAGGTTAGGGAGCTGTCAGTGTTCTGAGAGGGCCCCGGGGTCAGGTACCAGCCTATTGGGCACTCCTGTTGGCCGGAGCACTTGGGATCCTTTCTCCTTGGGCCTACAATATGTCTGATTACAAAATCAGCATCTGAGCTCTGGAAGTGGCAATTTGGGAATTAGACCTGTCCTTCCAGGCCACCCTAGTTCTCTGCTTTGCAGCCCAGTCTATGAGTTGGCCAAGCTCAGCTGGCAGCCCATGACATAGACCCATCTGGCTTACACGCTGGCCACTGGCAGCACTTCTGGGCTGCTGCACTGCACAAGCCCAGGAGCGCCACTCACGTATGGAGTTGTGCAAGGCACAGCTCGCCCCACTGTCCGTGACAGCCCTGCCTAGAGCTCAGAAGCCAGCAGGGAAGCGTCTTTTTCTGGTGGCCAATGCTTGTCTTTCTGCCTCCATCACTACCTCCTCCGTCTCCCGGCCAGCAGGGTACCTATTTGTACCTTGGCTGTAGCATTTACTCTCCTCTCAGTCTATTTATGCACTCCTAAGGATGAGGCCTGAGCCTCTTTCCCCTCTGTGTCTCCAGCCCATCACTCTTTAGCTGGTGTTGGCCTGGGTTGTAAATCCTCCCTTCCCCTGGGTGCCACCCTTACCCCCAAGGAAGTCACCCTTCTCCTCCTCCCAGGCAGTCTCTACATTGGAAGTTTGCTGGGGGCAGGCCCTGGGCTTCCCACCTGTTCCACCAGCCACTCATTCCACAAATGCCCTTTCTGGGCCATGCCCCCAGTCCTGCTAATCCTACCCTCAAATGCTCCCATGTACAACTCTCTAGCTCTGGGCCACTAGGCTGGTCCAAGCTCCAACATCTGTCACTAAGACTCCTGTAAAAGTCTCCTTATTCATCTCCCAGGGTCTTCTCCTCTCCCTGAAATCCCATCTCCTTACTATAGCCAGAGTGATCAGGAGGTGCAAATCTGTTTAATTTGCCCTCCTCTACCCCAACACATGCACTCACCTCAAAGCAGCTCAGACCCCCTCAGGGACTTCCTACTGCTCTCAGGAACCTAAGTTCAGGTCTGTCTGTGCCTCCTGTCTTAACACTCCTCCTTGCTTTCTCTACTCCAGCCTCACCCTCCCTCTTTAGGTTCTTCAAATACTTCTTCCTCCCTCTGGCCACAGGGCCTTTGCACATGATTTCCTCTCTCTGGACCTCTCTTCCCTCCCAACTTTGCTTAAGTGATGTCTACTTAATCTTGAGATCTCAGCTCAAGTATTCCCTTTTCAGGAAAGCCTCCCTGACTTCCAGGCTGGGATATAGTCCCCGTTTTTCATACCCTAAGCTATTGTATATCTTCTGGATAGTACTCTTTGTAGTCTGTAATTAAACATTCAATTTTATGAGCTAAATGAAGAGCATCAGTCTCTGTTGTCAGTCTGTGCTCTCCAGGAAGCAGTTAGAGTCTGTTTCTTCTCACCCCGGCAGGGTGCCTGGCACTTGCACAGCAGAGTGAATGAGGGTGGGCCCTAGGGACACAGACATGACTTGGGCCCAGCTCTGGCCCTCCTGGGGTCTGAGTGCCCATGCAGGCTGGGCTGGAGGGTGGGCTGCCTGCAAAAGACAAAAGAGATGAACCCTCAGAGGGGCTTCCAAACTCTAAGGCTGGCAGCCTACTTCCAAGTGAAAGCACACATCCAGGGGTCAGAAAACCTGGCTCCTCCCAGCTTTATTGCTGTGTGTCCTTGGGCAAGTTAGTTAACCTTTCTCAGCTTTTTGAATAGGAAATATCAATCATTTCCATTTATCTCCTTTATGCAGTTTCTTTATCTATATATCAGGATAAGAGAATAGTAACCCCCTTAACTGGGTTACTGTGCAGATGAAGAGAGACAGCAGATGTGAATATGTAGGAATAAATTTTAAAGCACTGTACCCTGTAAGCAGATGGCAGAGTTGTTGCTGGGAAAGAATTGTGCCCTGGTCTGCTGGGAGATTAGGGTGGATGCGTGGAGATTAAGACAGAGGAGAGAGAGGGGAAGGGAGGGAGGACATGGGAGGAGGGAGGGTATTTGGGGGGACCTCACCTAATGTGCATGATGCAATGGTACCTTTCAAAACTATTAAGAAATGAGTATAATTGTGATGGATGTGTTACTTAGTTCAATGTAAACATTTCATACTGTATATTGAAGCAGTACCCTGGACCTCATAAATGCATCAATGTAAAATGTTATGATTTAATAAAAATAATTAATTAAAAAAATAAATAATAAAAAAAAGACACACATGGAAATGAAGGTGCCAGAGACTCCAGGCCGGTTGTGGACCTTGGGTGTATAGTACAGGTGGGACCTGAGGGCACCACGGCCTCTGCCTGTTACTCGCACAGCCCAGCCTGTGGCTGCCAGGCATAGTAAGTATGCCCAGTCTCAAAGGCATCACAATCTTCTTCCTGGAGATTGAAGGTTAACTCAGGGGTGGAGATGGCTGGTACACAGTGAGCCACTCCTACTGCCCCTCTGCCCCTGCCAAGTGGGCATAATGCTGGCAGTGGGCAATCTTGTGCCCTGGGAACAAGGTGAGGTCATAAGTGGCAGCCTGCCAAGTACCACTGCAAGGGAGAGACCAGATAAATGGGAGCTCAGAGGAGAAGAGGCCCCTTCCTTGAGTGTCCTCCTGTTTGGGCTAAGGAAGGCTTCCAGAGGGGGGACATTAATCGGGTACTATGGGTTGAGCAGCAGTTCAGTCAGTGGGCAAAAGGGGTTCAGGTGAGGGAGGAAGCACAGAGGGGCCAGAATGAGATATAGAAGATCAAGATGCATTCTTGGAGGGGGCTGTATTAGAAGGAGCCCTGCCTGCCCTGAGAGGGATCTAGGATTTTATAAGGAAAACAAGGATGAAAGGGTGTAGGCCCTTGACGGTTTTTTTTTTTTTTGAGACAGAGCCTCAAACTATCCCCTTGGTAGAGTGTTGTGGCATCACAGCTCACAGCAACCTCCAACTCCTGGGCTCAAGTGAGTCTCCTGCCTCAGCCTCCCAAGTAGCTGAGACCACAGGCGCCCAGCTATTTTTTGGTTGCAGCCGTCGTTGTTTGGCGGGCCCAGGCTGGATTCAAAGCCGCCACCTTAGGTGTATGTGGCTGGTGCCTTAGCCACTTGAGCCATAGGCATTGAGCCCCTTGATGGGTTTTAAGCACAGAAAGTGACATGGTCAATTGGGGTTTTATTAAAAGATTACACTGACTACCATATGTGATTTAAAAAATATACACGCACAAGTGTTTGTGTATACTTAGGGAAATCTCTGATTTGGGGGTTCTTATAATTTTTTATACCAGGACCCCTGTGGCCACCTGATGAAGGCTTCTAAAGTCTTAGAATTATATATATATATATATACATATATATATATATATTTTTTTTTTTTTGAGACAGAATTTCACTTTGTTGCCCTGGCGTAATAGTTCACAGCAACTTCAAACTCTTGGGCTCATGCAATCCTCTTACCTCAGCCTCTCAATAGGTGGGACTGTTATAACGCCTGGCTAGTTTTTCTATTTTTAGTAAAAATGGGGTTTCATTCTTGCTCAGGCTAGTATTGAACTGAGCTCAAGTGATCCACTCACTTTGGTCTCTTAGAGTTCTAGAATTATAGGCATGAGTCTGTAGGGTTAGAATAATGTTTTTATTTTACTTATTTTTTTTAAGACAGTCTCACTGTGTTGCCCTGAGTAGAGTGCTGTGGCATCATAGCTCACAAGAACCTCAAACTCTTGGGCTTAAGCAATCCCCTTGCTTCAGATTCCTGAGTAGCTGAGACAATAGGCGCCCACCACAACACCTAGCTAGTTTTTCTAGTTTTAATAGAGAGTCTTGACCTTGCTCATGCTGGTCTTTAACTCCTGAGCTGAGGCAATCCACCACACCAGCTATTTTTTTGTTGCAGTTGTTGTTGTTTAGCAGGCCTGGGCCAGGTTCAAACCTGCCAGCCTTGGTGTATGTGACCAGTGCCCTAACCACTGAGCAATGATGACAAGCCATATATTTATTTATTTTTTGAGACAGAGTCTTACTTTGTCACACTTGGTAGAGTGCCATAGCATCATAGCTCACAGCAACCTCAAACTCTTGGGCTCAAGTGATCCTCTTATCTTAGCCTCCCCAGTACCTGGGACTACAGGCACCTACCACAACGCCTGGCTATTTTTTAGAGAGTGGGTCTCACTCTTGCTCAGGTTGGTCTCTAACTCCTGAACTCAAGCAGTCTACCTGCCTCCACCTCCCAGAGTACTAGGATGCCAGGCGTAAGCCACCATGTCTGGCCAGAATAACAGTTTTAAGTACACTAAATAGGTTGGGTATGGTGTCTCACACCTATAATCCTAGTATTCTGGAAGGCAGAGGTGGGAGTATCATTTGAGCTCAGGCGTTCAAACCAGTCTGAGCAAGAGTGAGACCTCGTCTCTACTAGAAATAGAAAAATTAGCCAAATGTGATGGCAGAGGCATGTTGTTCCAGCTGTTCTGGAAGCTGAGGCAGGAGGATAGCTTGAACCCAGGAGTTTGAGTTTGCTGTGAGCTAGGCTGACGCCACGGCACTCTCTCCTGGACAACAGAGTGAGACTATTAAAAACAAAAAAAGAAAAAAAAAAGAAAATACATAAGACGGCAAAGATAACCATGTACTGTGTATTGAAGTACAGTTACTAAAATATGAAAAAAGTGCCAGGCCCAGTGGTTGTGTGTCTGTAGTCCCAGTTATTAAGAGGCTGAGGTGGGAGAATTGCTTGAGCCCAGGAGTTTGAAGACAGCCTGGGCAATATAGTGAGAGCTTATCTCAAAAATAAAAAAAACCAAAACCAAAATCAAACAAAAATATGGTAAAGTGATGAACTGATAAAATCCTTTCCGGGAATAATAGGCAGATGCTTTAATACCTTTGAGGACTGACTCTAAAGAGGGGACAAAGGACAGTTCATATATAAAAATATATCTGGCAACTTTTGCAGCAACCAACTCAGAAGCCAGAGCACAGCCCCTGCAGCAGCAGGTCCTAAGCAGTCAGGATTGCTCAATGACTGTCAACTCCTCTCATTTTTGCCCCACTCTCCACTCCCACTTCCAAACTCAGTACCAACCCCAGAAAGCCAAGTCCATTCCCCCAACCAAGCACACGGCTTCCAGGAGGCCATCTACTGCTTCCCCCACCAACAGCCCTTTGTCCACTCAAAAACTCCCCCACCCCCTGCCTGCATTTGAGGTGCTGCCAAACGTAGGTGATGGTGGCCGACTCTCTTCCTATCCTTTGCACGTTCTCCTTTGGGTGATCTTCGTTTATATGTGCCCTCTAGTAGGAATGACTTTGTCGCACCATCTTCTGTTCTAAGAGGCCAAAGGAAGATCATGGATTTCTGAGTGTCAGACAAAACAAAAGTTGGTGGCAGAGTCTTGCCATCCCAGTTTGGGCCAGGGCCAGGCCCACCTGCATCCACTAAAGAGCAAAACGTAAGCTGAAAGTTCGGTGCACCGTCATTCCCACACTCCTCCGTGCCTCCTTATATCCGGGAAACGTGACTGTTGAAGACATTTCCTTACTCTCCCCTCGATGGGCTCCACCTACGAGGTGCTGATAAGGGGCAGCATGATTTAGTAATCTGGGGCAAAGTCCCAACTGGGTAACCTTCTCTCCACCCCAGGAATCCCCCAGGATTAGAAGGCTGGTTCCTTCTTCTAATCCTACTTCAGGGACCTCTAGCTCCATGCCACACAGCCCCAGGCTCTGCTTGGGGCTACACTCGGGGGCACAGCTCACTACTCTGCATGACCAGCTATGCCTTCCTATTTCACAGGTGGCAACATCTGAGGCCCTGGGGAGGACAAGTGCCTGTTTGAACAGAGCTAAGGAGACATGTACACAATGCCCAAGGCCAGCCTGTGTTTTCAGATGAAAGGCAGGGGGTGAAGGGATCATCTGCATCCTGAACCTGAGGTTCCAGGCACTCTGTGTATGTGGGTTACCTCATCTTCACAAGAGTCCCTTAGTGCAGAGGGGGTTTAGAGAGGCTCAGGCAGGTCACATGGCTGTACACGCTGCAGAATCGATTTGAACTCATATCTGTCTTCAAAATCCCTGTTTTGTGTGCTGGACTCTGCTATCTTAGCCTCTCAAAAGGCAGAGGTGGCCCCGGTAACAGAGGTCCAAATCCCTCGTACAGTCTTCAGGCCCACAGTGAGTCATCGAGTCCTCCTCTGCCTCTGGGGTTCAGGAATAGCTTGCATTAAGGCTGTTTTGATTACACAGATTTTTAAAATGAATACACACATAACGTTCTTGTATTCTAGGAGTGCAGGTGATTCAGATCAAGAAATTCTGCTTTCTCAGCCGGGTGCAGTGGCTGACCCCTGTAATCTTAGCACTCTGGGAGGCCCAGGCGGGTGGATTGCCTGAGCTCACAGTTTCAAGACCAGCCTGAGCAAGAGCAAGACCTTGGGTCTAAAAACAGCCGGGCATTATGGTGGTTGCCTGAGGTTCCTAGCTACTCGGGAGGCTGAGCCCAAAAATTTGAGATTGCTATGAGCTATGATACCACGACATTCTACCAAAGGCAACAAAGTGAGACCGTGTCTCAAAAAAAAAACAAAACAAAAAAAGAAAGAAAAACAAAACAAAAAAAGAAAGAAATGCTGCCTTCTCCTCTTACTATAAATACAATATTGATTTCATCTGAGCTCTGGCCACCATTGTGCCATTGAGAGACTATTTTTACTGGTAGTCCCTTTGGGTGGCAAGAGGCATTTGCAGTTTTGACTCTTAACTTATTAGCTGTTTGACCCTTGAGTGAGTTATTTAGCCCTCTACACCCATAGCATGACATCCCCACCCCTAACCCTGGCCTTGTTGGGTTGACATTGGCTGACTTCTCTCTTCATCTCTATAAATTTGATGTGGGCAATCCTGTCCTCACTCAGGCCCCTGAAGCCACACTGGCCTGGGCTGACCCTTCACCATGCCAAGATCACCCCTATCCTGAGGCCTTTGTACTTGCTGTGCGTTCACCCAGAGCTGTGCTTGGCTGACTCTTATTTGCCATTCTGGTCCTTGGGTAAGTAACACCTCCTCCGGAGGTCTTCCCTGACCACCTCATATAGTGCAGCCCATCCCCAAGCCATAGTTACAGCCCAGTGTATTGTTTCTATGGCATGCACGGTACATACTTTGTGTGTGTCTCTATCCCTCTCACCCCAGGAACGCAAGCTCCCTTAAATCCTCTTCCCAACACACACGAACAGTACCTGTCACGTAGCACCAAGCTCTGTGTTCACTAATGAGTGAATGAATGGATGAATGTAAGGTTTCTACACACCGATCGATGGTGCTTCTTCCGTGTCTGGCCGCAAGGATAGGGGGCAGAAAGAAGACTTCGGGCCCTATTGTTCCTCATCTGCTGGGACCACCAGAGAATGACTAGCATTTCAGGGGTTCTGTTGCCATCCCTCTAATTTACCCGACTATGTCCAACACCTACACCTTTCCTCCCGTGGTTCCCTTCACCTGTTCTGTTGATGCGTTTGACTTAAAAATCTCACCTAGCAAGGTCCAACTCAAACACCACTTATCATTTCAGGTTTTCCTTGACTCAGTTGAAGAATTTTCTCCCTCTCCTGACCTTTGCAGGCTTCTGGTTATACCTCTGTGTGGCATAAACACTGTCTTTTCCTCTCTAGACTGTGAGCAAGTTGAGGACAGAACATCTGTATTCCTTTTAAGGAACTCCCAGCACAGAGCAAGAATTCAGCAAACATCCTGAACTGAAGCCTGGCAGAGGGACTGGCCGATGGCCAGATGGTCATGAAGGAGGATGGCCTGAGAGGTACGGGACACCACCTGCCTCCCCAGTCTCATGTATAGACCCCAAGCCCAGGTTCCAGGCTAAATATTTTTTCTAGCTGGGATTTTTATAGCAAATTACATCTCCACTGTGGGCTTAAGTTTAGATGTCTGTAAAGTGGAGTTAGTAACAGTAGCCTCATGGTACTGCACCAGCTTTTGCAAGAAATAAGTGAGCTAATGCTTTGAAGTGTCTAGTGCAATGCCTATTGCATGAAATATACTCAATAAATACCAATACTATTATCATGGATGCAGATATGAGCCTAGTCCGGGGCTGCTCGTTCCCACTTTGGGGGCCAGGGCCATGGTGCTTGGTGTGGGGATTCATCACAGAGAGCAGATTCAACAGGGACGCAGAACAGGGTCATCTTTGCCCACATTACTCTCCTCCCTCCCTCCCTTCCTTCTACAAGTATTTTTTGAGCATCTACTTTGTGCCAGGCACTGGGGATTCTGCATGGAAAAAGACAAAGTTCCTGCCTTGGTGGAGCTTGCATTCTAGCACAGGAAGTCAGAGAAGAAGTTGAAAGTAAGTAAACACATAATTTCAAATAGTGCATGTTCTATAAATAAAATAACAGGGCTATGTAACAAAGAATGGACCGGGTTTTTCAGAGGAGGCTTTACTGAGGAGGTGGATTTTAGCTGAAACCGGAGGAATGAGAAGGCAGCATCTGGGAAGAGAAAAATCCAAGCAAGGAATGGGCGATTTGAGGAGCAGAAGGACAGATGGTGAGGAGTGAGAGGTGGGGCATTGAGGATGGAGTCCGAGGGGTCCAGAGCTGAGCCTTGGGGACCTGGTTGCCTTAAGAAGTTTGAGTTTTGGCTCTGCCCCCATAGGTCAGCGGTTAGGGCGCTGGCCACATACACCGAGGCAGGCAGGTTCGAACCCAGCCCTGTTAAATAACAATGACAGCAACAACAAAGAAAGTAGCCTGGGCTTGGCGCCCATAGCACAGTGGTTACAGCACTAGCCACATACGCTAAGGCTGCTGTGTTCAAATATCAGCCCGGGCCAGCTAAACAACAATGACAACTGCAACAAAAAATAATCGGGCATTGTAGCAGGCGCCTGTAGTCCCAGCTACTTGGGTGGCTGAGACAAGAGAATCACTTGAGCCCAAGAGTTAGAGATTGCTGTGAGTTGTGATAGCACAACACTCTATCGAGGGTGACATAGTGAGACTCTGCCTTAAAAAAAAAAAAAAAAGAAGTTTGAGTTTTATTCTAAGCTTGTCAGGAATCCAGTGTAGGGTTTAGTTAGGGTGGTGACATGATGTTCTGGGTGGTTTTTTTTTTTTTTTTTTTTATAGAAACAGAGTCTCACTTTATCACCCTTTGTAGAGTGCTGTAGCATCACAGCTCACAGCAACCTCCAGGTCCTGGGCTTAGGCAATTCTCTTGCCTCAGCCTCCGGAGTAGCTGGGACTACATGCACCCACCACAATGCCTGGCTATTTTTTGTTGCAGTTTGGCCAGTGCTGGGTTTAAGCCTGCCACCCTCGGTATATGGGGCTGGTGCCCTACTCACTGAGCCACAGGTGCCACCCTCGTTTGTTTGTTTGTTTGTTTTTAGAGATAGCATCTCACTGTGTTGGCCTAGTAGAGTGCTGTAGTGTTATCATAGCTCACAGCAATCTCAAATTCTTGGACTCAAGCAATCCTCTTGCCTCAGCCTCTAAGTAGGTAAGAGTACAGCTGCCCACCACAATACCTGCCTAGTTTTTTTTATTTTTTTTATTTTTTAGTAGAGATGGGGTTCTTAGTCAGGCTGGTCTCAAACTCCTGAGCTCAAGCGATCTACCCTCTACGGCCTTCCAGAGTGATAGGATTACAGGCATGAGCCATTGCTCCAGGCCATGATGCGCTGTTTTAAAAAGATGGTGTATGGTTGTTGGGTGAAGTGTGATCTCAGGATAAGGCGGTGGGGGCGGGCGGGGGAGAGGCGGGGAATAGGTAGGAAATTACAGCAGAGGGACAGTGAAGGGCAGGGGAGTGACTCCATTCAAAGTATATTCTCGGGATATCGAGTGATAGGGACCTGCTGATGCATGTGGTAAGGAAAGAAAGAGGATGAAGAATGACTCTGGCTCGGTGCTCGGTGCTCGGATGAAGAATGACTCTGCTCGGGCAGCCAGGGTGCCAGCCACATACACTGGAGCTGGTGGGTTCGAATTCAGCCCGGGCCTGCCAAACAACACTGACAACTACAACCAAAAAATAAAAATAGCCAGGCAATGTGGCGGGCGCCTGTAGTCCCAGCTACTTGGGAGGCTGAGGCAAGAGAATCACTTGAGCCCAAGTATTTGAGGTTGCTGTGAGCTGTGACACCACAGCACTCTACCGAAGCTGACAAAGTGAGACTCTGTCTCAAAAAAAATAAGATAAAATAAAATAAAATAAAATGAATGAATCTGAGGTTTTAGCTAGCACAGTGAGGTAGATGGCTGAAGCATAGCTTGGGAAGACCGGAGAAGACCCGCTGGAGAAGATGGGCAGTCAGAGTTTCGATTGGGATGTAGAAAAGCGTATACTGCATACAAAGAAAATATTCAGAGGCAGGAGGTGGCTGGTGTTTGTTGGATAACACACATTTTGAGGTTAGGGCTGGGGTTCCACATGGGAACTTGGTCAGCACAGGGACACCGTAAGATCACCCTGGGGCAGGAGGGGAAGACCTCAACTTTCAGAGTCAAATGGAGGAGCCAGGAAAGGTGGGAGGAAAACCAGGAGTAGCCAAGAGTAGACAGCATGGCAAAGAGGGAGTCACAAGCTGTGACAAATGCTGCTGAAGGGTTGAGGAGGTGGGAGATGGAACAGGGTTTTGGTCACATGAAAGCTGATGGGAATCTGAATCTTGAGGATGGAAGCTGTCTCAGGAGGGAAGTGCATTTGCAGTGTAGATGATGTATAGAAACTTTTTATATATAGAGAGAGAGAGCACACAGGGACAGAGGCAATCTCTAAAGGGAATGTCAGATTGAAGGAGAGTTCCTGTTGTTTCCATATGCTGGTGGGAGAGAGAAGGCAGACAGGGAAAAATTGATCACACAGGGGAGAAAGAGAGGATAATTACAGAAGCAAAGTCCTGGAGAGGGGGCTGGCCTCTCCTAGATAGGACAGGAGTCAGCATAGGGTGGTGTCTGGGGCCAAAGGAAGGGAGAGGGAAAACATAGGCTCCTAACACATCCCAGCAAGAGGCCTGGCTTCCAGGATTGATCCAGGTTTTCCTGTGTGACTTGGGCAAATTACTGAATCTTTCTAGGTTGTGCTTTCTCACTGAGGGGAAGAGGGAAGTAGAAAACATGGTCCCTGCCTGGCTTCCCTCCTGGGGTTAACATTCTTGCCCCAGCCTGTCTGAAAACCTTTCCGATGGGTCCCCAGCAGAGAGATGGTATGTCTTTAGCTTGAGATGAAGGTCATCACAGAGGTCAGGTAGGCGTTGCCACCAGGTGTCAAGGGCCCAAGGCTATGCCACTACCAACCCCAACCCCTCACCCCTTTGAGATATGATGAATAAAAAAGACTGCCTTGATTTCCCTATCTGTGAAAAAAGGAAGAAGATGGCTAGATGGACAGTTCTGGGGTGGTGGGCTGGGTCCAGGGCCACGATTCTGTTTCAGCCTTTAGGAGGCAATAGGGTAAAGAAAGCACAGGCTTCAGAGCCAAAACACACTCCCAGCTCTGCCATTTCCCAGCCATGTAATTTGCCAGAGGCAGACTTAATGAGATACTTGAGCTTTACAGCCCTCTTCCCAGACCCTTCCCAAAGTTCCAAGTTAATTTCAGATTTATAATTTTATGTTCTTTTTCTTATAAAGGAGGGCCCCAACATGTATAATTCAAGCTCCACAAAACCAGCATCTGCCCTGGGACTTTGAGTAAATGACTTAACCTCATTTTCCCCATCTGTAAAATGGGACAGTCAGACCTGCCTCTTAAGATAGGAGAAAGAATTACTAAGGGCCTGGTTCAGGGCCGGCAGTAGGGACTCAAATTAATGAGAGATAAAGTTATGCCTTCTTCTGGGGACAGGGGAAGAGGCAGTGACACCTGGCTGGGCCCTGTTCCCCATCTATCCAGGGAAGAGTTTCTGTGCTGTCCACTGGCAGCGGTCCCTTTTCCCATTCCCACCCCTCCTCCTCAGAAGACTTGGTCCTCGAGGTCGCAGGTGAACTCATTCTCTTTCTGCTTACGTTCTTACAGACACAAACTGCCCAAAGCCAGCTTTCTCCTACTGTCCTTCCCTCCCCCTCCAAACCTTGCTATGCCCTCCTGGTCCCCACTGAGCCCAATCCAGGCCTGGGTATGCCCACCCAATGGGCAGACCAACTTCACCTGCTCCCTCCTAAATCTCCTTTATGGACTAAACTGGCTTCCTGTTCCCCAAGGCTGTAGATTTCAAATGCAAGCCATTCACATTGGGCTCCGATTACTAGGTGCTGAGCAAAAGCCCTGTTTGACCTCTTACCCCTCAGCTCACAAGAGGACCAGGAGGTTGTATCCTCACTTTTAGGACGGGGGGGTAAAGAAGTTATGCTGGGTCCTGAGGATGCCCAGCCCTGGCCCAGACAGTTCTTCTCCTATCCCCTAGAGTTATGTGTGCCCAGAAGGCCAAGTCCTTACCTTTGTGGAGACGAGAATAGGCAAAGGGAGCAGGAAAATGGGCAGGAAGAATATGATCAGGTAGAAGCGATAGGCCCACAGGCCCTGCCAACAGGTGGCCATCGTGTGGGCCAACTGGGGCTTCCAGAGCCGCCTCCGGGAGCTAGGGAACACGAGGACCAAAGATGCAGCCCAGCCGGTTGGTAGCAGGGCAGGCTTATTTAAAGCCAATGGAGCGTTAACCATTGACCCTCTCTGGCAATCAGAGTGTTTTTGGAGTCCAGGAGGTGAGAGTAAGGAGGAGGGACCTTTGGGAGGAGTAAAGATCAGGAAAGGAGTGGGGAGGGAGGGGGGAAAAGACCAAGAAACAAAAGCTTCAAGTTCCTCCAGGAAGTTAAGCCCAGAGTTAACTCCTTCTGTTCAGAGAGGCTACTGAAGGCAGGGCTGGAGAGGCTGGGGAAGGAAGGGTGCTGGGAAAGCCCCTCAGCTGGCTCTGCAGGCAGCCCCCAAACCTTTCCCCAACCCACCCTTCCTCTGTCCTTTTATTCCCTAAAGCCAAGTTTTCAGCTGAACAGGTTGTACAGGTTCCTGGTCTAGTGCGGCCCTGTCCTGCCCACAGGTTCATCCTGCCCCCTAGGAGTTTTCAGGAGAAGCCTGAGGGTAGCCAAGGCCTGGAGCAAGACCTTCCCTTCTTTTCTGGTATGAAGGAAACTGTCAAAGCCACTGGTCCTGACTATTTCTTACTCACTGTGTGACACTGATCCACTGGCTCATCCTCTTAGAACAGCCACTTCCTCGTTCTGCAGCGAGGTGTGGAGACAATTTGTGCGTGGGTCCCTCATGAATGTGTGCTAGGTGTGCAATAGGGTCCGTTTCCTTCAGGCTTTTTCTGGCCCCCTCACTCTGCACCCCTCCACCCCCCACTGCCCTGGAAGATTAGCAAAGATTGTCTCATATTTTGGAAACACCCTTGATTTTTCCATTTCTCCATCCATTTGTCCACCCAGCCCCTAAACAAGTATTTGGCACCAATTACATATTCAGCCCTGTGCTCGGTGCTAAGGGTCCAGAGATGAAAAGTCTGCCACAGCTGTTGGTAAAAGCTCATTTGTCCAGCACCCAGTATGAGCTGGGCAGTGTACTATTGACTCTGTAGAATTACACCACAAGCTAGGTATTACTATAATGCATTTTACAGATGGGGAAGCTGAGGCCCAAGGACACAGAGCCAGCCACAATTCAAACAAACTTTGTGCATGCCTGGAAGGAGTTCCACACCAGTGCAGAGGCTGAGCCCAGGGGAACCAAGCAAAAGATCCTGGGGGCACTGGTGTCTGAGCTAAGGTTTGAAAGTAGAGTCTAATTTGGCTACTACTGAGTGACAGGGGAAGGAGACAAACAAAGGGAAAAGCGAACTAAGGCCCGAGGGTGGTGTGTATGTGTGTGTGTGGGTGAGGGGGCAGGTTGTGGTTTAGAAGAAATTGCAGGTCATGTTTCTAGCTAGAACCTTTGTCTCTTGGCACCCTCACCACCCCTTACTGCACACAGTAGGAGCTCAATTCATGTTTCTGAGGGTTGTCAGAGTGGGATGATCTGTGTGTGTCAGGATCAGAATTATAGGTATGAGGAAGAATGTTTCAGGCAGGGAACTCATTCTGGACAAAGATGCAGAAACGTGGTGAGGTTTAGAGAACAGAAGGTTCTGTGTGGCTGGAATGGAATGTGGATTTGTGGACTCAGAATTGGGAGATGATAACCATATTTCCAGGGTGTACAACAGCGTGGTCCAGGCTGTTATGCTAAGACCCTCCTGGAGCCAGTGGGGTCTGTGAGAAAGACCCCCAGAGCCCTCTGCAGGGCAGTCATAGAAATGTGGGTGGACCCAGGTGGAGGGAGGGCTCCCAAGGCCAGGCCAGGCTGGGTAGGAAGCCACAGTAACACAAGTCAGAGAGCCACCCTCAGCCCCCAGACAAGCCACAGCCCCTTCATTCCTACATAGCCAACCTGCCACCTGCTCAGGGTAAGTGCGCAAGAGCCAAGGAGCACAGAGATAGACAAGGGTTTTCAGACAGCGAAGACCACACCCAAGTCTACTGCCCCTGGAGGAGGCCTCTCCCGTGGCCTGTGGCTCTGTAGAAACCACAAGAAAAACCAGGCTGGGTCTCAGTCCCAAGGACAGTACTTGCTCTGTGTCAGACCTGCATCCCAGTTCACCCAACTCTCCACGTCCACGTCCACCCTGTGATGGAGGCTCTGGGCAGTGAAGTTACTTGTCCAGGGTCACCCAGCTTGTGAGTAACTGAGAGAGAATCCAGATTCATTCCAAGACTGCTGTGCCTTTGGCTCAGCCCTCCATGCTCTGGGCTCCTTAGATGAAACTGGGATAAAACTCAGTGTTTCCAAATTAGATGGCTGCTATTTTATACTCAGCCCACCCTGTCTTCTACCTGTAGACCTCTTCAAAGTCATAGGTTTTTTTTTCAGTTTTTGGCTGGGGCTGGGTTTGAACCTGCCACCTCCAGCATATGGGGCCGGTGCCCTACTCCTTTGAGCTACAGGTGCCTCCCCCAAAGTCATAGATTTGGGGGGACCTTTGTTGACTCTCTTTCAAGGCCCCATGTTGGGGAGCTATTGCATTACTAGCAGCCAAGCCCTGGCAGTGAAAATTCATCCCAAAGTCAGTATCACCAAGGCCAAAGGGAAGGCTCCAGCTGTCACACCCATTGCAAAAACCTCCCCCTTGCTTGGCAGTCACAGCCAAGGCCCCACTTTGCCAGGACTTACTCAATAGTCTGGGTTGCCCTGCTCCCTTTTCCTTTAATGAATGCTGCAAATAGCTGTGCTTTTGTGGCTCCTAATAAAATGTAAACAATTTGTGGCAGGTGCATGGCTGTTGGAAAGAAGGGTCCTGCTGACCCTCCTGGAGGAGCAATAGCTGGAAGTCCTAGGGGGAGAGGAGGTGGTTCCTGGCTTGCCAGAGTCAGTTTATTCTCAGAAGCAGTGACTGATCAGCTCGAGCCAGAGCTGGGCCTGGAGCTGGGTCACAAAGGTGGCTTTTAGGAAGTTCCTACTGTTGCAGGAAAACGAGGCCTGATGGAGAGAAAGAAACACCCAAACATCCATGTTTAAAAGAGGAAGGGCTTCAGAGCCACAGTGGACTAGAGTCCAAAAATGGCTGAGCTCACTGATTGGCTGTCCTTTCCCTTTTATCTCCAGCCAAGGGTTCATTGTCCACGGATGCCTTTCTCATTGATCAGTTTGAACTGAGTTGGAGAAGACAGGTGCAGACTTTTACAGAAACTGAAACAAGCGTTAGTTTCAAGGTCCCAGAAGTTAAGTTTCTACAATTTCCCAAGAGCTGAGTCACTACTGGGAGGACTTTGCAGGAGTGTCCTTGGGCTCCAGTGAGAAAACTTGTTCTTTCAGACCTTACTTTTCCTGGGTATCCTCTCTTATTCCCCTCTTTGATACCCCATATATTTTTTTAACTTGGGGTCTCACTATCATCTTGCTCCTGTAGGAGCCAGTAGTGTTTCATATAGAACATGTGTGATGGGTTTTTCTTTTATTGGCAACTGTCTCAATAATTGAGCCTCTAGCCCTGACTACTAGTGGGAGGACACAGGGAATAATTAAGCAAACTCCAATGATGGCTAGTACTCCTCCCACTAGGGTTTTAAATTCCCCGAGGGTTGAAAATCAGTCTCCGCACAAGTTTTGAGGACTCTACCCACTTTACGTCTACACCAGGACCTGGGGCAATGTCTGAATTTTCTTTCCTACATCTCGTATGACTTCTTCTTGGTCATCAGTTTACAAGACTAGCTCCAAGGTGTTACACTGACCCATGGAGCAATCTGCCTTCACTACTCCTTTCTTGAGCACGATATCCTTTTTGCTGTCATGCTCACTGTCCCAGATGCCTTACAGCATACATTTCTACATTTGACCCCACACCCTATGACACCACAGGGTCATAGGTTTGACTCTGTCAAACTTCAGAGTCACCTGGCTGGGCTTTCCTCTTTCCCTGGTCTGGACCAGCATTCAGACTTCAGGGACTGTGACTTGCCTTAAGTTCTCCATCCAGGTCCAGGTCTCACATTGTACTGCAGTGAGGGGCTCCGTGGGATTGTAACATATATACGGGTTTTCACCTTTCACCTTTCAGTCTTTCCCCATGTCACATATTGAGTATTGTGTCTAATTATGAGTGAAAGTTCCTTCGTGGATACCTTCACACTCATAAAAGCTCTAAAAGACCAAGATCATTGTCACCTTTTTTTTTTTTTTTTTG
>NW_003852507.1:1801949-1802874 GCF_000181295.1 Otolemur garnettii
AAAAAAAAAAGCTATTGCTTAAAAACTTCAGCAATGGACTGAGAAACCAGAAAGTGAGTGCATATTGGGAATTTCAAGAAAAGACCCCCATGTTTTTCTTCACAATTATGACTACATTCCCAGTAATTCTGGGTTGCTACGATGTCTTCCCTGGTAGTATAAACCAGTTTCAAAGTTTAAAGAAACAAGATGGTAATTCACATAAGAGAGTTTTAAAATGAGATTCTTCTCACTCAAAATAAAACTAATATAATCTTCATCAAATTAAAAAGAAATTCTAGCAGCATGTTAACTAGAAAAAAAGCCAAATCACCGTTTACCTTAACAGACTGCCTCAGAGGGGACGGTAGTAGGGAGGGAAAGTGGTGGAGTTCCCACTCACTCCTGAAGGTAGACGAAGGCCCATTGGCCTCACATACAGAACTGAATGGGGTGGGCTAAATGGCTTTTAAGAGACTTCTCAACTAAAAGAATCAAAATCAGCCTGAGATCTCATTTTGCATGGACATTTAGGGTGGCAAATAAAATGGATTTAGAGATAAGTGGATCAAGTATTGGCTACCATCCCTATAGGTCAAGAAAATCCTTTGTCAGTACTGTTAAAGGGCGTGCAAATTTACATCCAACAATGAAAGTTTTGATAAAAATGGAAACAGGCTATGCCAAAATTGGGTGAAAAGATAATGCACCACCACGCTACTACCAGCAGACAAGCCTCCCAATTTCCGAAATTTAAGAAAAACCAAAATTTTAATTGGGAAAAATGCAGAGGGAGATGCATATTCGAGCCATTCAGTCCATTTCATGAATGGACTGATGGGTGCCCAGGAAGGCAAATCCCATAAAACTGACTCTAAAAGAAAGGGTACAACAGAGAGTTAAGGGAAGGGTAGGACTTCTTCTTCCTTTTTTTTTTTTTTTTTTT
>NW_003852507.1:1804842-1806159 GCF_000181295.1 Otolemur garnettii
ACTATTTCCTGTCTTTATGGTTCTATTCATGCGATCTCCCATGACTGAGTTCTGAGGCCTATATGCTGCATGTAGTTTCCAGGTGATATTCAGGGCTTTGGCTGTAACCTGCACCATCTCTGTTGTGCAGATCCAATCTGGAGTGGCAACCTAAACCATGGAACGACTTCTCTGAGCACTCTTACCACTTCACGAGCCCTCTTTATCCTGCTAGGGAAGGCTTCCACCTATCCTAGACCAGAGCTAGTAAGTACTGGTTTCTTTCACATCTGGGCAATTCTGTATAGTCCATTTTCACATCTTCAAAAGGGGATGCCCTAGTAGGACTGAATTTCAGGCAGCAGGAATGGTCCCTGTTTAGCATTGTGTTGACTGCAAGTCACACAACGCTGGCCGACTTTCTTGACAAGGGTGGCCAAGACGGGAATGTAGAAGTATCCCCCAGAAGCTTCTCAGATTTTTTTCATCAGTCTTAGAATCAGAGACAAATCTCTAATCACACTTTTTTTGGCATGCAGTCTGGAGATTTGGACAAGTATTTTCAGCCAATGTTATTTTTGAGGCAGCCATCCCAAAATACATCAAAGACATATACTTTGGGGTGAATACTATTTAACTTTGTTTTTTTTTTTTTTCGGTAAAAAACATTTTACATCTAAAACATTTTACATATTAAAACCTAATATGTTTTCTCAGGGCTAAGAAGTAGGAAGGAAAACAATTGGAGCAAATATAACTACTGTATACAATTCTATATTCTTTGGCTGGTCTCTTAGTCCTATTAACAGGTCCGTTTAGTTAAACAGCTATGTCTAATTCTATGAGCTGGCATTGCAGACAAGGCTAGAGTCTAATACAGATGGGCCACAGGTTTTTTTGTTGTTTATTTAGTTATATTTTTCTCTCTTTAATTTCCCATTTTACTAAAAACAAATTACAGCAGAATCAATTTAATTGCCAAAGTAAACTGTACTTTCAGCATACTGGGTCTGATTATTTGCATAAGTACAATAAGAATAATTATTAGCCATCTAGGCTTTACTTTCTTTTAAAATTGGCTTTGCTGGAACCTTTTATAAGGAATCTCAGGTTAGACTTGAAAGTCTCTCAAGAGCCCAGGTTTCATCTGTGCCATTAGATACCTGTATGCACTGGGGCTAAATTCCTCTTCTCTCAAGGACCCAAAGCAAACTGGGATTCCTGGACCTGTCAGAAAGTGACATTCTTTACTCACCGTAGATTAGGAAATGTTATTGATGAAGTATTTGGCCAGTTTTTCTTTCTTTCTTTCTTTTTTGAGACAGAGTCTCACTATGC
>NW_003852507.1:1807274-1829865 GCF_000181295.1 Otolemur garnettii
CCAGATATATGATTTTCAAAGTTATCAGAAATTAGTATTTAAGAGAACCTGTTAACCTTCCCATTACTTTCCTTGAAGGACAGACTTTGGACTTAGCCAGTTATAAAAACACCTTCTGAGATGAATTAAAATTATTACTGATAACATACACTGAGACAGACTATTACCTTATAATATTAGAACATATGTGTATATAAAAACATAATCTATAGAAAATTAACCACCATTTCATGTTTGACAGTTTCCTGTACAGTTTTAACACACCAAATAAGCCTAATAAGTCTTTCTCAGACTTTCAGTGGTCTTAATATTTCAAAAAGACTAAATTTAGAGTTTTGATTTTGGAAGGTTTGTCAAATATCAAAGACATAAACTATTTGTTCAAACAGGATCATAAGCCAAAAGATTCTAAAGGCCATACATAGTAAACTGGATCACATGCAAATTCCTTCACACATTTCCTTTTATGAATTTTATTTAACCTGCATAGACTATTTACAAATATCTTAAAACTTCTGGTTTGCCCCACCTTTCACTTTCTCAAATAACCAGTCACTCTGTTTCAGGACAAAATTTACCATACAAGATCCTATCTTACACAATGCCATTTTCCTTTTTGTTTAATCTTTCCTACTTCCACAAAACCACTTTCCACAAAACAGAATCATAGTTTACTATTAAGTTAATTATTCCCTTGGCTAAACTGATAATTAGAAGATTTAAAAGGCAAAAATTTTATTCTTTGACAAAGACTCATTTCTGGAACAACCTAAATAGTTGAAGTATTACACTTTACAAATGACTCAGATAGTTTATGAAACATTGATATGACTTTAAGGTTTTAAGTTATTGAAGTGTTCTGAAACCTCAACAGAGGCACCATTGCTAACATCTTTTTCTTGCCCTCCTAGGTCTCACAAGGCCACCTGGTATTAACGATGGCTGCAAAGGATACGATCTATCTGTGTCCTTAATTGATTTACCAGGTACAGAGTTCAAGACAGAAAGCAGCAAGACTGGAGTATTCAGTTTCTCTCAGAATAGCTACAGGGCAAAGTTGGAGCAGGGAAAGAGCCTTGTGGGCTAGACTGAGCCATGTAGCTACTGTCCTAGGCAACGAGAACACGTCCCCAGGCCTTGCCACAGCCCCTTATCTGACCTCAGAATTGAGGCTCCAAATCAAGAACATAAGCTCATAGTCAAATCCAGCAAATTTAGAAATATCCCAGAGATGACAGTTCTATAATCTTTAGACATTTAAACTTTCTTTTTTATATATTTAAAATACTTTTATTATAAAGAATAGTAATTATAAGTTTTAAAGGAAGATATATTAGGTAAAATGTCTTTAAGCAGAAAAAAAATCACAGCCATGAAAGAAAGTTATGTATCAACTGGTTGATGAAAATGTTTGGACCAGAGGCTCACAGAACCTAATCCTGATTTAAAGTATATCATGACTAAAATCTTTTTATTTTGCACAGACTTATGTTACCTCGAGAGTAGACAACAATTTGAAACAAAAATTACTTTTAATAAATGTTGGAAGAGCTGCCACCAATGGTTCAACTTTCCTAACTCTGGAGATATATACACATACATACACACATACATACATACAAAAAGGAGGCTGGTCACGGTGGCTCACACCTGTAATCTCAGCACTTTGGGAGGCCATGGTAGGAGGATCATTTGAGATTAGGAGTTGTGAGACCAGCCTGAGAAAGAGTGAGACTTCATCTCTACTAAAAATAGAAAAAACAGCTGAGAGCCATGGTATATGCTGTAGTCCCAGCTATTTGGGAACTGAGGCAGGTTGAGCCCAGGAGTTGGAGGTTGTAGTGAGCTAGATTGTGCCACTGCTACTCTGTCTCAATAAACAAACAAACCACACAGGGGGATGAGGCCCATCCCAGCTCATCCTCGACCTCTCCAAATGACAACCTGTCAAACTGTATAGGGAAAGTGAAAAGAAACCAGGCACACACTTATTTCTCCTTTCCCCTCTAAGTCTCTTCCTCCATCTCTCTTTGTTTTTTAAAAT
Source organism: Otolemur garnettii (assembly GCF_000181295.1). Classification (NCBI taxonomy): domain Eukaryota; kingdom Metazoa; phylum Chordata; class Mammalia; order Primates; family Galagidae; genus Otolemur; species Otolemur garnettii. The sequence continues at coordinate 1,809,319 of NW_003852507.1, forward strand.
ATTCTTGAGATGGATTTATAGTATAATTAAAAGGACAGTTGTTGCTGGCATTTACCTAAATGCACAACAACTACTGGGTCTCTCTTTGGATGATCCCCAGGTATCGTGTAAGACTCTATATGGGTCAAATTCTAACATAATTCTTGGGATGACAAGTGATGACCTGCCATAAAAAGCTTTGACAGGGATGACAATTATAATGTTTCTCTTTAGTATGAATTCTCAGATACTGAGTAAGCTATTTTTCCGGCCAAGGGACTTTCCTGAATAATTATATTCAAAGGGAAAGGTATTTCACCAGTATGAGTTCACTGAAGTTGACCAAAGTGAACACACTTTAAAAAGGCCTTCTTACATGTAGTATCTTTTAAACTCTGGTATGAATCTTCTGCTGGTGAGTAAAGCATGAACTGTGGCTGAAGGTCTTTCCATATTCACTGCATTCAAAAGGTTTCTCTTCAGTGTGAGTTCTCATGTGTGTTAAGGCAAAGTTGTCACAAAAGGCCTTCTCATATTCTTTGCATTCAAAGGGTTTCTCTCCAGTATGGATCCTATTATGCCAAACAAAATTTATAAGTTGGGTAAAGGCCTTTCCACATTCTCTGCAGACATAGGGCTTTTCTCCAGTGTGTATCCTCATGTGTTGAGGGAAGGAAGAGCTATAGTAAAAGGCTTTTGCACATTCTTTGCACTCCCAGGGTTTGTCTCCACTGTGGGTCTTATTATGTCAGATAAAAACAGAGTGGTGTGTAAAGTTCTTTCCACATGCACTGCACTTGTAGGGCTTCTCACCAGGGTGGATCCTCATGTATTGAATTAAGGAACAGCTGTCACAAAAGGCCTTTCCACATTCTTTGCACTCAAAGGGCTTCTCTCCAGTATGGGTCCTCTTGCTGGATAAAAGTGGAGCAGTGAGTAAAGGCCTTTCCAGCCACTGCACTCGTAGGGTTTCTCTCCAGTGTGAATCCTCATGTGTTATGTGAAGAACGAGTTGAGGCAAAAAGATTTTCCACATTCTTTACACAAAAAGGGTTTTTCTTCTGTATGGGCCATATTATGCTGGATAAAAGTGGATTGGTGAGCAAAGGCCTTTCCACAGTCACTGCACTCATAGAGTTTCTTGCCAGTATGACTCCTCATGCGTTGAGCAAAAGAAGAGCTATAGTAAAAAGTTTTCCCACATTCTTTGCATAAAAAGGGCTTTCCTCTACTGTGAGTCACACTATGCTGGATAAAAGAAGAGCGGAGGGGAAAACTTTACCACGTTCTTTGCACTCATAGGCCTTATCTACAGCGTGAGTGCGCGGGTGCTCTTGAAGTGAGACCTGTGCTTGAAGGCTTCCTCACACTCAATACACTTGTACAGTTTTTCCCCAGTATGAAACCTCATTTTTTTTTTTGAGACAGAGCCTCAAGCTGTCCCCCTGGGTAGAGTGCTATGGCATCACAGCTCACAGCAACCTTCAACTCCTGGGCTCAAGCGAGTCTCCTGCCTCAGCCTCCCAAGTAGCTGGGACCACAGGTGCCTGCCACAATGCGTGGCTATCTTTTGGTTGCAGCCGTCAGTGCTGTTTGGTGGGCCCGGGCTGGATTCAAACCCGCCACCTTAGGTGTATGTGGCTGGCGCCTTAGCCACTTGAGCCACAGGCTCTAAGCCAAAACTTCATATGTTGAATGAAGTTGGCCATATGACGACAGGCTTTCCCACACTCACCACATACATAGGGCTTCACTCCAGCATGAATCTGTTGATGCCTACAAGGGCCCAGTTCTTGCTAAACCCTTTTCCACATTCCTTGCATTAGTAGGAGTTATTTCCTTTACCTACCCTGGGGACCTTTCCTGGTCCTTGAGAATCATGTTCATGGAGAGCATCCTGAGGACTGACTCGCTCCTGTAAAACCCTTAAGCCCAGACTATTACATGTCTCCAAATTATCATGTTGATGGTTCCACTTTCAGGACCCATCTCTTTGTGGGGGTCTGTTCCTGGCTTGTAGTTCCCTTCCTGCAAGTCTGAGAGCCTTTCCTCATCTCTAGCTGGCCCCAACCTGGAATCCCTTAAGGATCTCTGTGCCAGTTGTCTCTGGAGAGAGGATTCCTTGGAGAAGGCCAGAGGTGAAGCTGTAGGCTCTGTGGTCTTGGGCTTTGGTTTTTCACCTTATAGTCCAAAAATTCCAGTCCTAGGAACCTTACTAAGAGTAACTCCTACACATGTACGTGAGGGTGTGTGTACATGAAGCTTCATGGCAGCAATGTTTTCAAGAACAAAACACTATAAACAAACATTTTCTTCCTTTTTTAAAATTAAATGATAGCTGTATACATTAATGCAATCATGGGGTACAGTGTGGTGTTTTCATATACAATTTGAGATATTTTCATCAAACTGGTTAACATAGCCTTTATGTCATTTTCTTAGTTATTGTGTTAAGACGTTTATATTCCACTCTTAGAGTCACTTGTACCCTTGTAAGATAAACCATAGAAGTGATCCCTCCAATCACCCTCCCTCCACCCGACAAACATTTTCAAACTATCCATGCACATGTGCTTTGGGGGAGGCCTCTCGGCACTGTCCAGAGTTCCTGCCCATGCTCCAGTAGGTAGATCAGCTCTGGTTTGGGAACAGGATGCCCCAGTGAAACCAGGAGCCTGCGGGTCTCCAGCATCACTTCCTGGGCCAGGTCCAGCTGTCCCCATTTCTCCCCAGTGAAAGTCACAGCCATGTCTTTAAATGATACCAAAGCCAATGCTAGTGTGTCCATGGGACCCAGGGAGTGGAGTGAGGCATGAGTGGCAGTGACAAAAGCCGGTCCGGAGGGCCCAGCTGCCCTCACTCTACCCCCGGATGGCGTCAGACCTCAGTCTCCGCGGCACAAAACGGTCCCAAGGCTCAAGGTGCCGCCTCTGGGCGCCGTTTGGACAGAAGCCCGGCTCCCAGGTCCCAGAGAGCACTCAGTGGACAACCTCACTGGGATGGGATCATGGCTAACGCAAAAGCGTATAAGTGGGTCCTGTTCTCACTGTCCTCTGCTCAGTCTTGAAAAGCCTGGGAAGCCACCTCTGCCCGGCGATCCAGCCCGCACATCGCTGGTAAAGACTGCAGACTCGAAAAGGTGCGAAAACACCACACGGAAGCCCCGCCCACGTGGGGCGCCTGGACCCACCAGGAAAAACGGAGGGAGCTTTCCCAGTGGCAACGTGGGCGGGGCTTCCGAATACTACACGGAAGCCCCACCCACTCTGCCACCGGGAACGCCCCCTCCGTTTTTCATGGTGGTCCACAGCCTGCTTCCGTCCAGGCCCTGCCTTCTGGGTGACATTTAAACTTTCTATGTATGGAAATTGGTCTGGGTGTCCCGGGTCCCGGTGATGACAGACCATACTCTTTGTACCTTATTTTTTCCTAAGCTCCCTTCTAAGGGCCATCCTATTTCAAAAGTTGGCTATTCCTGATCACACAAAATTCTCAATCTCCCTGGAGACACAGTCACCCCAGAGCCTCCTGTAAACCCTCTCTTAAAATGCTTCAGCGTACTTCCCAATGGGGTGGGCTACCCTGTGTGTTTCCCATTTCTCTCCCTCAAGCAAACAACAAGCACACCACAGATGGGATAAAAAGAGGGATAAGAGCAGGGGGGAGTCACGCAATCATTTAGCCCTGTAAAGGGGGGAGCGGAGTCCCGCCTGTTGCTATCCATTTCAGTCAGTCTTCAAGCGCTCACATGCACACAATTCCACCCTATTTCCTAACCCAGGCAGCCTCAGTTCCCTACTCTAGCTGCCCTTCGGTACTAAGGAGGTGTGGGGAGGTAATGAGGCTCCCCTTATAGTCTTCTGGGGCAGGTTCTGTTCACATCTTCCTGACCAGTCCTATCATGATTCAGACGTCTTCCAGGGCAGGTTCCAGTTCCTCCCAGTGTCCCGCTCCTTTAAAACCTGCAGAGGGGGCTCGGCGCCTGTGGCTCAAGCGGCTAAGACACCAGCCACATACACCTAAGGTGGCGGGTTCGAATCCAGCCCGGACCCGCCAAACAACAATAACATGGCTGCAACCAAAAAGTGGCCGGGCATCGTGGTGGGCGCCTATAGTCCCAGCTACTTGGGAGGCGGAGGCAGGAGACTCGCTTGAGCCCAGGAGTTGGAGGTTGCTGTGAGCAGTGAAGCCATGGCACTCTACCCAGGGGGACAGCTTGAGGCTCTGTCTCAAAAAAAAAAAAAACAAAAAAAACCTGCAGAGGGGGTCCTGTTGAGGCCTTCACATAGGGAGAAAAAGCTGCTATCCCTGGAGACTCCGTGGTTCACCTTGCCTGGGCTGATCTGGCCCCCTGTGTGTCCCAGAGAATTGGTGGCAACACCACCAGGTGAGTCTGATCTGTTCTCTCCTCAGGTGGTCTCGCTTCTGGTCAGGGAACCAGAAATGCTGCAGGAAAACAAGACTTGATAGAGAGAAAGAAATACCCAAACATCCATGTTTAAAAGAGGAAGGGCTTTTGGGCAGCACCTGTGGTTCAAAGGAGTAGGGTGCTGGCCCCACAAGCCGGAGGTGGTGGGTTCAAACCCAGCCCTGGCCAGAAAGTGCAAAAAAAAAAAAAAAAGAAGAGGAAGAAGAAGAGGAAGAAGAAAAAAGGGAAGGGCTTTGTTTCAGCCAGTGCAGTCATGGCAGACTAGAGCCCAAAAATGGCTGAGCTCTCTGACTGGCTCTGTCCTTTCCCTTTTATCTCCAGCCAAGGGATTCTTGTCCATAGGTGCTCTTCTCATTGGTCAGTTTGAATTGAGCTGGAGAAGGTGCACGGGCTTTTCTGGAAGCAGAAGCACTTGTTAGTTTCAAAGTCCCAGGAAGTTAAATTTTTACAAATTCCTAAGAGCAGAGTTACCATGAGGAGGACTTTGCAGAAGTGTCCTTGGGCCCCTATGAGAAGACTTTTATTCTTTCAGACCTTACTTTTCCCAAATATCCTCTCTTAATACCAGAATGTGTGTGGTGGGCATTCAGACTGTGGCCCGTGAGGCAACCCAGGATTAGGCAGGCTGGACTTGGGGCCCACAGGGCACAATCCATGTAGTTCTAGAAAGTTAGAATGGCTGGATATATTAGGGAGCACCAGGAATGATTCATAAGACCTGAGCCTGTCTAACCTTGAAAAGACAACATGTGGGGACAATCACCAAATGCTTGATTAAAGAAGAACATAGACCTGAAAAAAAAAAGTAAAAGAAAAGAAGGCAGGAATGTTCTTAAGGACAGAGAGAGGACTACAGGATGGCAGGGCTAAGGAGGCCCACTGAAGCTTTTTTTAAGAAAACCACCTTCGGCCCCATGCCTGTGGCTCAAGTGGCTAAGGCTCCAGCCACATACACCTAAGGTGGCAGGTTCAAATCCAGCCCAGGCCTGCCAAACAACAATGATGGCTGCAACCAAAAAATAGCCAGGCGTTGTAGTGGGCGCCTGTGGTCCCAGCTACTTGGGAGGCTGAGGCAGGAGACTCACTTGAGCCCAGCAGCTGGAGGTTGCTGTGAGCTGTGATGCCACAGCACTCTACCCAGGGGGACAGCTTGAGGCTCTGTCTCAAAAAAAAAAAAAAAAAAGAAAAGAAAACCACCTTCACCTCAAGAGAAACATTCTCCTGGGTGGCTAGCATGCCCTGAATTGATAGAAAGTGGGGGGCAGAGGGCATCTTACTTACAGCTATGAGACTCCTAAACCCCAAATATAATTCCAGGTGCCCTGACCATCCCCCTCCCTTACCTTCCATCACCTCTCCAGCTAGGTCCATGGAGTTTGTCTTACACTCTTTTGTTCTGCCCCACCCCCACCCCTGTACCTTGCAAAGGTGCTTAAATGTAGCTACAAAATCCAGTCCTCACATTCCTCTTCTACCTCAACTCTCACCTCCTGCCTCACACTCAACAATAAGTCAAACTCAACTGTTTTCAGAGCCTCAATTGGACTCTGCAGTTTCTGAAATGTCCAGGGAGTTCCCATGTGCTTGCTTCTTTTAAGTATATGTTCCCTGCCCCTTCCCCACTTTACTGGTTAAGTCTTGTTCATCTTTCAAGTCTTGGCCCTAAGATGGAATTTGCTTTTGTGAGCTCTCCTTACAGACTGAATCGGGTCCCCTGAAAAATGCCCTAGATGACCGTGTCATAGCACATACCACACTGCATTGCATCTTCCTGAAAACCTGTCTATATCCTATCAGACTGCAGGCTCCATCAGGGCAGAGACTGTGTAAGGAGCTAGTACAGAGCTAGGACTCTACAAATATGTGCTGAAATAAAGAATGGATGGGATGCCCATAAGATAATTTATAATGTTCATGCCAGAGAGCCAAGCTTTCCTTCCAGTATGTCTAGAGCTTCAATTAGGATACATGGAGGCCATTGGTCAGACAAGGAGGTCAAGAAATGAATAGTTTTCCCACCATCAAGATTGCGATGAGGGGAATGGGTGTGGTCAATCATGCCTAATCCTAGCACTCTGGGAGGCTGAGACATGTGGATTGCTTGAGCTCAGGAGTTCAAGACCAGCCTGAGCAAGAGCAAGAACAAGACTCTGTCTCTTCTAAAAACAGAAAAACTAGCCAGATGTAGTGGTGCAGGTGTTGTAGTCCCAACTACTTGGGAGTCTGCAGCAAGAGGATCACTTGAGTCCAAGAGTTTGAGGTTGTTGTGAGCTATGATGTTATGGCACTCTAACCAGGATGGCAGAGTGAGACTCTGTCTCCAAAAAAAAAAAAAGATTATGATGAGGGAGACAGGAAGCACCCCTTCCAGAGCTGGCCCTGCCCATCTGTTCTGGCCACTGGAGCCTGGGCAGGGACTCCAGGAGCATTCTAATCCTAAAAAGGACCCAAGGCTCATTAATATACAGTCAGTCTAAGAACCGCCTCCTTGCATCACCCAACAACAAGTTCTGTTCCCCCTTCTAAGTCTCCAGGCCCAGCTCTTTTTAAACATTCTAATAAAATACACATAACCCCAAATCACCCTCCTAACCATTTTTAAGTGAACAGCTCACTCGGTTCTGTTAAGTGTATTTATGTTGTGCAACCAACCTTAGAACTTTTCCTCTTGCAAAATTGAAACTCTGTATCCATTAAACAATGCCCCATTACTCCCTTCCCCCAGGCCCTGGCAACCACCATTCTACTTTCTGTTTCTATCAATTGGACTACTCTCCATACCACCTATAAATAAAATGATACAGTATTTGTGTTTTTGTGAAAGGCATATTTAACTCAGCATAATGTCCTTAAGTTTCATCTGTTTTGTAACATGTGTTAGCCTTTTTAGGGCTGAATAACATCTCATTGTATATGTATACACCACATTTTGTTTATCCATTCATCTGCCCAGAGACACTTCGGTTGCTCTCACCTTTTGGCTATTAAGAATAATGCTGTTATGAACATGGGTGTACAGATAGCTCTTTGAGACCTGGCTTTCAGTTCTTTTGGATATATACCAAGAAGCCGTATTGCTGGATCATAACGGTAACTGTTTCTTTAATTTTTTGAGGAATTGCCATCCTGTTTTCTACTATTTTTCATTCCCATCAATAATGCACAAGAGTTCCAAATTCTCCACGTCCTCACTGATACTTGTTGTTTTGTTTTGTTTTTTAAAAATAGCAGCCATCCTAGTGGGTGTGCGGTGATATCACATTGTGGTTTTGTGCCAGCTTTGCCGGCACAAATACTAAAATTGGAGTGATGAAGAGAAGATATTTCATTGTGGTTTTCATTTGCATTTCACTAATGATTAGTGACGTTGATCAACTTCTCATTGATTTGTTGGTTATTTCACTAAGTTCTTTGGAGAAATGTCTGTGTAAATCCTTTGTCCATTTATACACTGGGATTTGTTTTTTGTTATTGAATTGCAAGCATTCTTTATATATTCTCAATATTAACTCCTTCTCAGATACATGATTTACAAATATTTCCTCCCATTGCGCAGGTCACTTTTTCACTCTCTTGATTATGTCCTTAGATGCACGTGCCCAGCTCGCTTGAGGCCTATTTTTTCATTTACACTTTCCTTGGATATTTATTTTAACGTGAATTCACCTATCTCAATATTGTGAGGAGGCTCTAGAGATAAGAGGAGGTGGCTTCCCATCTTTGGGTCCCCGAACCTGGTCCCATCCATTCATTATCTACCCATGTGTTCTTTCATTAACTCATTCATTTACCAAATACTTACAGTGTTTTGGAATCAAGCATGTCTGGCTTTGAATTCTGGCCTAGATCACATAGCTTAGTACCTATATGATCTTGGACTGGAAAACCTTTCTGTGAGTTTCAGTCCTCTCTCTGTAAAGCAGGAAAGAAACTGGAAATGTAGTCAGAAAGATTTGAAAGAAACTGGAAATGTAGTCAGAAAGATTTGAAAGAAACTGGAAATGTAGTCAGAAAGATTTGAAACAACTCTGCAGGGATGTTGGAAGAACTAGAAACACTGTGCAAAGGGCCTGTCCTGGGTGGACGGTCAATAAATGGTAGCAATTGGTACTGCCCAGTGGCCACCACTGGGTGAACGCAGCTCTTCTCCAGGGTTCATTGAGTCTCAGGATCAAGGAACTAATGCTTTATGAGACTTCACTTTCAGTTTATTTGCCCAGGGGATCAATAGCTATTGACAATCAAAGCAGGAAGCAGGGCTCTGTTTAACCAAGCCGCTCCCCATAGTGACAGTAACAAAGTCTCCCTCTTGTCCTATGTTCTGACCTTGAAGGTAAGGAGGCAGGAAGGAGGCTCAGCCTGGCTGGGCGCCAAAGGAGCCCCATGTTTGTGATAAGCAGAGCTTTTGTGAAAGACCTTTCATTTGAAGCAGCAGGATTTAATCAGCTTATCCTGGATGGGGATGGTGATAAGGCTGGCCGTTTGTTTGCATCATGGGAGTCTCTGATTAGGAGAGCACCTGGAAGGCTGCCAAGAGGAGGAGAGTGGAGAGAGGCTGTCTTGGTCCTTCTCTGGAGAAATCAGTCCTTCCTATCCTGGCAAAGAATCCTTTTCTCCTCCACGCCTAGGAGTAGCCTCTGAGTGGAGCAGGCAGGGGAAGGAGGGCCTGGAGTCCAGGACCCTACTTCCAATCCTGGCTCTGTTCCACATCAGCTGTGCCATTTGCTCTTGGTCTTTTGTAAATTTTTCATTTAATTTCTCTGTTAGAGGTGGGGTCTTGTTATGTTGCCCAGGTTGGTCTTAAACGCCTGGCCTCAAGCCATCCTCTCGCCTTGCCCTCCAGGGTAGCTGGGTCTAGAGGTATCAGCCACTGCATGCGGCTCTTGGTCTTTCTGAGTCTGAGTTGCCTCTTCCATAAAATGAGCATAAGAAGGCTCGGCGCCTATAGCTCAACCGGCTAAAGCGCCAGCCACGTACACCTAAGGTGGCGGGTTCGAATCCCCAGCCCGGACCCGCCAAACAACAATGACAGCTGCAACCAAAAATGGCCAGGCGTTGTGGCGGACGCCTGTGGTCCCAGCTACTTGGGAGGCGGAGGCAGGAGACTCGCTTGAGCCCAGGAGTTGGAGGTTGCTGTGAGCTGTAATGCTATGGCACTCCGCCCATGGGGACAGCTTGAGGCTCTGTCTAAAAAAAAAAAAAAAATAGAAAAATGAGCATAAGAAAAGCGCCTGGGAGCTGTGCAGTGTCTATGAGAGGATTATGAAGAGTGCCTCGCACACGATTATGTCCTGAAGAAAAGGCTGGCTTCCTCCTCCCTCGCCTCTGCAGCCTCTGCTTCCTGCTCCACTCTCAAACATGTGAGCATGCTCTCCCTGACTAAACATTGACAGGGCTCTCATGCCCCTCCCCTTAGTGGCTGATGGAGCCTTGATTTCTGGAGTATGTAGCCTGCCTCCTTTTCCCCCTCCATGAAAATTTTGCCTGTCCCTTAAGAGCAGATCAACCTGCCACCTTGCTCGACGTTGCGGCCCACCTTGACTACACTATTCCCCAAACCCTTGGAGGACGTACTGGCTGCTTTGGTTTCTGACACAAACTGTACTCTTGGTGGTAAACATCTGTACTTGGCATATCTCCAGCTAGACTGTGAGGATCTGGAGAGCAGAGCTGGGATTGGAGTCACCCGCCTGGGGTTAACAGTTCAATGTGCACTACCCCGTGTGCAGCCCTGTGTATGTCCGCTGCTCTTCTCGGAACACGGTTCTGAAGGACAGTGGTGGCTGACAGGCCACACGTGACTGACAGATGGATCCACAGGACCCTCTCACCAAGCATCCAGTGCTCCCCACCCCCCGCACATACTAACCTACTTCATTCAACATGACGTCTCCGCAGAGCCCCTCACCACTTCATCTGCAAAGCCTATAGGTTTGTAGGGCAGAGGGGTGCCCTGGCTTTGCGGGTCTGTCCTCAACCTGGACAGCCTTAACACCTTAATATCCTTAAGAAAGACACCTTGACAGTTCCAATCCTAGAGTTCTGGTGTAGCAGAGCTGGCAAAGAGGCTAGAGGTTATCAAGGCCAATTTCCTTATTTCATGCTGAGGAAACTGAGGCCCAGAGAAGTTAAGAGATTTTTTTGAAGGTTGCACACTTTTGGAGCAGCCTGGACTAGCATTCTTTACTCTTCCTCTGTTAATTTCACTTTAAGCATTCAGCCAACCCCGAGTCGCCACTGTGGCCAAGGCCTAGCTAAGCATTTTCAGCTAACTGCTATTAGCATTGAACAGTGGGGCAAAGTGAGGCCTCAGAAAAGGGAAATGACTGGCTCAAGACCTCACGGTTAGTAAGTGGCCAAGTCAGGACTTTAACCCAGTCCTTCAACTGCCAGTTCAACACCCTTGCCACTAGCCATGAGCCCCTCCTTGGTGATATGGAAAGGTTGCTGAGGGAGCTGGCACAGCACCCAGCTACGAGGAAAGGGTGGAGTTAAGTTCCATCTGAGACACTGGGAGGGACAGACACAGGGGCCGGAACATTGGCCTTCTGGCAGAATTCGACTCTGCTTTGCATAACATGCAAATAAAACCTCATATTCCTCAGGAATGTTGCAGGACAGCTCCCTGGGTTAACTCAGCTGAAAGTAGGCAGAGGCTGGGACAGGTAAGACTTCCTGGCAGCTGCGTGGTCCCAAACCCTAGCCCTGGCCTGGCTCATGCCTCCTGTTGGACACCTTTTATAGTGCAAGCAACATCTGTGCCCAACACTGTTACCTTCTTTCGGCCTTGGTTTCCTGGTCTCTACTGAAAAGAAGATATATATATATAAGTGGGTTATTTTTTTTCTGGGGTGGTGCCTGTGGCTCAAAAGAGTAAGGCGCCAGCCCCATATGCCGGAGGTGGCAGGTTCAAACCCAGCCCCGGCCAAAAACTAGGGGGAAAAAAAGTGGATTTTTCTCCCTGAAACATTGTTTTATGGAGGTCAAGGCTCCGTCATACGTCTCATAATAACACCAGTTGTGGTTTGTTATTAAGCACCTACAATATTCTAGAGCTTATACATCCTTGTGACATACCATTTTACAGGAAACCCAAAGCACAGAGAGGTTAAGTCAGTTTCCCAAGGTCACACAGCTAGTAAATGGTAGAGTTGTGATTTAATCTCAGAATCATCCAATTCCAAATCCAGGGCCCTTTCTGTGACATCACAGCACCTTTGTTATTTGCTATTCAAAGTCCTTCCTCCGTAAGCTGCCTCAACTTCCCTTAAATCCCAGCATCAGGGCTTGGCACCTGTGGCTCAAACGGCTAAGGTGCCAGCCACATACACCTGAGCCAGCGGGTTTGAATTCAGCCTGAGTCTGCCAAACAACAAAGATGGCTGCAACCAAAAAATAGTTGGGCGTTGTGGTGGACGCCTGTAGTCCCAGCTACTTGCGGGGCGGAGGCAGAAGAATCGCTTGAACCCAGGAGCTGGAAGTTGCTGTGAGCTGTGATATCACAGCACTGCACCCAGGGTGACAGCTTGAGGCTCTGTCTCAAAAAAAAAAAAAAATCCCAGCATCAGTCACACAGGCCCACTCACTCGTCCTGTGTTTACTACCTGGACATCTCTCCAATGACCTAAGTATATATGCTTATTTTGGGGTGTGTGTATAAGTGTATGAGTCTTTAGATACATATATTTATGTGTATGTGGTATTTATGAGATAAACACACACACACAGTCGAACTTCTGTATGTTGACCACCCAAGGGACCATAATAAACTGGTCAACATACAGAGGTTAACATAAGGAACTTCCATTGGGTTATGTGGTGTGTCTGGTCTATGAAAATTAGGTCAACTTGAGGAGATGGTCAATTTAGGGGTGGTCAACTATGGAGGTTCCACTGTGTATGTGTATATATATGTGTGTGTGTGTGTGTGTGTGTGCGCTACACTCACTATCATACATACATATGATATGATATGGCGGGTCATCCATAGTTCATATATGTACTTATGAATAGTGAGTGCAGTGCATATGTATTTGTTTGTAGTATGTGTTTTCATGTGAGTGCATTTACGAATGTCAGTGTGTGGTGGATGCAGGCACGTGCATGTCAAGATGCTTGCATCTACGTGTACACCGTATATTCCAGTGACTAGGGGAGGAAGTGACAAGTAGTCTTTGAAATATCTTCCTAATTAATGACAGAAGGAAATCCGGACAGCTTGCTGCTGGCCTATGGAGTAACCAAGCCGAACTCTTCTGTTTTAACACTGACGCTCCTTCATCCCAGTAGGTCCTCAGTCTGAGGCAAACTGGTGGCCTGGCAACCAGCAGCTACTCTGTCATGTTTCCTGCTGAGGATGTGACAGAATGTCACAGAGTATCAACATCAGATGAGATTGCTCTGTGACTATGATAGAAAAGGACAAACAAGGACACAATATGAGACCAAATGACCTGGCATCCTTCTCCCTCGGCTAACACGAGTGACTGTTGCTTCTTTACCAATGAATGACAGCTCTAGCCCTGCTTTGGCTGGCCTGCCTCCTAGATAAGAATTACTAAGATGCCAAACCTTTGGGCCGCGCGTAGTAGCTCATGCCTGTAATCGTAGCATTCTAGGAGGCCAAGGAGGGTAACTGCCTGAGCTCAAGAGTTTGAGAACAGTCTGAGCAAGAGCAAGAGCAAGAGTGAGGGCTTAGTGCCTGTGGCTCAAGCGGCTAAGGCGCCAGCCACATACACTTGAGCTTGCAGGTTCGAATCCAGCCTGGGCCCACCAAATGACAATGATGGCTGCAACCAAAAAATAGCCAGGCGTTGTGTCAGGTGCCTGTAGTCCCAGCTACTTGGAAGGCGGAGGCAGGAGACTCGCTTGAGCCCAGGAGTTGGAGGTTGCTATGAGCTGTGATGGCATAGCACTCCACCTAGGGCGACAGCTTGACACTCTATCTCAAAAAAAAAAAAAAAAAAAAGAGCAAGAGTGAGACACTGTCTCCACCAAAAATAGAAAAACTAACCGGGCCTTATAGTGGGCACCTGTAGTCCCAGGGAGGAGGATCTCTTGAGCCCAAGAGTTTGAGGTTACTGTGACTTATGACGTCACAGCACTCTACCCAGAGTGACAGAGTAAGACTCTATCTCAAAAATAAAAAGATGCCCAATGATCGAATTGCACTTGCTTCCTGATGGTGCTCAACCCTGAATAAACACTCTCTTCTTTAATTACTCTCCAAAATCACCCAGCACAATTCCAAACCCTCCCCCAAACCAGCCCATCCTAACTGCCTCTTACTAACACGTCCCACAGCTCCTCACGGTGTGTGCTTGCTTTGCTGCTGCAAGTTCATAAACCTAACTGTGCTTAATTACAGGTGTGTTCCTGCTGCTATTTGGTTACCAGGCCTTCTTACTAAGTGAAAGTCTAGCAAAATCTCAGGTGGGCAGAATACATCAATTCAACTTTGATTTGCTCAACGAATATGTACTGAGCACCTCAATGTGTCAGGCACTGTGCTGGGTAGTGGGAGTGGGGACAAGCCCATCCTTGTCTTCAAGGGGTTTACAGTTGGTGAGGGAGATAGACTGTTAAATAATGATGAAAATAAACGTATACTTAAAGACCATGCCAAGTGCTGGGATCCACATTTAGTGGCTCATGGGATTTTAACATCTAACCCTAACTCAGCCATGCTGATGAAGGAAGTACCTCATTCAAATCAGGATTCCCCCAATCCTTGCCTTGCCAGCCCTATGAAGAGCCTCTTGGGTTGTTAAGATTCTACCTGCAGGGGGCGGCGCCTGTGGTTCAGCAAGTAGTGCGCTGATCCCATATACCAAGGGTGGCAGGTTCAAAACCAACCTGGGCCAAACTGCAACAGAAAATAGTTGGGCATTGTGGCGGGCGCCTGTAGTCCCAGCTACTCAGGAGGCTGAGGCAAGAGAATCACCTAAGCCCAAGAGCTGGAGGTTGCTGTGAGCTGTGACACCACGACACTCTACTGAGGGCGACAAGGTAAGACTCTGTCTCTAAAAAATAAAAAAAAGATTCTACCTGCACCCTAAGACCTATTTGGGATTAGAGCCACAGAGAGGCGGAAGTTTCCTATTGCTTTTCTCAAGTTTCTCCCTTTAAATCAGTCCGTTGTAGGCCAGTTGAGATGGTTCACGCCTGTAATCCTAGCACTCTGGGAGGCTGAGGTGGGAGGACTGCCTGAGCTCAGGAATTTGAGACCAGCCTGAGCAAGAACAGGACCCTGTCTCTACTAAAAATAGAAAAAAAATTACCTGGCTGTTGTGGTGCATACCTGTAGTCCCAGCTATTTGGGAGGCTGAGGCAAGAAAGATAGCTTGAGCCCAAGAGTTTGAAGTTGCTGTGAGCAATAACGCCATGGCACTCTAGCCTGGGGCAACAGAGTGAGACTCTGTCTAAATAAATAAATAAATCCACTGTAGCCCCCAGGTAGTAAATCTCCTCCTATGAAATGCATAAAGTTCTAGTAGCTGCTGGAGAATGGGAAGTGGGTCATCTAAGGGAAGCCAAATTGAGGGGTGAGGTCCTCCTGGGTGGGAGAGCTTTCAAGAGTCCATGAAAATTCTGGATATCTGAAGACAAACTTGTAGTAACACCAATATTAACAAACCAAATTGCAAAATAAGAAACTAAATAATTAATTGTCTCCCAAAAGGAACATGACAGGGCAATTCAATTCAATATGCAAAATTTTATTGTGGGCTGGACATCTTAGTAGGATGTCAAATGTTGGCTACCAAAAGTAAGGGGACTTGGCGCTAGGAAGACCTTAAACTGGCCTGGTACTGGGGCTCCCAATGGCCCCCTGGAATCTCCCAGTTCATTTGGGCAGAAAGAACCAGGCTTACCAGGTCAGCTGCCTGATGTTGGGCTGAGCTAGCCTCAGCAATCAGGACCACGTCTTCATGTTCTGTTTCCTTCCAGCACGTGGCTAGGATGTGTGCCAGAGCAGGTGCAGTCAGATAGGATAGGTCTGGAGATAAGATACAGATGCTGGGACAAGCTGTCACCTGGGTCTCAGAGGCAGGGGCCATCACAAGATTCCCCACCCAGCCACAGCAGTAGGGTGGGGTGTGGGCGTGGCAGAGGAGGGCGGGCAAGGAAGCTCAGCCAAGGCAACTCCCCCTCCTAACAGGTGAGAGGGTATCTCAGATTCCAGACGTACTGTTGCCACAATGCCAGCCCTAACCAGGGCTCCCTGGAAGAAGACAGCTCCTAATTGTGCATGAACTAATGCTGCCTTGACTGGAGGCATTTGTGGCTACTTGGGGGTCATGTCGCTTTGTTGCCCAGGCTGGAGTATAGTGGCACGATCATAGCTCACTGTAAACTTGAACTCCTCAAGCCGTCATCCTGCCATGGCTTCTCAAAGTGCTGAGATTACAGGTGTAAGCCACTGTGCTGCCCAGGTCAAATCTTTATATTCTACCTTTAATCTGCCTTTGCTTTATCTTATTCTCAATTTATTCTTGTAAATTCTGCAAGTCCTTTTTTGAAACAAAGAGGTAAACATACTGACATGCAAGAGCTGTACATAAGAAATATTTAAAACTTCTCTGAGGCTAAAGACTCTGTAAACTAAGTTGAGACAATGGTTGGGGAAAAAATATAGGGAACAAGTATAACAAACACAGATTGCTCTTTATAAAGCAATAACAATTACAGATCACTAAGAAAATGGCTAAAAGTACAATAGAAAAAAGGCTCTGAACAAGTGACCTTCAAAAGAAGTTAAATGACCAATAAACACAAAAAACTCCTAAAGTTGAGCAATAGTGAAATAAAGTACTATTTGCCTATCAGATTGGGAGAAAATATGTATCTTTTAATTTTTTGTGAAGATGGATCTCCCTCTGTGCCATCCAAACTGGAGTGGGAGCAGTCACAGCAACCTCAAACTCCTGGACTCAAGCAATCCTCCTGCCTCAGCCTCCCAAGTAGCTGGGACTACAGGTGCCTGCCACCATGCCTGGCCCTATTAAAAAGAACAACAAAAACACTCAATGTGGGATGGCACCTGTAGCTTAGTCAGTAGGGCGCTGGCCCCATATACTGAGGGTGGCCCAGCCAAACTGCAACAAAAAATAGCCAGGTGTTGTGGTGGGTGCCTGTAGTCTCAGCTACTTGGGAGGCTGAGGCAAGAGAATTGCCTAAGCTCAAGAGCTGGAGGTTGTTGTGAGCTGTGATGCCACGGCACTCTACCGAGGGTGACAAAGTGAGACTCTTTCTCAAAAACAAAAAACAAAAAACAAAAAACACTCAGTGTGTATCAGTTAAGGTTCTTAATGGCAAATAACAGATAGCACTTAAGCAAATTTTAGCAGAAATAATTCATAAAGGCTTTTGAATATTCTTTGGGACAGCCAGAGTTTAGGCTTAGATCTTCTGCTATTTAAATGAGACCACTTGTACCCCATGATTGCATTAATGTACACAGCTATGATTTAATAAAAAAACAAAAACAAACACACATACACCCAAAAGAAAACAAGACCACAAGACTGCCCTAGCAGACTCCACTGCTACCATTTCAGGGGCCAGACATCATAATCTACATAAGTAACACTGAGCATTAGGCACCAGAATCTCCTTTATGGCTACCCCTGAGAAACTACATTAATCAGGATTATCCTGAGAAACAGAATATATATACACACATATCTATATATGCACATGTACTTATATACACAGATGTATGTATGCATAGAAATTTATGATGGGAGTTGACTCATGCAATTATGGAGGCTAGGAGGCTCCACCATCTATCATGGGTAAGCTAAAGAACCAGGAAAGATTCCAGACGTACTGGTTGAACATGTGGAGGTTCCTAGAGAGTGCTCCTAGAGAGTGTAATTCAGTCTGAGCCTGAAGTCTTGGGAACCAGGAGACTGGATGGTACAAACCCTAGTCTGAGCAAGAAGGCCTGGGAAGGGGTGGAGTGCTGGTCTAAGTCCCAGAGTCTAGAAGGACTGAGAACCAGAACTTTGACATCCCAGGGCAAGAGAAGATGAATGTCACACCTCAAGAAGAGAGAGAGAATTTGCCCTTTGCGATATTGTGAAATATATATATGATCTTTGTCCCCATTAGAATGTCCACGGTGATAAGAGTGTCTTTGGCATGCTAATGAAGTGGCTGGTGATTCCCAGATAGCTTCATTATGGGTCCTGGTCACCAAGTGTATGACAGGGGGAATGGAACTTTCCGCTCCACACCCTCCAATCTCCAAGGAGGGGAGAGGGGCAGATCACCAATGGCTACTGATTTAATCAATTACACCTACATAAGGAAGGACGCTTCCATAAAATCCCAGAAAGACTGGGTTTAGAGCACTTCCCAATAGTTGAACATGTGGAGGTTCCTAGAGAGTGCTGCAGTCCTTAGCAACATCCTTTATAATAAATGGGTGTCCAGTGATAATGACCACTAAAAAAATAAAATAAAATAAATGGGTAAATAAATAAAATACTAAAATAAATAAGGTTTTTCCCTGAGTCTTGTGAACTATCCTGGCAGATTAATTGAATGTGAATGAGGAGGTGATTGGATTAGTCAAAAGTATAGGTGACAACTTACTACTTAACAACTGGCGGGGCAATCTTGTGGAACTGACGCCTTACCCAGTGTGATCTGATGCTGTCTCCAGGCAGATAGTGTCAGAAGTAAATTGAATTATTGGACACTCAGTTGGTATCTACTGGAGAACTGATTGCTTGGTGTGCAGGGATGTTGGACGTCTGTCTAATGGACCCCAACCTGGAACAGTGGTCAGAAAGGGAGCTAGTGCTGGGGAAATCACAGAACTGATAGCAAACTTAGTGCATAAAACCGGAAGCCTGTAAGGGCACACACTGTTTCACGTGCCTGGTGGCAGCATGAAAACAATGCAGCACCTGTCCTGCTTCTCGGAATCTTTTTATTGGGTATATAACAGAGTGTATGTGCAAGAATGCACAGCAGTCATTAGTCAGCAGTCAAGGTTAAAAACAAGAGAGGGGAGATTACAGTTCCCAGGAAGGTTGGGTAAAGTGTAAATAGGAACATAGGGCAACGGAACATCTGAAGTGTCCAGCTAATGATGCAAGAGGGAGAGAGAGGAGAGAGGAGAGCAAGTCTTATCTCCTCAGACAGATATCTCAGCTTCACTTATTTATTTTTTTTATAGATAAGCAGGTGGTGTAAGCCTGGATAGTTATCTCATGACTGCAAGGGGGTCTCCCCTTTCCTGGAAAAGAAATTCAAAAGGGAATGTGTCAAGCCACAGACAGTTACAAAGTTCTGGTCAACAAATATTACTTGCCTGAGAACTTGAAACACCCAAGAAATACAAAACGATTATTTTCAAAATGTTTTCTTGCTTATGAAGGCTGTTACAGAACTTGACCCAAAAGGCGGAGGCAGGCAGAGGGAACACTGGATGGCCCAAATACTGAAGAACAGCATTCCCATCTCTGTATGTCTCTGGGCAGGATCATGCCTAAGCCACTGGTTGATGGCCTCAGCTGCCTGCACTGCTGATTTCCCCACACGGGGATAGTCACACAGACATCCTCCTGACTGTGCACCTTCAGACTCCTTTCTTCTCAATTAAGAATACAGAGGTGGCCCCTGTGGGCTTTACCCTGGCTTTTAAAAGGCCCATGGGGTCCCGGCCTATCTATTCCCACACAAGGAGCTATCTTCATACGTCTGGTATCAAAATTATTGTATTGAGTGAGAGTAGAGAATAGGGCAAGTACGGTTTAGTTGTTTTCATTACACTCTTCCTCTATCTTTTTGTTATATTTGGGCCTTCAATGGATTGGCTGACCCCCTGCTTACGTTAGCGAGAACAAATCTTTGCTCAGTCTACTGAGTCAAATGCTAATCTCTTCTAGGCAGGAGGAGCTCTTGAGCTCAGGAGTTCAAAACCACCCTGAGTCCTGAGCAAGAGCGAGAGCCAGTCTCTACTAAAAATGGAAAAAATTAGCTGGGTGTGGAGTTGGGTGCCTGCAGTCCCAGCTACTGGGGAGGCTGAAGCAGGAAGATTGCTTGAGCCCAGAAGTTTGAGGTTGCTGTGAGCTAGGCTACTCTAGCCCAGGTGACAGAGTGAGACTTTGTCCCAAAAAAAAAAAAAAAAAGTTACCTGTGAGATAAGGTACACATGCGGGGAAATGAACAAACTGTACGTGCACAGGGTGATAAATTTCCATGCAGTTAACACATGTGTAATCTGCACTCAAATGAAGCAATGGAACATTAACAGCCCCCAGAAGCTCCCTCATGCTACACACCATTTGCTATCTCCTCCCATCATCTAGCCAAGAGTAATTACAGCCCCAACAGTTAGCAAAAGAAGTTTGTTTTGCCAGTTTTTTGTAGACAGTATGTGGTATATATGTATTTGTATCTGATTTCTTTTACTTGATGCTATGAGTAAAATTCACTCATATAGTCATAAGTAGTCATAGTTCATTCTTGCTGTCTAATATTTCATTGTGTGAATACCCACAATTTATCTGTTCTATTGGTGATAGATATTTGAGTTATTTCTAGATATCTGACTATCCTGTGTACTGTTGAAATAACCTTTGCCCACTCCAGGGTTTCTTTATTTTTTTTTTCCTCTTTGAGACAGAATCTCAGTCACCCTTGGGTTGAGTGCTGTGGCGTCATAGCTTACGTAACCTCAAACTCTTGGGATCAAGTGATTCTCTTGTCTTAGCCTCCTGAGTAGCTAGGACTACAGGCCCCCACCACAACGTCCAGCTAGTGTTTTCTACTTTTAGTCTTGCTGTTGCTCAGGCTGATCTCGAATTCCTGAGCTCAGGCAATCCACCTGCCTTGGCCTCCCAGAGTGATGGGATTACAGGAATGAGCTATTGCACCTCGGCTACTCTTGGTGGTTAGGGCACTGGCCACATACACCAGGGCTGGTGGGTTTGAACCCTGGCCCAGGCCTGCTAAACAACAATGACAACTGCAACAAAAAAATAGCCGGGCATTGTGATGGGTGCCAGTAGTCCCAGCTAACTTGGGAGGCTGAGGCAAAGAGAATCGCTTAAGCCCAAGAGTTTGAGGTTGCTCTGAGCTGTGACTCCATAGCATTCTACAGAGGGTGACATAGTGAGACT
>NW_003852507.1:1829900-1831651 GCF_000181295.1 Otolemur garnettii
AAAGAAAAGAAAAGAAAAGAAAAGAAAAAGAGAGAAAGAAAAAGAAAGAATTTTCCTATGTTTCTTCCAGAAAGCTTTCTTGTTTTACCATTCACAGTGTATTAACCATTTACATTTTCAATTGACTCAGCGCTATCTATTTAAAAAGTCACTTTGTGCTGGGCTCCTGTAGCTCAGTGGTTAGGGTGCTGGCCACATGCACTGGGGCTGGTGGGTTCAAACCCAGCAACAATAAAAAACTAGCCAGGCATTATGTCAGGCCCCTGTAGTCCCAGCTTCTAGGGAGGCTGAGGCAAGAGAATCTGTTGTTGTGTGTTCCTTGGAGCTTCTGATTCGATGACGCAGGGAAAAGAACTGCAAACGGAATGAATCTTCAAGGGAGACCGGGACTCGCTCTGGTCGGCGGCCCGGCTAAACTTTACTGATTATCTTATATACTTTCCAACATTTAGTAAGAATTTAACACATTTACAAAGAAGTCAAGTAATGTGAGGAAGCAACCATTTGAGATTACAATTTAGTGTGAAGGCTGAGGAACGCATATACAATTGATTTTGTTTAGAGTAAAACATTTTGGAGCCTGGTTGTCGGTCCTCGATTGCCCAAGGTAAAGTTACACCTTATAATGCTAATGAAGGAAGAATGCAGAGAATAGAGCCCAATGCTTCAAAACCGGTCTTTCCATCTTCCAGCTCATCTCGGCTATTTCTCCACGCCCCCTAGGGAGAGTCACTCTACACATTCTTGCACATCAATAGGCAAGTGCAGAAGCTCAGATCCTCAAGGACACGCTTCTCAGAAGCAGTATTCCTGAGAGAGCACGTTGAGGCGAACTGCCATGTCTTGAGCAAAAGGATCTTATCCCCTACAAGAATCACTTGAGCCCAAGAATTTGAGGTCACTGTGAGCTATGATGCCACGATACTCTATGGAAGGCAACAAAGTGAGACGTTGTCTCAAAAAAGTAAATAAATACTGTGATGGTTAATTTCTTTTTTTTTTTTGAGACAGAGTCTTACTTTGTCACCCTGGGTTGAGTGCCATGGCGTCATAGCTCACAACAACCTCAAACTCTTGGGCTCCAGTGATACTCTTGCCTCAGCTTCCCAAGTAGCTGGGACTACAAGTGTCTGCCACAGCACCCAGGTATTTTTAGAAGTGGAGTCTCATTCTGACTCAGGCTGGCCTCAAACTCCTGAGCTCAGGCGATTCACCCACCTGGACCTCCCAGAGTGCTAGGATTACAGGTATGAGCCACTGCACCCAGCCTGTGATGGTTAATTTCATGTCACCTTGACTGAGCTAACCAATTTCCAGATGGCTGGCAAAGCATGATTTCTGAGGGTGTCTGTGAGGATGTCCCAGAAAAGATTAACATTCGAATTGGTAGGCTGAGTAAAGATGATCACTCTCACCAATGTGGGCAGCCATCATGCAGCCTATTGAGGGCCTGAATAGAACCAAAAGGCATAGGAATGGTGAATTTACTTTCTCTATTTGAACGGGGACATCCATCTTCTCCTGCACTTGGACATCAGTGCGCTTGATTTTCATGCTTTCAGACTCAAATTGAATTACACCTTTAGTTTTTCTGTTTCTCCAGCTTGCAGACAGCAGATCATGGGTCTTGATTGTTTCCATAATCATATAAGCCAGTTCCTATAATCTCTCTCTCTCTCTCTCATATATGTGTGTTTGTGTGTGTGTATACATACATAATGCCCATTCTGTAGATGAGGAAATTGACTCTT
>NW_003852507.1:1832953-1837951 GCF_000181295.1 Otolemur garnettii
AAAAAAAAAAAGAGAGAGAGATTAATAAAATTAACAAACTTTGATAAGACTGACAAAGAGAAAATAGAGAAGATACAAATTACTAATATCAAGAAGGAAGCAGAGGATATTACTAAAGACCCTGCTGACATAAAAAGAATACCATGAACACTGCTACATATCTAAATTTGACAACTCAGATGGAGTGGACCAGTTTCTCAAAAATCACTAACTATTATACTCCAACTCACCTAATATGAAATAGAAAATTTTAATAGCCCTATAGTAATTACTAAGGAAGTTGATTTTGCAATTTTAAAATGCCACCCCAAAAGAAATGCACAGGCCAAGTTGGTTTAATTGGAGAATCCTACCAAATATGTAAAGAAGAATTAATGCCAATTTTACACAATCTCTTCCAGAAAATAGAATGGCTTAATTTTTTTTCAAGAGACAGTCTCAAGCTGTTGCCCTGGGTAGAGTGCTGTGGCACCACAGCTCACAGCAACCTCCAGTTCTTGGGCTTAAGCAATTTTCCTGCCTCAGCCTCACAAGTAGCTGGTACTACAGGTGCCAGCCACAATGCTTGGCTATTTTGTTGTTGTTGTTGTTGCAGTTGCCATTGTTGTTTTAGCTGGCCTGGGCTGGGTTCAAACCCGCCAGCCTTTGTGTATGTGGCTGGCACCCTACACTGAGCTACAGGTGCCGCCCAGAATAGCTCATTCTATGAAGCTAGTATTACTTTTATACCAAAACCAAATTTATTTATTTAATTCTTTAGACAGAATCTCACTCTGTCACCGTGACTAGGGTGCCATGATGTCTCCATAGCTCACAGCAAACTCAAACTCTTGTGCTCGAGAGATCCTCTTGCCTCAGCCTCCCAAGGAGCTGGGACTATAGGGAGTAGCCACGATGCTGGGCTAGTTTTTAGTTTTTCCATTTTTAGGAGAGATGTGGTCTCACTCTTGTTCAGGCTGGTCTCTAGCTCTAGAGCTCAGGCAGTCCACCCACCTGGGCCTCCCAGAGTGCTAGGATTATAAGCATGAGCCACCACACCTGGCTGCCAAACCAAATTAAAAAAAAAAAAAAAGTTTCTCTGAAACCAAGATGTGCTTTTAAAAAAAGTTTTAAAAAGTAAACTACAGACAATGCCAGTGGAGGCGACAAAAGCCACATAACGTCTATAGCTTGTTCATCCGTCCGTGCCAAATAGATTGTGGGGAAGGTGATTGGGACAGCAGTGCAAAAAACTGCTAAAGTGAGAGTGACCAGGCTTCTTCTGGATCCCTATTTATTAAAGGATTTTATTTATTCCTTTTTTTTTTTTTTTTTTGGAGACAGAGTCTCATTTTGTTGCCCTTGATAGAGTGCTATGGCATCACAGCTCACAGCAATCTCACACTCCTGGGCTCAAGTGATCTTCTTGTCTCAGCCTCCCAAGTAGTTGAGGACTACAGGCACCGGCCACAATGCCCAGCTATTTTTAGAGAATGGGTCTTGCTCTAGCTCAGGCTGGTCTTGAACTCCTCAGCTCAGGCAATCCACCTGCCTCAGTCTCCCAAAGTGCCAGGATTACAGGCATGAGACACTATGCCCTGTCTTATTGAAGTTTTTTTTTTGTTGTTATTGTTGAGACAGAGTTTTACTATGTCACCCTCGGTAGAGTACTGTGGTGTCACAACTCATAGCAACCTCAAACTCTTGGACTCAAGCAATTCTCTTGCCTCTGTCTCCCAAGTAGCTGGGACTACAGGCACCCACCACAATGTCTGGCTATTTTTGTTGTTGTTGTTGTTGTAGTTGTCATTGTGTTTGGCAGGCCCTAGGCCGGGTTGGAACCTGCCAGCCCTGGTGTATTTGGCCAGCACCCTAGCCACTGAATCTTACTGAAGTAAATTTTTTTTTGCAGTTTTTGGCCGGGGCTGGGTTTGAACCCGCCACCTCCGGCATATAGGGCCGGCGCCCTACCCCTTTGAGCCACAGGCGCTGCCCTCCCTTACTGAAGTATTTTAATAAACAAAAAACCTACTTTGCTCATGATGCTCTTCAGCAGTGCACAGTAAGGGCTATTGTGTTCTCAAAGCTTTACCTGGTCCACGAATGAAGCACGTGAAACAGGAACGGGCTGAGATCATTTTCAAAGTTGGAAGAGTCATAGATCCAGGGATAGGAAAACCCTGTGCAGGGACTGCCGACCTGGAGAGGCCAGTCAGTCTGGAAACAACCCACCTCGCCAAAAATCCAGAAGAACTCCGTATCTCTTCCTTACACTGAAGAAGCCAAAGGGGGAAATTTACATGTTTACTTTATGGAAAAAGAAATGTTTTATCTAAGTTTCATTACAAAATCGTCCAGTTTCTCTGGACGGTTGATGAAATAGCTAAAAGTAAATGAAGTGAAGGGCTTGTTATAATTTTTCATAAAGATTTACAGCCATGGGGTAGCACCTGTGGCTCAGAGGAGTCCCCATATGCCGGAGGTGGCCGGTTCAACCCCAGCCCCGGCCAAAAACTGCAAAAGAAAAATTATGGCCATGTTTCAAATTTTCTTTACAGAGGACATACTTTCACATTGCACTAAATGTATCTAGCAATTTGCTGAATTATTTTGTAAGCTCACTGTTTTATAAAGTATAGTGGTTTTCTTTATTTTTTTAGAGACAGAGTCTTACTTTACTGCCCTCAGTAGAGTGCTGTGGTGTCACAGCTCGCAGCAACCTCCAACCCTTGACTCCTGGGCTTAGGTGATTCTCTTGCCTCAGCCTCCCGAGTAGCTGGGACTACAGGCACCCACCACAACGCCCGGCTATATTTTTGTTGCGGTTTGGCCAGGGCCGGGTTCAAACCCACCACCCTCGGTACATGGGGCTGGCGCCCTACTCACTGAGCCATAGGCACCACCCAGTGGTTTTCTTTTTTTCATTCAAAAACTGTTTATTAGAACCTTTATTTGGAGGGAAGAAAGCCTTTTGATATAAACAGATAAGGCCACATTAAGTGAATATTTTTTGATATATATTCAAAATCAAATTCCATAAGTAAATAGTCAACATGCTGCGGTGAGACTTTTTTCAGATTAAGCTGTATTAATAATGTTGTCATGTATAAAGTAAAATTTTAAATTTCTGTGTGACTTCTCTTCTAGGCCAGTGCCAGCCACTGTAGTTCAGTGGTGATCCCACTAGCCCTGCACACCAGAGGCAGTGAGTTTGAGCCTTGCTTTGGCCTGATTTAAAAAAAAAAAATTGAGCTCTTCTAGGCTAGATTAAATGGAAATGAGTTCCCCAAACCTAACATATTGATTTAATTGTAGGACCTTGCGCACTCACACGAGGTCCCCTCTCTCTCTCCCACACACAAGTAAACTACAAACGAATATCCCTCATTAATATTGATGCAAAAATCCTTACCAGCTAAGCACTGTGACACATGCTGGTAGTCTCAGTTATTCAGGAGGTAGAGGTTGGAGGGTTGCTTGAACCCCAGAGTTCAAGGCTGTAGTGAGCTGTAACCGTGCCTGTGAATAACCACTGCACTCCAGGCTGGGCAACAGCCAGAGGCCCTGTCTCTAAAAAACGAAGAAACAACAAGACAAAACAAACCTAATTGCAACAAAAAATAGCCAGGTGTGTGGCAGGTGCCTGTGGTCCCAGCCACTTGGAAGGCTGAGGCAAGAGAATTGCCTAAGCCAGGAGTTTGAGGTTGCCGTGAGCTGCGTGATGCCACGGCACTCTACTGAGGGCGATAAGGTGAGACTCTGTCTGTACAAAACAAATAAACAAAAAAACCCTAACAACACACAGCAAATATAATTCAGAAATAGACAAAAAATATTATACAGCATGGCCAAGAGAGGTTTATTTGTTTGTTCTAGGATTTATTTTAGATATGCATGGCTATTTCAATATTTGAATATCAAACAATATAATCCATTTAGCAACATCACAAGATATAAAATAAATACACAAAACTCAATTGCGGTTCTATATAAAGTTGACCTTTGAACAAGTTGGGTTTGAACTACACAGATCCACTTATACGTGGATTTTTACTTTTTTTTTTTGAGACAGAGTCTGGTTCTGTTGCCCTGGGTAGAGTGACATGGTGTCATCATAGCTCACGGCAACCTCATACTCTTGGGCTCAAGAGATCTTCTTGCCTCAGCCTCCCAAGTAGCTGAGGCTACAAGTGCCCACCACAACGCTCAGCTAGTTTTTCTATTTTTAGTAAAGACAGGGTCTCCCCCTTGCTCAGGCTGGTCTCCAACCTCAAAGCTCAAGCAATCCACCTACCTTGGCCTCCCAGAGTGCTAGGATTACAGGCATGCGGCATCACGCCTGGCCTATATGTGAATTAAAAAAAAAAAAAAATCTCGAAAAATCTTTTGGAGATTTGTGACAGTTTGAAAAAACAGAGGAACTATGTAGCCTAGAAATATTGAAAAAATTAAGGAAAAATTAAGGATGTTATGAATGCATAAAACATATGTAGATACTAGTCTATTTAATCATTTACTACCATTAGATATACACAAATCTCATAAAAGTTACAGTTTGTTAAAATTTACACATACAAACATTTGCAAACCATAGATGGCACCTCTTGAAGTCAAGAAAAATGTAACAAATGTACAGGTGCATGAACCATAACTGCATGAAATTGCCTATAAGCGTGGAGCAGAGGCGGTGTCCATTCCACTAGTCACACAGGCAGTGCACACAACCACACAGGGCTCATTCTCAGCTGGCTGCTAAAAAAAAAAAAAAAAAAAAAAAAGAAATTGATTATAGTCCTAATTAAAGTCTTTCCTTGTTTAAAAAAAAAAGAAAAGGAAAAGAAAGATGTCTCAGCACCTATAGCTCAAGT
Organism: Otolemur garnettii; assembly: GCF_000181295.1. Classification (NCBI taxonomy): domain Eukaryota; kingdom Metazoa; phylum Chordata; class Mammalia; order Primates; family Galagidae; genus Otolemur; species Otolemur garnettii. Next base: position 1,837,801 of record NW_003852507.1, read on the forward strand.
GGCTAAGGTGCCAGCCATATACACAGAGCTGGCGGGTTTGAATCCAGCCTGGGCCTGCCAAACACCAATGACAACTACAACCAAAAAATAGCTGTGCGTTGTGGCGGGTGCCTGTAGTCCCGACTACTTGGGAGGCTGAGGCAAGAGAATC
>NW_003852507.1:1838062-1845432 GCF_000181295.1 Otolemur garnettii
GAAAGAAAGAAAGAGAAACTGTCTATAAAAACTGAACTACTGTAATTTTATAGCTACCGCCTATTATAACGGTGAGCTGAAGTGTTGGGAGTATCTGCTTAAAACATGTGACACTATCTCCACACGAGCAGTTCATTTTCCAGTAAATTATGTACAGCAGTAAAAAAGTGATTTCTTATGGTTCTCAAGTATTTTCATCATGTTTATTGCAGTACTATAAGCCTTGAATGACAAACACCATCAGACCCGTGGAAGGTGCCACTAGTGACGCTGGAAGTAGTGCTCCCAGGACGCAGAGAAAAGTCATGACATGGCTCCGCACCTGTGGCTCAAGTGGCTAAGGCACCAGCCACATACACCTAAGGTGGCAGGTTCGAATCCAGCCTGGGCACACCAAACAGCAATGACGGCTTCAACCAAAAAATAGCTGGGCATTGTGGTGGGCGACTGTGTTCCCAGCTACTTGGGAGGCTGAGACAGGAGATTTACTTTAGCCCAGGAGTCGGAGGTTGCTGTGAGCTGTGATGCTACAGCACTCTACCCAGGGCGACAGCTTGAGGCTCTGTCTCAAAAAAAAAAAAAAATGTCATGACATTACAAGAAGTTGAATTGCTTAATCTGTGCCATAGATGAGGTCGGCAGCTGCAGTTACCTATCATTTCAGATAGATGCTTTATCTTATAAACAGATGACCTAGACGTATAGTATCTATAAATATTAATACAGTAACAGTACCATTGTCAACGTCAAATAAAACATAAAAACAAATCTCTGAAATCAAAGTATTTTATTTAAGAAGAAAGAATTGCAATTCAGGGTACATTCACAGACTTTGGTGTGACTGAGGAACAAAGAGAATGTTAGAAATTTTATTTTGAAAAAAGAGAGAAAAAATGTTATAGATTGCTGTTCGAGAAAGTTCGTTGGCACTAACAAGGCTTTGGGGAGCTGGCAAGTTTTGATTGGTAAGTGATGGCACTGGGTGAAACTATTGGTGGAGTTGCAGGAGGTTGCTGCAGCAGCTGTTAGATAAAACTGGTTTCAGGTTACAGTGGGCAGTTTCCGTGGCCAGGCTTGCAGAGAGGAATATTCTTGGGATAAATATGCCCTGCGTGCGTTTTTCCCTCTGGCCTCTCAACTGTTTTACTTGAATAGGACAAGAACGAGCCTATCCTTACGATCAACTTTCACACTGTAAATGTGTTTTCCCTTTCTTATGATTACCTTAATAATATTTTCCTTTTTGGGGCAGCGCCTGTGGCTCAGTGAGTAGGGTGCCGGCCCCATATACCAAGGGTGGTGGGTTTGAACCTAGTCCCGGCCAAACTGCAAAAATAGCTGGGCGATGTGGTGGGCACCTGTAGTCCCAGCTACTGGGGAGGCTGAGGCAAGAGAATTGCTTAAGCCCAAGAGCTGGAGGTTGCTGTGAGCTGTGATGTCACTGCACTCTACCAAGGGCGACAAAGTGAGACTCTGTCTCCAAAAAAAAAAAAAATAAATAATATTTTCTTTTTTCTAGGTGACTTTATATATACAGTATATAATACATATAACAGACAAAATAAATGTTGACCATTTATGTTTTCAGTAAGGATGCCAGTCAACGAGTGGGCATAAGTTTTTGGTAATCAAAAGTTATATGTGGATAGTTTTGAGGTATCAAAAGTTATACATTTTTTTTCTTTTTTTGAGATAGAGTCTCAAGCTGGTGCCCTGGGTAGAGTGCTATGGCGTCATAGTTCACAGCAACCTCCAATTCCTGGGCTCAAGCGATCTTCTTGTGTCAGTTTTTCTAATTTAGTAGAAATGAGCTCTTGCTTTTGCTCAGGCTGGTCTCCAACTCGTGAGCTCAAGCAATCCACCTGCCGTGGCCTCCCAGAGTGCTAGGATTACAGGTATGAGCCCCCCAGTCCAGCCTCATGTATAACTTTTTTAATTAAGTGGTTAAAGTTCTGGGAATCAAAAGTTATACAGGGATTTTCAACAGTGTAGGAGGTTGGTTACCCTAACCCTTACATTGATTAGGAGTCAACTGTAATAGCAAGAAATTTGTGGACACTGAAATTAAAAGTATAACACTACTTACAATAAAAAAAAGGGAATTCTTAGGTATAAATCTAACAAAACACATCACTTACATGCTGAAAACTAAACAGTAATGATGAAAGAAATCGGAGACAATGTCAATAAATGTAGAAACATACAATGTTCATTGACACAAATATTCAACATAGTAAAGATGTCAATTTCCCCCAAATTAACATCCAGGTTTCACATGATCCCTATCAAAATCATAGTAAGAGTTTTTGTAGATATAGACAAATTATTTAGAATTTACATGGAAAGGCAAATAAACTAGAATAGTTAAAGCCATTTTGAAAAAAAAAATAAAGGCAGGAATGAGTCCACCTACTTTTAAGAGTTACAATACAGGGCATGATGGCACATGCCTGTAATCCCAGCACTCTGGGAGGCCCAGGCAGGCCGATCCCCTGAGCTCATGTATTCCAGACCAGCCTGAGTTAGAGCAAGAACCTGTCTCTAAAAGTAGCCAAGAGTTGTGGCGGGCACCTGTAGTCCCAGCTATTCCTTGGGAGGCTGAAGCAAGAGAATCGCTTGAGCCCAGGATTTGGGTTGCTGTGAGCTATGATGCTATGGCACTCTACCAAGGGCAACAAAGTGAGACTCTGTCTCAAAAAAAAAAAAAAAGTTATAATACAGTGTCATAAATAAAGACTGTATGGTACTGGTGGAGGGACAGACCCATAGATCAGAATAGAGGACCCAGAAATAGACCCACACAAATATGCCCAACTGGTTTTTGACAAAAGAGTAAAAGCAATTCAACAGAGGAAAGACAGCCTTTTCAACAAATAGTTCTGGAACAATTGGACATTCATAAGTAAAACAAAAGAAAACAAAAAACCACCACTAAACCTCACATTTGTATATAAAAATTGACTCAAATGGAGTTAAACGTTAAACTATACAACTTTTAGAAGAAAGATGGAAAATCTTAGGGATCTAAGGATCTGGACTTGACACCAGAAGCATGACTTTAAAAAAATTTTCTTCTGGGCGGCACCTGTGGCTAGGTGGGTTCGGTGCCGGCCCTATATAACAAGGGTGGCGGGTTCAAATCCAACCCTCACCAAACTGCAACAAAAAATAGCCGGGCACTGTGGCAGGCGCCTGTAGTCCCAGCCACTTGGGAGGCTGAGGCAAGAGAATTGCCTAAGCTCAAGAGCTGGAGCTTGCTGTGAGCTGTGACATCTCAGCACTCTACTGAGGGTGATAAAGTGTGACTCTGTCTCTAAAAAAAAAAAAAATTTCTTCTTTAATTAAATTAAAATAATTTTTTTTTTTTTTTTTTAGAGATAGGGTCTTGCTTTGTTGCCTAGGCTGGAGTACAGTGACATGATCATAGCTCACTGCTAGGTCAAACTCTTGGGCTCAAGTGATCCTCCTGTATCAGTCTCCTGAACAGATGTGACTATAGGCAGGTACTGGTATACCCAGCTAATGTTTAAAAAATTTTATTTCAAAACTATATTACCCAGGCTGCTCTTGAAGTCCTGATCTCAAGTGATCTGCCGACTCAACTTGGCCTCCCAAAGTGCAAGGATTACAGGCATGATTCATAAAAGCAAATATTGATAAAAGAATTATCACCAAAATAAAAAGCTTGAGGCCACGCACCGTGGCTCACGCCTATAATCCCAGCACTCTGGGAGGCCCAGACGGGCGGATTGTTTGAGCTCAGGAGTTCCGATACCAGCCTGAGCAAGAGTGCAACCCTGTCTCTACTAAAAATAGAAAAACCAGCTGGGCATTGTGGTGGACACCTGTAGTCCCAGCTACCCAGGAGGAGGATCTCAAGAGAGATCTCTTGAGCCCAAAAGTTTGAGGTCGCTGTGAGCTATGATGCCACAGCACTCTACCCAGGATGATAGAGTGAGACTCTGTCTCAAAAAAATAAATAAATAAATAAATAAAGCTTAGTGCCCATAGCACAGTGGTTACAGCACCAGCCACATATACCAAGGCTGGCGGATTCCAACCCAGCCTGGGCCAGCTAAACAACAATGACAACTGCAACAAAAAATAGTTGAGCGTTGTGGCAGGTACCTGCAGTCTCAGCTACTTGGGAGGCTGAAGCAAGAGAATGGCCTAAGCCCAGAAGTTGGAGGTGGCTGTGAGCTGTGATGCCACAGCACTCCACTGAGGGCAACAAAGTGAGACTCTGTCTCAAAAAAAAGAAAAAAAAAATTAAAACTGGATCCATGAAAGGAGATGCAAGACAGCCACAGACTGAGAAATACTTGCAAACCACATATTCAAAACAGGACTAAGGTTTAAAATATATAAAGAACTCCCAAAACTCACCATAAAATAACCCCAAACAATCCAATCATAAAAAAGACAAAGCATATGAAAAGAAATTTCACCAAAGAGAATATGGAAAGGGGAAAAAAATAATCACATGAAAAGATGATTGACGTCATTAACCATTGAGGAAATGTAAATTAAGATCACTACACACCTCATCAACCTGGCTGGATTAAAAACTCACGACCACACCAAATGAGGACATAGAGAAACCGGATCATTTATACACTGCTAGTGGGAATGTGAAATGGTACAGCTGCTCCAGAAAACAGCTTAGAGATTTCTTAAAAAAGCAAACAAAAGCAAAAAATAATAATTTAAAATATTACACATAATTACCACACAATCTAGCAATTTCTCTCCTTGGGCATATATCCAGAAAAATTAAAATGTGCATTCACAGGTGGCGCCTGTGGCTCAAAGGAGTAGGGCACCAGCCCCATATGCTGGAGGTGGCAGGTTCAAACCCAGCCCCGGCCAAAAAAAAAAGGACATTCACATAAAAACTTGTTTATGAATGTTCATAACAGCTGTATTCATAATAACTTCATAATAACCAAAAACTGGAAACAGTCTAGATGCCCTTCCATTGATGAGTGGTTTAAACAAACTGTGATACATCTACACTATGGAATAAAAAGCAATAAAAAGAGCAACTGATCTATTGATATGTAAAACAACTTGGATGAATTTCCAGAGAATCATGGTGAAATTTTATTGTTGTTGTTGTTGTTGAGACAGTGTCTCACTATGTTGCCTTTGGTAGAGTGCTGTGGCATCACAGCTCACAGCAACCTCAGAGGCATCACAGCTCACAGCAACCTCAAACTCCTGGGCTTAAGAGATTCTCTTGCCTCAACCTCCCAAGTAGCTGAGACTACAGGTGCCTGCCACAGTGCCCGGCTATTTTTTGTTGCAGTTGTCATTGTTGTTTTTAGCTGGCCCGGGCTGGGTTTGAACCCACCACCCTCAGTGTGTGTGTGGCTGGTGCTGTAACCACTGTACTACAGGCGCCAAATCACGGTGAATTTTAAAAAGACAATCTCAAAAGGTTATGTACTGTGGCCAGGAATGGTGACTCATGTCTGTGATCCCAACCACTCCAGAGGCTGAGGTGAGAGGAGAACTTCTGCTCAGAAGTTTGAGGCTACAGTGAACGATGATCACACCACATCAATTCAGCCTGGGCAACAGACCCTGGCTCTAAAAAAAAAAATGTAAGAAGAGGTTCATATTGCATGATTACATTTACATAACATTGTTTTGGGGTGGGGGGCAGGGTCAGGGTCTTGCTCTTGCCCAGGCTGACCTTGAAAGTCCTGGACTCAAGCCATTTTCCCTCCTCTGTCTTCCAAGTAGCTGGGACTAGAGGCACATGCCACTGCACTCAGATAATATAACATTTTTTAATTTTTAAAACCCTTTCCAATCTAATTTTCTGCCACCTGAATAATCCCCAGCTCTTATTTATTTTGGGCAGGAAAGAGGTTGATGTATTACTTGTGATTATCCTACAGTTTTAAAAGAGAAAAACAAACATGAAAGCACCTGATGATTTTATTATGTTTTAGGTTACATAAAATAATCAAAATGCTTTTGTTCATATTTTTTTGAGTGTGCTATTTCTTGAAGCAATCTCCAGGATGCAGTCCAGGCTTCCTCTTGCATGTCTCATGGTAGAAAATGGTTTCTCTCCTTCCGCCTTTCTCGTTTCTTCTGCTGTAAACCATGCAATGCTTGGTTGATTTTTTTCATTTTGTGTTATAAAATGTATCTTCCCACTTAGCCTTCCCTCAGTGTCAGAAGACAATGGTCTCTCCCTCTTTCTTGAATTTTTTTTTTTTTTTTTTTGGAGACACTTTGTCACCTTAGTAGAGAGCCCTGGCGTCAATAGCTCAAAGCAACCTCAAACTCTTGGGCTCAAGCAGTTCTCCTGCCTCAGCCTCCCAAGTAGCTGGGACTACAGGCGCCCGCCACCATGCCCGGCTATGTTTAGAAATGAGGTCTTGCTGTGGCTCAGGCTGGTCTTGAATCTGTGAGTTCAGGCAGTCCATCTGCCTCGGCCTCCTGCGGTGGCTGGGATTATAGGCATGAGCCACCACATCCAGCCTCTTTCTTGAATTTTTATTCCTCACATTGTTCACAAGTTGAGTGATGAGATTTTTCCTGTAAGAAAGGTGTGTCTGCACTTTTTCTCCAGAGCACCAGGCGAAAAAATGGAACAACAACAACAAAAAACAAGTCAGACAGAGGTTTGCAAAGGTTTTATTTTTTTAAAATATTTTTCTATTTTCTGTATCTTTTTTTTTTTATTAAATCATAGCTGTGTACATTAATGCAATCATGGGGTACAGTGTGCTGGTTTTATGTACAATTTGAAATATTTTCATCAAACTGGTCAACATAGCCTTCACGGCATTTTCTTAGTTGCTGTGTTAGACATTTATATTCTATACCTAGTAAATTTCACACGTACCCTTGTAAGATGCACTGTAGGTGTGGTCCCACCAATTACCCTCCCTTCACCCGTCTTCCCCCTCCCCTCCCATCTCTCTCCCTTTCCCTTCCTTCTTGGGCTATAATTGGGTTATAACTTTCACATGAAGCTATAAATTAGTTTCATAGTAGGGCTGAGTATATTGAATACTTTTTCTTCCATTCTTGAGATACTTTGTTAAGAAGAATATGTTCTAGCTCCATCCATGTAAACATGTAAGAGGTAAAGTCTCCATCTTTCTTTAAGGCTGCATAGTATTCCATGGTGTGCATATACCACAATTTATCGATCCATTCATGGGTCGATGGGCACTTGGGCTTCTTCCATGACTTAGCAATTATGAATTGGACTGCAATAAACATTCTGATACAAATATCTTTGTTATAATGTGATTTTTGGTATTCCGGATATATACCTAGTAGAAGAATTGTAGGATGAAATGGCAGGTCTATTTTTAGAACCCTAAGTGTTCTCCAAACATCTT
>NW_003852507.1:1845789-1861075 GCF_000181295.1 Otolemur garnettii
CCAGTAGTGTATTTTTGGTGTTGCTTCAACTGCCCAGGGGGTCCTCCTCATAAAATATTCGCCCAGGCCGATTGCTTCAAGTGTTTTCCCTGCACTTTCTTCTAGTATTTTTATAGTTTCATGTCTTAAGTTTAAATCTTTAATCCAGTGAGAGTCTATCTTAGTTAATGGTGGGAAGTGTGGGTCCAGTTTCAGACTTCTATAGGTCGCCAGCCAGTTCACCCAGCACCATTTGTTAAATAGGGAATCTTTTCCCCACTGAATGTTTTTAATTGGTTTGTCAAAGATCAGATAACGGTAAGTAGCTGGGTTCATCTCTTGGTTCTCTAGGATTAGAAAGGTTTTAATCACTCATCTTTATTTATAAAATAGGCCCCAAGCAATATACACTCTCAGGCATAGCTTTAAGGTTCTGTTTAACAAATCAAAAAATATATGGGATGCAAAACAAAGTTGATGTCTTTAAACACCAAGCCCTTACAATTATACCCAAGCTGAAAGACCACAAATAAATTATCTTGATTTATTTACAAAAGTAATTATTTATCTAGGCAGTGCCTGTGGTTCAGTGAGTAGGGTGCAGGCCACATACACTGAAGCTGGTGGGTTTGATCCTGGCCTGGGCCTGCTAAACAGCAATGACAACTGCAAAAACAACAACAAAAATAGCTGGGCGTTGTGGCGGACACCTGTAGTCTCAGCCACTTGGGAGGCTGAGGCAAGAGAATCACTTAAGCCCAAGAATTTGAGGTTGCTGTGAGCTGTGGCGCCAAGCACTCTACCCAGGGTGACAACTTGAGACTCTGTCTCAAAAGAAAAACAAAATTAATTATTTATCAAATAATGTTTTATAACAGAGCTGTCTCAATGAATTGCCTCAGACTTAGTCTCAACTGTGTAGCTTATTTGCTTTAATTCTGGCCTGGGATAAAAACTATTTGAATGAATGTGTCATTAAATTAAGGGAAATGTTCTCAAAAAACAAAAGAAAAGTTTAAAAATAAAAACTGTCATTTATAAAATATCAACTAAGTTCTCTGAACGGGAAAAGAAAGCTAACGTTAGGACCATTAGTCTTTTTCTATTCCATTCACTCCATCCGTCCCACTCACCCAAACTTAAGACAGGAAAATTCTGAAATGAAAAGGCTTTTAATTTTACCAACATATGAAATTATATATAAAAATTGCCATGTGAGGCTCGGCGCCTGTGGCTCAAGTGGCTAAGGTGCCAGCCACGTACACCCAAGGTGGTGGGTTCAAATCCAGCCTGGGCCCGCCAAACAACAATGACGGCTGCAACCAAAAAATAGCCAGCGTTGTGGTGGGCACCTGTGGTCCCAGCTACTTGGGAGGTGGAGGCAGGAGGCTCGCTTGAGTTCAGGAGTTGGAGGTTGCTGTGAGCTGAGATGCCACGGCACTCTACCCAGGGGGACAGCTTGAGGCTCCTGTCTCAAAAAAAAAAAAATTGCCATGTGAGGGCAATGCCTATGGCTCAAAGGAGTAGGGTGCCAGCCCCATATACCGGAGGTGGGGGGTTCAAACCCGGCCCTGGCCAAAAACTGCAAAAAAAAAAAAAAAAAAAAAAAATTGCCATGGGAGGTCTCACTGTGTTGCCCGGACTGGTCTTAAGCTCTGGCCTCAAGTGATCCTCTCACCTTGACCTCCTGAAGTACTAGGATCATAGGTATGAGCCATTGCATCTGGCCTTTTTTTTTTTTTTTTGAGACAGAGTCTCACTATGTCACCCTCTGTAGGGTGCAGTGGCATCACAGCTCACAGCAACCTCAAACTCTTGGTTTTAAGCAATTTCCTTCCCTCAGCCTCCCAAGTAGCCCAGGCACTTCCCAGAAGGCTTGGCTATTCTTTTGTTGTAATTGTCATTGTTGTTTGGCAGGCCGGGGCAGGGTTTGAACCTGCCAGTTCCTGTTTATGTGGCTGGCACCCTAGCCGCTGAGCTACAGGCGCTGAGCCTGGCCTTTTTTTTTTTTTTTTTAACCTTTAATGGTTTATTACAAATGTTATTACAAAGGATACAGACGAACCGCCAGATGAAGAGATGCATAGGACAAAGTATAGGGCAGAAGGGGCCATGGAGCTTTAGCGCCCTCTATGGGCACACCACCTTCCCTGCACCTCTATGTGTTCAGCTACCTTAAATGAATTTTCTTTGTGCTAATTTTAATATATACTTAATATAAATGTGTTTACTATATTCAACCGTATTTGACTCTTTTCTTTTATCCTTTTATGATATAATCATCACAACAATAAAAATTTAGGTTTCAGTGGATGTTAAAGCTCATTTCTGTACCTTTAAAACATTTACACACCCCACCCTATATTTGATATTTTTTATTAAACAAAAGAAAACAAATATTTCTAAATCTTAGATTTTTCTCCTTCTTTTGACCAAAAACTTGTAAGGAAACATTTTACAGATTATGAGGACAAGATGAAGCTTAAAGATAAATCTGGAAATTTTTTTGGAAACTTTAAATTTTATTTTCTGTGTCTCGAGAGTAATTAATTTTTAAAAATGTTCGGGCAGCACCTATGGCTCAGTGGGCAGGGCGCTAAGGCAAGGGAATCGCCCAAGCCCAGAAGGTGGAGGTTGCTGTGAGCTGTGTGACGCCACGGCCCTCTACTGTGGGCAACAAAGTGAAACTCTGTCTCTATGAAAAAAAAAAAAACCTTCAAAAATGTTCTATGAGCCAGAGGAATTCCAAATTTACTTCGAAATCACCATACCCATCTTGCTATAGCAAACATTTAAACTCTGTTAGCTAAATGAACTACATGATAGCCTTAAAGGTCAACCAGGCCAGGCTCGGGGCCCATTGCACAGTGGTTACGGTGCCAGCCACATACACTAAGGCTGGTGGGTTCGAACCCGGCTGAGCCAGCTAACTGCAACAAAAACAAAAATAGCTGGGTGTTGTGGCAGGCTCCTGTAGTTCCAGCTACTAAAGAGGCTGAGGCAAGAGAATCTCTTAAGCCCAAGAGTTGGAGGTTGCTGTGAGCTGTGACACCATGGCACTCTACCCAGGGCGACATAGTGCGACTTTGTCTCAAATAAAAAAACCAGGCCAGGTGTGGTGCCTCAAACCTATAATCCCAATACTTTGGGAGGCCTAGGAGGGAGGATTACTTGAGGCCAGGAGTTTGAGGCTGTAGTAAGCTATGATCACCCCATCACACTCCAGCTTGGGAGACAGAACAAGACCCCATGTCACTGAATGAATGAATGAATGAATGGGTATGGGTTGAGACTGAGTTTTCAGTTCATTCATTCATTTGTAGGCCAGTCCTGATGACCATTTGTAGCTATATAAGAAGCTCATAGACTTGGGAGCTCTTCTGCTCTTCCTCAGACTCTATGGATTACTTCCTCAGTAATCTCTATGGATTACTAAAGCTTATAATTACTTTCTGCCGGCTCGGCACCTATAGCTCAACGGGCTAAGGCGCCAGCCACGTACACCTAAGGTGGCGGGTTCGAATCCCCAGCCCGGACCCGCCAAACAACAATGACGGCTGCAACCAAAAAATAGCCGGGCGTTGTGGCAGGCGCCTGTGGTCCCAGCTACTTGGGAGGCAGAGGCAGGAGACTCGCTGGAGCCCAGGAGTTGGAGGTTGCTGTGAGCTGTAATGCCACGGCACTCCGCCCAGGGGGACAGCTTGAGGCTCTGTCTCAAAAAAAAAAAAAAAAAAAAAAAAAATTACTTTCTGCCCAGTGCAATGCCTCACGTCTGTAATCCTAGCACTCTGGGAGGCCAAGGCCAGTGGATTGCCTGAGCTCAGGAATTCAAGACCAGCCTGAGCAAGAGTGAGACTCCTGTTTCTAAAAATAGCTGGGCATTGTGAGGTACATGTAATCCCAGCTACTTGAAAGGGTGAGGCAAGAGGATCATTTAATCCCAGGAGTTTGAGCTTGATGTGAGCTATGACACCATGACACTCTACCAAGGGGTGACAAAGTGAGATTCTGTCTTTAAAAAAAAATTACTTTCCAAAGCATCATCTTTCTGAAGCATCAAAAATGTTTCTCCATGGCTCGGTGCCCATAGCTCAGTTGTTAGTGTGCAGGACACATACACTGGGGCTGGCAGGTTCGAACCTGGACCAGACCTGCTAAACAATAATAACAACTACAACAAAAAAATACCCGGGTACTATAGCGCCTATAGTCCCAGCTACTTGGGAGGCTGAGGCAAGAGAATTGTTTAAGCCCAAGAGTTTGAGGTTGCTGTGAGCTGTTTGTTATGCCACAGCACTCTACTGAGGGTGACAAAGTGAGAGTCTATCTCCAAAAAAAAGAAGTTTCTCTAGTTATCTGAAGGATCTCTCTCAAGCCTTTGTTTTCCTGTTCAAGTTGAAGTACCCGCTCTTGTTCCTTGCAACCCTGTTGCTCTTCCGTTTCCGTGGCCTTTCCTCATTACTATGGCCAGTTCAGTTACCTGGTCTACATGTGCTTCTAGTTCATTCTGATTTGCTCTGCTGCCTCCTCAGGCTGAGATGCTTCAAGAATGTGTGGGCAGTGCATTAAGGAAAAATCCCTGGAGTTGTTACCGCTCTCCATGTCAATGTCAGAGTGCTGCTCTTTTAACTTCATTGTTGTGCCTGGATCATCTTCTTTGCTAGCCATTAGCAATCTAAACATTTGCTCTCGATACTTGTTCATTATAAATTCCAAGGCAGAGATGTACTTCCTGGGGTGTGTGCAATTCTCTGTTCTCTTGTCCCACTGGCTGATTTGTTGTGCTAGATGCCCATAACTAATGTGGACCCTGGCTGATGCCTTGTGACTGCCTTAAGTTCTCAAATTTTTTCCTAAATTAAACTATTGAATTTCTTTCTTCATCACTTCTACACTTGTTGAGAGCTGTGATTTTTCTCAGTCGGAGATTCTGCTGCTTGGTCGTGATGGCCCAGTCTTTCAAGGAGAGTTTTAACATCGGCAAGTGCCTTCTCAATTGTGTGCCTGATTTCTAAAGGAATATTCCAGTGCCAATCCCTAGGAGCCCTCAGGTATACAGATTAGGACACATAAAGCCTCTACCAACCAGGACCTATGCACTCCACCCGCATTGGGCCAAGGAGACACAGAAACCGACGCAGGCAGCAGAGGGGTGGCAGGGATGGGGCTTGTGGGGCTCGGTCCCATTGCTTGCCATGGAGAAACCTTCTCTGACCACTTCTGACTAATGCTACCAAGCACAGTATAACATTCTTGAAATGACAGAATTTTAGGAAATGGAGAACAAGTCAATGATTGCAGGGGTAAACGAAGGGAGTGGAGGGTGGGAGGGAAGTATGTGCTGCTTATAAAAGGCAACGCCAGGCAGTCCGGCTCTGACAGAAAGTTCTGTACCTTGACTGTATCAATGTCAATATCCTGGTTGTGATATTGTAGTGTGGTTTTTCAAGATGTTACCATTGGGGTAATTTAAGAGCACATGAGATCTCTATATTATTTGTCACAACTATAAATGAATCTATAATTATATTCTAATACAAAGTTTAACTAAAAAATTAACTCCTTCTCTACTGATTACAAAGGTTTGTGTTTGCATGATGATGGAAATCATTTAGGGACTTTGTTAATGTCCCTCCACCCCAGGGCTCACTCCTTCCTTCCTTCCATCCATCCATCCTCCCTCCCTCCCTCTCTCTTTCTTCTTTGAGGCAAAGTCTCATGCTATCACCCTGAGTAGAGTGCCATGGCATCATCATAGCTCACAGCAACTGCCAACTCTTGGGTTCAAGTAAGTGATCCTCTTGCCTCAGTTTTTCTATTTTTAGTAGAGATGGGCTCTCATTCTTTCTCAGGCTGGTCTCAAACTCCTGGACTCAAACAATCCATCTGCCTTGGCCTTCCAGAGTGCTAGGATTATAGGCATGAGCCACTGAGCCCAGTCAATGAACTCTTTCTTAATTAATCACTATTTTCTTTTTTCTTTCTTTTCTTTTCTTTCTTTTGAGACAGAGTCTCACTATTTCACCCTCAGTAGAGTGCCATGTCATCACAGCTCACAGCAACCTCAAACTCTTGGGCTTAAGCAATTCTCTTGCCTCAGCCTCCCAAGTAGCTGGGACTAGAGGCATTCGCCACGACACCTGGCTATTTTTTTTGTTGCACTTGTCATTGTTCGTTAGCTGGGCTGGGCTTGAACCCGCCACGCTGTAACCACTGTGCTATGGGTACTGAGCCTAATCACTATTTTCAATGAGAATTCACAACCAAAAAGCTTTAAAGTCTCAGGAGTAATGACTCTTATGGTGGGATTTCAGGTGCTAACCAGTTTAGTAGGTGCAGCCTTTGGTCAAGAAGCTGCCCCACAGCCCCTAAACCCCTATTAATGCTGCTGCCGCCTCTGGCTAGGTGTGGGGCTTCTGGGCCTGCCTCATCTGTAACATGGGCATATCCACAGGTTTCAGTGAGATAATCACATGAAGTGTTCAATACTGTGACTTCTCCCTCTTCATCATCATCTTCTTCGTTGTCTTCTTTTTTTTGCAGTTTTTGACGAGGGCTGAGTTTGAACTCGCCACCTCTGGCATATGGGGCCGGTGCCCTACTCCTTTGAGCCACAGGCACTGCCCTTTTTTGGAGAATGAGGTACAGCTTACTTATGGGGATGCCCAATACATGGGGTTGAGACTGGCAGGTGGCAGGCAGTGGCTGGCTGGCTGATGGGGTGTGGGGAGGGGATGCTGTCAGTCAGACCTGGAGAGGTGAGAGGTCTTGTGTGATCAGGGAGAGGGTGTGTGTGCTGGGAAAGAAGTTCCTGGTGAGAGGGTGTGGCAGGAGTTGATGACCTAACGTTTCAAAAGTGTGTACCTTTCCCCCAGTGTAAAGCCCCATTGAGCCAAGAGGTCTGCACTCCTGGGGGAACACTGCCACCATGGCTTGACCCTTGCAACATTCTCGGTAGTTTTGGTGTCTGCACTTCTACTCTCTTCAATGTAAATAACTTAAACGTGGCGTGTGGGATGTAGATGCTCATTTACACCTTTGCAGGACCTGTCATTATGTGAGTCAGTCCATAAAAAAAAAATCTCTGTTTTGACAACTCTTTGGAAAATAGACTTGCTTAATCCACTGGCTTGTTTTCAAAATACGTTAGCTGTGTCCCCATCTGCAGGTTGAGATTGACAACAATGTGATACCAGATATGGCCACCAGGGGGAAAGCAAAAAGAGCATCCTGGGATGGGTCTGGGAGGAGGTCCATTAGGACCAGGACCCAAGGAGGAAGAAAGGAGGCAACTGAGGCTCCCTGGCAGCAGGGAATTCTCCCAAGCTGTGGAGGTTGGAAGTTGTCTTGCTGCTGAAGCCTGCACTCTGGCATTATTGTGGGTGGTGAGCACTGAGCCTGTGTACACTCCTCAAGTCCCACCTTGTCCTGAGTGAAGTCTGCTGTCCACAAACCAGGGCCCCAGAGCCACTCTGCCTTCAGGACAGCTGCACAGCTGCTTTCAGGACCACCGGGCACAGGGCTCCACTGCTCAGAACATAGCCATGCATGGGCCCCCTGGAGCCTGACCTGAGGTCACTCTGTGCTGTAGTGACTTTTCCCTGTCCCAGCTTCCTTAGTTCCAGAATTTGCCCATGGTATGACAAAACAACAGCCATTTCCCCTAAGTATCAACTCACCTCCTGATAACAGCATCTGGCTTTGCCTGCTCAACTGGGTGCAGTCTCTGGAGAACAGTCTGACAACATCCCTCCCTCCTTGCCGTGGGGCGGGCATGGGACTCCGTCAGGCCAGTCAGCATCTCTGTTTCCTACAGGAACCAGAGTCTCGAGCAGAGTGATCAAATATGATTACAGCCGATCGTCCCTGATAGCACCATCTTGTAAAGTGCACTGAGTGGCTCTTGCCACCTGGGTTCCCAGAACTGTCCTGTTTCCTGTCCTACATGTGTCCTGGTTGCTCAGCATTCTTTGTATGCCGAGAGTTACCCTTCCAGAACCTTCAAATTCCTTTTAAAAAATACAGCCAGAATTCATTTCTATTCCTTGCAACTAGAAAACACTAAGTGATACAGACAGGGTAAATCTAAGACGGTAACATCCTATATAAAGAATACTTGTGTGAGTCGAAGATGGATTCACAACCACCTGCACACGAGCCAGATGGTGATGTGAACTCAGGAGCAGAGTGAGGTGAGAGCTGGGGGATTCCTGGAAAGATACAAGCGGCTGCCAGTGAGGCAGGGAGAGTGCTCTCCTGCCCCAATTATGGCTTCATTAATGGGGACCCAGAACCTGGACAAGCCAGGTGAAGCTCATGCTGCATCCTGCAAAAAAGGCCACAGTGGGGAGGAATCTGGAAATTCCATCAAAGGAGGAGTAGTTGAAGGAGCAGAATTGTTCAGCCTGGAGCAGAGAAGGCATGCTGTCTTAAAAGATCATGTTTTCAGTCATTTAACAATTACTCATGGCATGCCAGACACTATGAGATGAGACAAGACATACGGCCTCCAGTGCACTAGGAGCCCGGTACTGAGATGGGGGAGACAGGGGCTCTGGGGCAGCGCCCGCTCCATGTGGAGAATGGGCTTTTTGGAGCAGGGAGTGTCTGAGGTGAGTCTAGAAGGTGAACGGGAATGAGTTATTCCAGCATATAGGCAGGTGGGGTGGGCATGGGAGAGGGGCCTTCTGGTAGGGGCAGGACAGACGCTGGGACTAGATGGGGAGTGGGCACAGTGGTGTGGGTGAGGCAGAGTGGGAGGGGGCTGGCACCAAATGGGAAACAGCCTCAGATGTCCTGCCAAGGGAGCCCCTGAAGGTTTTTAAGTAGGGGAGTAACAATGAGATTTGCATTTTTAAAGATCACTGTGGAAAAAGATTTGGAAGCAGAGCCAAGACTGCAATAGATGAGAGAATTTAGGAGTTAGTTGGAATAGTCTGGTGGTGGGGCATCTGGGCTGGCGAAGGGACAGGAGGGACAGGGAGGGCTAAGATGTCCCAGGCTGAGATGTTTACCAGGGTGGGTGCGGGCAGCTGGTCTTCTGAAGGAGCCATTCTGGCCATGGCAGCTGAACCTTGGGCAGCCACTCAGGCCTAGGGGCCCAAACGCCACATTTGCTGGGACAGCCAGACTGCATGTGGTTTTCAGAGGCTGACACACAGTAACCAGACTCATAATGGACTGCCTGGCGGTCCAAATACCAATGTGTTAACTCTCAGCAAGGAATAAAAATTTAAAAAGTTTAAATAGGTCTCTCTCACCTTTTCTCCTCCAGGAGAAGGACCCACTTTTTTTTTTTTTTTAAGAGACAGAGTCTCATTTTGTCCCCCTTGGTAGAGACACAGGTGCCGCCTGAAGGGCCCACTTCTAACTCTGTTTGGAAGTGCTCAAAACTTTTTCTTTGTTCTTAAATAAAATCTTTCTTTGTGGGTGGCGCCTGTGGCTCAGTGAGTAGGGTGCCAGCCCCATATACTGAGGGTGGTGGGTTTGGCCCCAACCAAACTGCAACAAAAAAATAGCCGGGCATTGTGGCGGGCACCTGTAGTCCCAGCTACTTGGGAGGCAGAGGCGAGAGAATCGCCTAAGCCCAGGAGCTAGAGGTTGCTGTGAGCTGTGACGCCACAGCACTCTACTGAGGGTGATAAAGTGAGACTCTGTCTCTAAAAAAAAATCTTTCTTTGTTACCCTGAAACCCTTGCGAGTTACTTTTACTCTCCACCCACACTGCCTGTGCTGCTCCAGTTTTATCTTCACTTTTGCTTTCAATTACCGTCGTGCCTTGACTGAACTTTCTAGCTTAGCCAAGCAATCCAACCAAGTCAACTGAGTTCAGGGAACTCAGACCCAAACCCCCAACATGAACCATAATATTGATAAGGGGCTTCTCTCTCCTGACAATTCCATTAAGACCACCTGAAGAAGAGGCAGACATTTCAAAAACAGGGAGGAGGGTTGGGGAACAGGATTATGGAGAATGGAGAGATTGTTCCAGAACAAAAGAGACGAAGAGCCTTAACATGCAATGTGTGGTCTCATTTGAAGTCATTTCAAACACATCAGTCATAAAAAATGTTTTGAAGTATGGAAGGTGCCAAAAAATATATATACATATCTTCAGCAATGTTATCTATGTGTTACTTTTCAAAGTTGAATTGAATTATGGTAGCAATGTGTAGTGTGACATTCAAAAGACAGCATGAATAAGATGAATGCTAGCATCACCGTGTGACAGGCAGGACAGTCAAAGAAAATGGTGGAAGCATGGTTGTTGTTCCAGGAGCACAAGACCATTTTGAAGTGGTATTTGAAATTTGAGAATATTGGGCGGCGCCTGTGGCTCAGTGGGTAGGGCACTGGCCCCATATACCAAGGGTGGCAGGTTCAAACCCAGCCCCAGCCAAACTGCAACAAAAATTAGCTGCATGTTGTGGTGGGCGCCTGTAGTCCCAGCTACTCGGGAGGCTGAGGCAAGAGAATTGCCTCAGCGGAGGAGTTGTGAGCTGTGATGCCACAGCACTCTGCCAAGGGCGACAAAGTGAGACTCTGTCTATATTTAAAAAAAAAAAAGAAGAAGAAAGAAATTTGAGAACATTGTGGAAGTAAACGGCAATGGAGGGTGAGTGTGCAACACAACCTCCAGCTCTGGGCCAGGCATGGAGGCTCAGGCCGCCGCTAATCCTAGCACTCTGCAAGGCCGAGGTGGGTGGTTGTTTGAGCTCAGGAGTTCGAGACCAGCCCGAGCAAGAGTGAGACCTTGTTTTTGCTGAAAATAGAAACATCAGCCAGGTGTTGTGGCACACACCTATAGTCCCAGCGACTTGGAGGCTGAGGCAAGAGGATTACTCAAACCCAAGAGTTTGATGTTGCTGTGAGCTGGGCTGAAGCCACCACACTCTAGCTTGGGCAATAGACACTCTATCTCCAAAGAAAGAAAGAAAGAAAGAATTTAGGAATCCTGGGCGGTGCCTGTGGCTCAAAGGAATAGGGCGCTGGCCCCATATGCCAGAAGTGCCCAGTTCAAACCCAGCCCCAGGCAAAAACTGCAAAAAAAGAAAAGAATTTAGGAGTCCAGTAAGAATCCGCTGTCGGCCTTTACTGTTCCACTTTCAGCTCATCTTAGTGTTTCTGAGGTGGTTTGTCCTGTGTGCCTCGTGGATGTTTTTAATCTTCATCTATTATTTCAGAGCCTCCTCTTTATTTGACTGGTTTATTTTAGAGACAGGGTCTTGCTGTGTTGCCGTGACTATTTGCTCAAAGATGCTTTCACCTCAGCAGGTGGAATCCCTGTGACACTACAGGAGTCATTGGGGCTTGAGTACAGCCATGGTCTTCACATTTCAGGCACACACTTGGACATGCAGCCCCATCATTTCATACTTGTTTCCTAAGTTTGTCCTTGCCCTTCACCAATGAACACCCTGTCTCTACCCTCGGCGCAGTGAGCACTCCTCTGTGGCCCAAACCCATGGCTTTCGGGACCTGGTGCTTTTCCACCTTGCTGTGAAGTGTAACACCGCTAGTTTTCTCTTCAGTCTTACAAAATAAGGGCAAATAACCCAATGTCAAAATAATTGCATGGAGGGCCAGGCACAGTGGCTCACACCTGGGCTTCTAGCACTCTGGGAGGCCGAGGTGGGTGCATTGCCTGAGCCCAGGAGTTTGAGACCAGCCTGAGCCAAGAAAAGACCCCCGTCTCTAAAAAAAATAGCCGGGCGTTGTGATGGGCACCTGTAGTCCCACCTACTCGGGAGGCTGAGGCAAGAGGATCACTTGAGCCCAATAGTTTGAGGTTGCTGTGAGCTATGATGCCACGATACTCTACCCAGGGTGACAGAGTATGACTGTCTCGAAAGCAGAAACAAAATAACTGCATAGAAAACCTGAAAGTGGAGTAGGTACCACAGGACAGCCAACATGTTCTGTAGGACTGTGAGGGTGTCCCAGTTCAGCCTCCCACAAGCGACTAGTTAGCATTAGAGTGTGAGTATGAAAAGGTAAGTTCTGGAACTGTGGAGAGCTGCTGGCTCCCTGAACAGAAGGAATCCACTGCTGTTGTCCACCTAATCAGCTAGGGTCAGGCAGGGTCGCACCTGTGCCTTCTCTCTACCCCTGACTAGGTTTCAGCCTCAGATATGCTTCCCTGAGATTGCACGGGCCGCTGGGATTAGGCCTGCCTGTCCCTGATGCACCTCGGTCCCACCTTTGAGCGAGGAGCTCATCTTACCCAGAATGTGTTTCATCTTGCTTGTTGGGTTCTCTAAGGGCGACCTTTTCAAGAGACACCTGTGCCTCATTCTTCAGTATTAAATGTCCAGTTGATCCTTACTTAACCCACTGTAGTTCTCTTGCTAGCTTTCTCTTCCTGCACCTCGCCTGCTGACGCTTCTGGAGTGCCCACTGTTGACCTCTGCTTGCCAGCCCTCCCGTAGACCTCTCTGTAGTCCCCAGGATGTCATCACTCTCAGCAAATTCTCTTCTCTGGCTTAACCCTCTCTTCTGTTTCTCTTCCTCTTCCCTCTCTGTTCTTCCTTCCTCCATCCATCCTGAAACAGGTGTGCTCCTCACTGACCTCTGCCCCGGCTCCTGGTCGCTTGCTGTGTCATCTCAGGATGGTCTGTCCACTCCCTTGGTTCTATCACACCCATGTAGATGTCCTTCCTTATAAGCTCTGGGTACAGTCGCCCACTGGAGCCCCCTCTACCAGGGTACTCA
Organism: Otolemur garnettii; assembly: GCF_000181295.1. Classification (NCBI taxonomy): domain Eukaryota; kingdom Metazoa; phylum Chordata; class Mammalia; order Primates; family Galagidae; genus Otolemur; species Otolemur garnettii. The sequence goes on from NW_003852507.1 coordinate 1,858,480, forward strand.
GACTCAGTAAGATCCAAGACAGACTCCTGAGAGACATCATCCGGCCCTTCCCGACTTCTCGACTTCTTTGGCCTCACATTCCTTCCCCCTTGCAGTATAGCAATGCTGGACTGTGGTGGGCTGGTCACTAAGGTGTTCCTCAGAGCTAATTCGATCAACTTAAAATGGGAGAAAACAGAAGTTTGGACCCTTGGAACAGCAGCCTGGCTAAGTGTCGTAGGGATTCCATCTGCAAACAGATGACCAATTCAGAAAGACTTGGTCCACGGCCTATAAGAAACCCTAAGACCCTATGCCCAGACAACAGCATGGCGCAGCAGAAGGGCTGCAAGCTCACAGCCCACCAGGCCAGGAGGCAGGTGGGGGGGAGTGGCAAAGTGGAGAACATATGCCCCACCTAGGCTCAGTGCCCGTAGCTCAGTGGCCAGGCACCAGCCACATACACTGGGGCTGGTGGGTTCAAACCCAGCCCAGCCCTGCTAAAAACAACGACAACTACAACAAAAAATAGCTGGACATTGTGGTGGGTGCCTGTAGTCCCAGCTACTTGGGAGGCTGAGGCAAGTGAATTGATTAAGCCTGAGAGTTTGAGGTTGCTGTGAGCTGTGATGCCACAGCACTCTACCCAGGGCAACATAGTGAGACTCAAAAAAAAAAGTGTCCTATCTAAAAGGAGGGATCAGTCCCTTCAAAAATAAAAATAAAAATTCAAAAATAGAAAAAAAATGTCCTACCTAAAAGGAGGGGTTAGTCTCTTCAAAAATAAAAATAAAAATTCACGGTTCGGCGCCTGTGGCTCAAGTGGCTAAGGCGCCAGCCACATACACCTAAGGTGGCGGGTTCGAATCCAGCCTGGACCCACCAAACAACAATGACGGCTGCAACCAAAAAATAGCCGGGTGTTGTGGCGGGCACCTGTGGTCCCAGCTACTTGGGAGGCTGGGGCAGGAGACTCGCTTGAGCCCAGGAGTTGGAGGTTGCTGTGAGCTGTGAAGTCATGGCACTCTGAGCTTGAGGCTCTGTCTCAAAAATAAAATAAAATAAAATAAAAATAAAAATAAAAATAAAAATTCAGAAAAAAAAAAGTCCTACTTAAAAGGAGGGGTCAGTCCCTTCAAAAATAAAAATAAAAATTCAAAAAAAAATATGTCAGTCCCTTCCTACCTTTAGCCAGTGCCTGTGTAATTATCGCCACCAATTTCTGAGTTTTCAAGAAAATCCCAAAATCTTGATTTTTCATGTGAATCTCTCAACTGTTAAATGTTGGCAACTAATTCAATTTGTAAAATGTGAGCCAATTAATTTTTTTTTTTTTTTTAAGAGACAGTCTCACTTTATTGCCCTCGGTAGAGTACCATGGCGTCACAGCTCACAGCAACCTACAACTCCTGGGCTTAGGCGATTCTCTTGCCTCAGCCTCCCAAGTAGCTGAGACTACAGGTATCTGCCACAACGCCCAGCTATTTTTGTTGTTGTTGTTGTTGCAGTTTGGCTGGGGCCGGGTTCGAACCCGCGACCCTTGGTATATGGGGCCAGCACTCTACCCACTGAGCCACAGGAGCCACCTGAGCCAATTAATTTTTAAAAAACAAGATGCGACTCAAACAAAACACATCTGTGGGCCACATCAAACCCACGGACTACATAGAGAACAGAGAGAGTAGAAAATGTGGAGGTTTTGGAGTCATATGGCTCTGCTACTTTTTTAGCTGTGTGTCTATGGACAAGTCACATAACCTTTCTGATTTCCTCATCTATTAAACAGAGATAATAATACTTACCTCACTTATAATGAGGATAGGAAAACACATCCATAAAGTAGCTGGCACATGGCAGTTCCCTAACTGCCATCTGATTATTATCTAATCAGCACTATTGATACATCTATGAAAAGAGTGTTTATACAGTCAGCACAGGAAAACAGCACACAACACCGTCCAGGAAGGAGAGAGCAAGCCTGGCTCACTGCCCCAACAAGCACTTGATTACCTAGGGAGCAATTCTCAGTGATGGCTTCCCTGTGTCTGGAGGAAACAGCCCTGCAAACCATCCTCCTCCTTTTGGCTCTCATTTCTGGCTCATCTAGTGCCTTTCAGATCAGTACTTTCATTTTCCACGCCCCTGGTGCTGGGGATGGGCAGCTCTAGATGAAAAACGTGGCCATGTACAGTCTGTGAACAGATACCTGTGTCAGAATACAGCCTTGTGATTCGCACTCCAGTCCTGCTTGAGTTTAGTTCACTGGTGCACTAAGAAAGTTCAGGTGCTCTAGGCCTTCATAGCTGGGGTTCCGAACTTGGAACTGGACACAGGGCTTGAGAAGACCAACCTCTTGAGATCAACTGGAACCTCTAGACATGACCCTCACTGTCACCCCAAACTGCGTCAGTCATTAGGAGCTCCTGCAGGGCTTCCCAGAGGTCAAGAAGCCTGGGCCATGTCTCTTATTAAGGGACACAGACAAATTACAAATAAAGACTTTTTATTTATTTATTTATTTATTTTTTGAGACAGAGCCTCAAACTGTCCCCCTGGGTAGAGTGCCGTGGCATCACAGCTCACAGCAACCTCCAACTCCTGGGCTCAAGTGAGTCTC
>NW_003852507.1:1861559-1871995 GCF_000181295.1 Otolemur garnettii
AGTCTCTTGCCTCAGCCTCCCAAGTAGCTGGGACCACAGGCACCCACCATAACGCCCAGCTATTTTTTGGTTGCACCCGTCATTGTTGTTTGGCAGGCCTGGGCTGGATTCAAACCCGCCACCTTAGGTGTACGTGGCTTGTGCCTTAGTCACTTGAGCCACAGGCGCCGAGCCAGCTAATTGTTAATAAAAGTTTTTGTAGAGACATAGTCTTGCTACATTGCCCAGGCTGGTATAATACTGTATTTAAAATATTTACATTTAATAAGTTAACAATTTTTTTTGTTAACTGTTTTTGAGACAGAGTCTCATTCTGTCAGCTTGGGTACAGTGCTGTGGCATCATAGTTCATAGCAACCTCAAACTCTTGGGCTTGACCAATCTCCTTCCCTCAGCCTCCTGAGTAGCTGGGACTTCAGGCATCTACTGCGCCTAGGTAATTTTTCTATTTTTAAAAGAGACAGGGTCTTGCTGTTGCTCAGGCTGGTCTTGAACTCTTGAGTTCAAGCAATCCACTTGCCTTGGCCTCCCAAAGTGCTAGGATTATAGGCATGGGCCATCGTGCCAGGCCAAGTTAAAACATTTTAACATAAAATGTAATGCTACATAACTATGATATTCACAGCATAATTAGTTAATGTGTAAATATATATTTTTATACATATTTATGCACACACATATATATTCTTTGCCCCACAGGTCCCCATGGGAAATATATATATTTGGGGTCTGCCAAGAGCGAGACTCCCAAAATCTCTAAAAACAGTTGGACATTGTGGTGGGCGCCTATAGTCCTAGCTACTCAAAAGGCTGAGGCAAGGGAGTGGCTTGAGCCCAAGAGTTTGAGGTCGCTGTGAGCTATGACACCACAGCACTCTACTGAGGGCAACAAAGTGAGACTGTCTCAAGAAAAAAAAAATATATATATATGCATATATATAATACATATATATTTTTTAAGAGAGAACCATGGAAATAGGGACACCAGTTAAACTACTACTTGTACTCTCCTTTCCATCTTGTTTTCATCACATGTAAGCTTGTATCAGACTAACTCTCCTACCATAAATTTATAAAAGCTAGACAAAATATATATAAGTTTCTGAAAGAAGTATAGCAAGGAGTCAATACAGGCAGACCTTGAAGCATTACAATTCTTTTCTTTTCAGGCAGAGTCTCCCTTCATTGCCCTTGATAGAGTGCTGTGGTATCACAGCTCATAGCAACCTCAAATTCTTGGGCTCACGCAATCCTCTTACCTCAGCCTCTAGGTAGTTGGGACTATAGGCACCCACCACAATGCCTGGCTATTTTTAGAGAGCAGGTCTGGATCTTGCTCAGGCTAGTCTCCAACTTCTGAGCTCAAGCAATCTACCAGGCTTGGTCTCCCAGAGAGTGCTAGGATTACACGCATGAGCCATCATGCCTAGCAGCATTATTACTCCTGACAGAAGGAAGGACATGAGAAACAATGAAATCAATAAGACAATGTAATGATATCTTTAGAGGACTGAAAGGGAGAAAATACTGGGCTGGGTGTGGTAGTTCTGTAATCCTAGCACATTGGGAGGCCAAGGAGGGTGGATTGTCTGAGCTCAGGAATTCAAGACTAGCCTGAGTAAGAGTGAGACCCAGTTTCTAAAAATAAAAACAGAAAAAGAAAAAAGTAAACTGCCAATGTAGATTTTCATACCCAGCAAAAATATCCTTCCAAATGGAGGTGAAATAAAAATATGTCTCAGACAAATAGAAGTCAAACAAATGTGTTGCCAGTAGACCAGCTATACAAGATAAATTAAAAGTAGTTAATTCCTTAGACCAAAGGAAAATGATACTAATGGTAGCACAGAAGAGAAGGAGGAATAAGGCCGGGCAATGGCTCACTCCTTTAATATTAGCACTCTGGGAGGCCAAGGCTGGTGGATTGCTTTAGCCCAGGAGTTCAAGACCAGCCAGAGAAAGACCTCATCTCTAAAAACTAGCCAGGCATTGTGGCAGGTGCCTGTAGTCCCAGCTACTTGGGAGGCTGAGGCAAGAGGATCTCTTGAGCCCAAGAGTTTGACATTGCTGTAAGCTATGATGCCACAGCACTCTACTGAGGGCAACAAAGTGAGACTCTGTCTAAAAAATAAAAAAAAGAGAGAGTCTCAGCACCCATAGCACAGTGGTTAAAGCGCCAGCCACATATACCGAGGCTGGCAAGTTCGAACCCAGCCTGGGCCAGCTAAACAACAATGACAACTGCAACCAAAAAATAGCTGGGCATTGTGGCAGGTGCCTATAGTCCCAGCTACCTAGGAGGCTGAGGCAAGAGAATTGCTTGAGCCCAAGAGTTTGAGGTTGCTGTGAGCTGTGATGCCATTGCACTCTACAGAGGGCGACATAGTGAGGTTCTGTCTTAAAATAAAAAAAAAGAGAGAGAAAGAGAAGCAAAGAGCACTGAGATAAGCAAATATGTACATAAATATAAATGTCAACAGTTGAAAACATCAATAATTTTAACATCCTTTGGGGTTCAAAAATATGTGAGAATAAAATATATAATAACAACAGCACAAAAAGGAGCAGGAAACTAATGATGCTAAAAATTTTAAAGGTCTGCATTGTTCAAGATGCAGTAAAAAGTATTAATTTAATATGCTTGTAATCCCAGCACTTTGGGAGGCTGAGGCAGAGAATCACTTGAGCCCAGGAGAATAAGATCAGCCTTGGCAACATAGTAAGACCCTGTGTCTATGAAAAATTTAAAAATTAGCCAGGCATGGTGGTGCATGCCTATGGTCCTGGCTACTCAGGAGGCTGAGATGAGAAGATTGCTTGAGCCTATGAGTTTGAAGATGTAATGAGCTATAATCATGCCACTATGTTCTAGTTTGGGCAACAGAGTGAGGCCCTGTCTCAAAAGGAAAAAAAGTACTAATTTGAAATTGACTGCAAGATGTCAAGAGGGCATACCGAATAGGATAACCACTGAAAAATTTTAGGCCGGGTGCAGGGGCTCATGCCTGTAATCCTAGCACTTTAGGAGGCCTAGGTGAGAGGATTACTTGAGCTTGGGAGTTTGAGACTAGCCTCAGCAAGAACGAGACCTCCATCTCTACTAAAAACAGAAAAAGTAGCTGGGCGTGGTGGTAGGCAACTGTATTTCCAGCTACTTGGAAGGCTGAGGCAGAAGGATCACTTAAGCCCAGGAGTTTGAGGTTTCTGTGAGCTAGGCTGTCTTTAAGGCACTCTACCTAGGGCAGAGAGTGACTCAGTCTCAAAAAAAAAAAAGGGAAAAAAAAAAGAATTTTAAAGCTATAACTAAAATGCTAATAGAGGCTATAAATGAAATAATATAATTAATCTATTAGACAAGAAAGAAGTAAAGAAGTAAAAACAGGTGGGAAAAGTAAAAAAGATTTGGCAAGATGATAGACTTAATCACAACTGTATCAATAATTATGTTAAATGTGACTGGGCTAAACACTCCAATTAAAAGGCAGAGATCAATCCTGGAGTGGGTTCAGTGCCTGCAGCTCAGAGGCTAGGGCGCCAGCCACATACACCAGAGCTGGCAGGTTTGAACCTATCCCAGGCCTGCCAAACAACGACAACTACAACAAAAAAAATAGCCGGATGTTGGGGCAGGCGCCTGTAGTCCCAGCTACTTGGGAGGCTGAGGCAAGAGAATCACTTAAGCCCAAGCGTTTGAGGTTGCTGTGAGCTGTGATGCCACACACTCTACTGAGGGCAACACAATGAGACTCTGTCTTAAAAAATCCTGGGAGTGATTATCTAGGACTGAAAATCTAAACTCAAACCCTTTTGAACAAGTGGCCTGAGCTCAATGGCCTTCAGGGTGTCCCCTGATAATGGCAGCCACACCTACACCACCTGACTTTCCCACTATCCAGAAACCTTTGCCATTTCTTTTCTCTATTGTCCTGGTGACTCCTTTTCATTATCTCATGCTTTAAAATTCAGCTCCTCTGTGAATCCTTTGACTTCCTCTTGATAACTAACACACATGCTTTCTCTCTGAACTGATTCATCCTACTGTACACTTTATTATTGTAATTTGGGATGGTGGTGCTACTTCCCACTGGCCTGGGAACTCCTTGAGGCAAAGGATTATGTAAATTCTTCCCTATAACCTCAACATCTAGCAGTGGGCCTGGCAGGCAGTAGATGCTAAATAAATGGGTGGACGGATGGATGGATGAGAAGTCTCTATCAAGAGGAAAGTATTTAAAATGAGACTCAAGACAGGAAGTGGATGGGGAATCATTTCCCCTCTGGAGTAACTAAGAGTTGCACCACCAATCCTGCACTTCCCTGAATTCCAGGCAGCATTCCCCTTTAAGACTCAGCTGTTCCCTTTACTTGGGACAGTCTCATTTCTTCCCTTTTACTTTTTCTTTGAGACAGAGTCTTACTCTGTTGTGCTGGGTAGAGTACCATGGTGTCCTAGCTCACAGCAACCTCAAACTCTTGGGCTTGAGCAATCCTCTTGCCTCAGCCTCCCGAGTAGCTGGGGTTACAGGTACTCTCTACAACACCCTGCTAGTGTTTCTATTTTTCATAGAGATGGGGTCTTGCTCTTGCTCAGGCTGGTCTCAAACTCCTGAGCTCAAGCAATCCACCTGCCTCGGCCTCCCAAAGTGCTAGGATTACATGCGTGAGCCACCTCACCTGGCTCACTCTCTTCCTTCTGATAAAAACCCTCCCCACCTCAAGCTCAGTTCATGCCAGCATGTCTGGCACCTGGACACAGCACACAAAGCTCAGGACTACATATATTTTCTCATTTGACCCTAACGTTCACCCTCTAGGTATATATAAATACTTCATTGCTCTCTTATTTTTTGAGATAAGAGTCTCAAGCTATCACCCTGGTAGAGTGCCATGACATCATCATAGCTCACAGCAACCTCAAACTCTTGGGCTTAAGAGATCCTCTTTCCTCAGTGTCCTCCGTAGAGACAGAGGTCTTGCTCTTCCTCAGGCTGGTCTTGAACCCATGAGCTCAAGCAATCCACCTGCCTTGGCCTCCTAGAGTGCTGGGATTACTCATGTGAGCCACTACACCTTGTGCAATACTTCATTTTTCACATATAAGTACACAGAAGCTCACGAAGTATTTTATATATGAGAAAACTGAGGCCAGAAAGAGATTGGCCAAAGCTTCACAGTGACTCGGATACAGTTGTAGCTTTTACTCAGTGCTATGAACACTCCTAGTTGTGACATAAATGCTGCTTTGACTTTTAGGGTTGAGAAGGAATAACTGGCTCAGCGCCTGTGGCTCAAGTGGCTAAGGCACATCTAAGGCGTCGGGTTCAAATCCAGCCCAGGCAGCAAAATAACAATGATGGCTGCAACCAAAAAATAGCCGGGCATTATGGCGGGCGCATTGTGGTCCCAGCTACTTGGGAGGCGGAGGCAGGAGACTTACTTGAGCCCAGGAGTTGGAGGTTGCTGTGAGCTATGATGCCATGACACTCTACCCAGGGTGATAGCTTGAGGCTCTGTCTCAAAAAAAAAAAAAAAAAAGAGAAGCAACAACTCAAAACATGCTGTCTTCCTCCCTTCCTCTTAATAAAAATATGAACAGATTTTTGGAGTTGTGATCGGCCACTTGTGGAAAGGGAGCACAGGCTTTTGGTGGAGACCATGACAAGACTGTCATTTTTGGATGAGGAACCTGTGTTGCAATCATCCCTCTCACAGTAGTTAAACAGATGGTCTCCCACAGGAGTTACCCAACGAGGACCAAAGAAACCCTCACAACTTCCAAGCACTTTCACCAAGCCTCTCAAAACTTATCAAGCACATATTCCAGGTTTGGACAATACAGTTATTAGTGCCAATACTTACCATGCCTAAGCCTATGGCAGACATCACTAATGGATCACAGGACTCCTTCCCAGCAAGCCAGAGAAACAGCACATCTCAATGCAGCAATCCAGGCAGCTGCAATCAATTGACCATAGTTGACGCATGCCATCAAACCTACTTAACATTTCATTTTATTGCATGTCCAGCTCAATGCTATGGGATACAGAGGTATAAAAAACATTGTCTCTGCCCTCAACTCTGGAGGCAAGAGATGGGTAGAGATTGGGAGGAACAAACCTGAAAACACACATTTATGACCAGGTTAAATGTAAAACCAGGGTTAAAGGGATGAATACAATATTGTGGAAGTACATATGAGCAGTGACTAATTAGGCCTGGAAGTATGATATGGAGATGAGTCTTGAAGGATGAACAGTAATTGAATAGGCCAAGGAAAATAGGATGTTCCTGGCAAAGGGATCAACACATATTAAGCCTTGGGATACAGAAAGCACCAGAACAAGTGTAGGGAGAAGAACATCTGTACCCAGAGAAGAAAAGACCATTTTCTTTCCTCCCTCTAAGCCATAGTTACATCATCTGTAAAATGATAATAATACCTACCTCATAGGTGATAGTAATGATTCCATAAGGTAAGGGGTGTACTGTGCCCAGCATAGTGCTGCTAGGCTCAGTCTAAGTCAGCTCCGGGTGATGCCGCCAGAGCACCAAGGGGTATAAAGCTGATCTTTGGCGAGTGAGCCAGAATAGGTTTGAAGGAGAAAAATAGTCACATTTATAAAATGTTTATATTTTGGGCAGGGTATGGGGGCTTATACCTGTAATCTTCGCTCTCTGGAAAAGTGAGGCAGGAGGATAGCTTGAACTCAGAAGTTTGAGACCAGCCTGAGGAAGAGTGAGACCCTGTCTCTACTATAAATTGAAAAACTAGCCAGGCATCATGGTGGGTTATCTATAGTCCCAACTACTCAGGAGGCTGAGGCGGGAGGACGGCTTGAACCCAGAAGTCTGAGGTTGCTGTGAGCTAGACTGACACCATGGCTTTCTATCCTGGGCAACAGAGGGAGAGTCTGTCTCAAAAAAAAAAAAAGTTTATATTTTCCTTGATAAAAATATATAGTATGTTTATATCAGAAAAAGAAGAGAAATTTTTTGTTTGTTTTTTTTTTTGTTTTGTGTATTTGTTTGTTTTTAGAGATGGGTTCTCACTCTATTACCCAGGGCTAGAGTACGGTTATATGATCATTGCTTAATGCAGCCTCAAACTCCTGGGTTCAAGGGATCCTCCCAGCTAAGCCTCCTGAGTAGCTGGGACAAGAAGTATGTGCCACTGTGGCTGGCTAGTTTTTTAATTATTTGCAGCAATGGGGTCTCACTATGTCATCCAGGCTGATCTCAAACTCCTGAGATCAAGTGATCCTCCCATCTCAGCCTCTCAAAGTGCTGGGAATACAGGTGTGAGGCATCATGGGGGCCAGAAAAGAAAATCACCCCACCACCCAGAGAGAACCTCTGTTAATATTTTGGTGCCATGACTTCCAGTTTTCATTCAATGCAATTATTTTCTATACCTTTAACCAAATCACATAAATAAGATCTCGGGTTTTTTCTTTTCTTTTTTTGAGACATAGAGTCTCACTATGTCGCCCTTGGTAGAGTGCCGTGGCGTCACAGCTCACAGCAACCTCAAACTCTGGACTTACATGATTCTCTTTCCTCAGCCTCCCTAGTAGCTGGGACTACAGGCGCTTGCCACAATGCCCAGCTGTTTTTTGTTGCAGTAGTCATTGTTGTTTTAGCTGGCTCAGGCCAGTTTTGAACCTGCCAGCCTCGGTGTATGTGGCTGGCACCCAACCAGGATCTCGGGTTTTTTCAAATACAAATTTTTACCTAAGCAATTTTCTGTATTATTATAATCTCTTTGAATGTATTTTTTTTTTTTTGAGATAGTCTTACTTTCTTATCCCTGGTAGAATGTCATGGTGTCATAGCTCACAGCAACCTCCTCAAACTCTTGGGTTCAAGAGATCCTCTTGCCTCAGTCTTTCAAGTAGCTGGGACTGTTGCAGGAAGACGAGGCCCAACGGAGAGAAAGAACACCCAAACAGCATAGTTATAAGAGGAAGGGCTTTATTCATTGGCCGGGAGCTTACGGCATAGATTTCTAAATGGCTACGATCCCTGACTGGCTTGGTCTTTTCCTTTTTATTGACAGTCAAAAAGTTCCACCCCACAGGCACCCTTCCCATTGGCCAGTTTGAATCAAGCAGGAGATGCTACTCCAGCCCCTACAGAACTACAGGATTTCACAGGACTTGGAAATTTCCAAGTTCCAGGGAGTTAAGCCTATAAATTCCCAAGAGCTGAGTCACTCTAGAGAGGGCCCTGCAGGTGCATCCTCGTGGTCTCCCTGAGAAGACCTGTTCTCCCGGACCTCGCCCCTCTCCGGTATCCTCTCTCAGGACTACAGATGCCCCACCACAAGGCCTGTCTATTTTTTAGAGATGAGGTCTTGCTCATGCTCAGCCTGGTCTCGAATCCATGAGCTCCAGCAAGTCATCCACTTTAGCCTCCCAGAGTGCTGGGATTACATGTGTAAGTCACTGTGCCCAGTAAGGCTTTTTTTCCACATAAGGCTTTTTTCTATACTTCAGTATTTCCTTTGTCTAGAGACCCAAATGTGGAATTAGAAAATGTAAGGGTCTTGGCCAGGCACAATGGCTCATGCCTGTAATCCTTGCACTCTGGGAGGTAGAAGTGGGAGGATCATTTGAGGCCAGGAGTTTGAGACCAGCCTGAGTAACACAGTGAGACCCCATCTCTACAAAAAATAAAAGAAGTAGCTGGATGTGGTGGCTCGTGCATACAAGTCCCAGGGAGGATCCCCAGAGCCTAGGAGTTTAAAGCTGCAGTGAGCTGTGATAATGCCACTGCACTCCATATTGGCAGCAGAGATCTATGAGGGAGAGAGAGGAAGTGAAGGTAAGGAAAGAAAAAGGAAAAGAAAGGAAAATTTAATGGTCTTCATGCAAGGCTACCAAATTGTTTCCTGAAAGAGTATATTTACACTAGTCCGGCAGTATTTGTTTCACTTATCAGCTTTGGGCATTCTCATTTAAAAGGAAATCTCTGTAATGTATTGGCTACAGAGAACAAAAGCAAAGCCATAGCATTCCTTTTATTATTCAGAAGCTGGAGACCAGCTTATTTGTGTCTCATACACATGGGCTTCTATGTTACAACCTCTCAGCACTTAGTTTTGATCCAGTTGTTTCTTGGGGAAGGGATCTTCAGGTTGTCAACAAATATGTATAGTCAAAATGTTAATACTTTGTCACTTTTTTTTTTTTGTGGAGACCGAGGGTATGTTCCCATACCCTAAAACCCTTTGTAAGGGCCCCTTTTACAGCTCCTTATTTTGGCTGCCAGACTTTCCTTCCATTCCCCCTGAAGGCCCCCTTTCTTGACCTTCTTCAGATGGATAGGCAGAGATGTGATTTCTCAGCTGCCTTCTAGGTGTAGAATTTTGGACTTTGGACTCTACAGTGCAGCTCAACATTGACAACCCTCTCCATGTGCTCTGGGGTCCCTGCTGGGGAATCTGTTCTCCTTGAGATTATGGGCAGTTGAGTCATTCATTCATTCATTCAATGAAGATCTGAGCATCTACCACATGCCAGGCACTATTCTAGGTGCTGGGGATCAAGTAGTGTGGAAGAAAACAAAACCCTTGTTCATCTGTGGTTCAAAAAATGTAAAAAGAGAGAGAGAGAGAAACACAAAAAAGCAAACAAAGCCCTTGCTATCATATCTCTAGTAAAGGGAGACAAAGAACAAAGAAAGCAGCAAGTTATAATAATTCAGACGGTGGAAAATATTACGGAAAAATAAAACAGGGGAAAAGGCTAGGGAGTGTCAGGAGATGGGGGAGGGAAGTGGCTATTACATATAGGAGGGTCAGGTGACATTTGAGCAGAAACCTGAAGGAAACGGAGCCAGTCAGGTGGATATCTACAGGAAGTGCATTCCAGGTAGAGGGAACAGCAAGTGCAAAGACCCCAGCTCAGGAGCCTGCTGGACAAGTTAGAATGGGACTACGGAGGCCAGTGTGGAGCAAAGGGAGGGCAGCAGGGATAAAGGGAGAAAAGGGACAGTGGCCTTGGAGTCCTCATCATGACCTGGCTTTCACTAAGTGAACTGGAAACTACTGGAGGGTTTTGAGCAGAGCAGTGATCTGATCATAGCTGTTTACAAGTTGTTAAAAGAGGCTGGGCACGGTGGTTCACACTTGTAATCCTAGGACTCTAGGAGGCTGAGAGGAGAGAATCCCTTGAGCTCAGGAGATCAAGACCAGTAAGACACCGAGACCCTGTCTCTATTAAAAATAGAAAAACTAAGCTCAGTGCCTGTGGCTCAAGTGGCTAAGGCGCCAGACACGTACACCTGAGCTGCCAGGTTCGAATCCAGCCTGGGCCTGCCTAACAATGACAGCTGCAACCAAAATATAGCCAGGCATCATGGTAGGTGCCTGTAGTCCCAGCTACTTGGGAGGCGGAGGCAGGAAAATTGCTTGAGCCCAGGAGTTGGAGGTTGCT
>NW_003852507.1:1872294-1902211 GCF_000181295.1 Otolemur garnettii
AAAAAAAAAAGAAAAGAAAAGAAAAGAAAAACTAGCCAGGCGTTGTGGTGAACACTTGTAGTCCGAACTACATGGGAGGCTGAGGCAGGAGGATGGCTTGAATCCATGAGTTTGAGGTTGCTACAAGTTGTGATGATGCCACAGCACTGTAGCCTGAACAACAGAATGAGACAACTGTCTCAAAAAAAAGGCCTCTAGTCTAGTGAGCAGTGTAGGCTCTGTGTCTGAGATGAGCCACACCCTGCCCCATGCCCCATCAAGGGATCTTGGCTTCTCCTAGCCTTAGTTGTTTATCTACAAAATAATTCCAAAGTAGCTGGGCACCCCTTCCTCACTGCAGCTGACCTCACTGGGCCAAGCTTTTGTGTAGGTGGCATGTGTGTGGAGGACGGGGACTAACCCAGAGCTTGAATGAATGTTTAATGCGGAATTTCCGATTTCTAGGAAGACTACAAGTAAAGGGTGATGTGGGGCATCATTCAACCATTAGTCTCTAGAAAGCACCTACCTACTCTGAGCCTCAAACGCTTTCTGATTCAGGGGAGGTGAGGAATAGCCGACAACCCCAGGCACAGTCATGGTGGCCAGAAATGGAGCCACTTACTCCTCAAGAATCAAGCCTGTGGGTCATGGCGCAGCACCTGCTTCCAGAAATCCACTCAGTTGCCCTGTTCTCAGGGAGGGCAGCCTTTCCTGATTCTACTCCCCCAGTCAGGCCAGGCCCACGAATCAACATACTTGGAGCCCTACAATCTTTTCCTTTAAAGCATTCTTCGCAGTTGGAATTTTACATAGATGGGTAGAAGTCTTTGATGACCTCTCTGCCAGCTAGAAACTACTAGGCTTGGTGAGGCCTTTGTCCATTTCCTTCACTGTTATGGTCCCAGAGCCTCCCAGCACAGTCCCTGGCATATAAGGAGCACTTAACAAATATACTGAGTGAATGAATGCTAGGGGAGTAAGGCAGGTAATGGTATTTATTCCCTTTTACAGGCTATAAAATAGGGTCAGACCTAGGAGGTCTAAGCTGCTTAATGAGAGGTCAAGGACCAAAAATGAAGGTTATTCTGGGACATGAACAAAAGGAAGCAGAGTCCAGGTTCTGTGTGGGCAACATGTCCTTTATTTCACTTGGGTGCGAGTGGGCTGAGTTCAAAAAAGAAGTCAGCACGTGGGTTAAGGAGGGGTGGAAATATAAGGGTTCAGGGGTAGGGAGGGATTGGAGCACTCATTCCTTCGTGGGAAGAACATTCTTTCCTCTGTGAGGGATGGTTCTATTTCGGCGGGTCCCTACATTGGGCCCTAACACAGAGCAGGTGACTGCCTTCTGACCTAATTCCTACAATGGGAGCACCCAGGAGCAGAGGGCACACCCAAGGGCCTCCCTGTCTGCTCCTCTAAGGGAACCGCAGAGTCAGACCCTGGCCCCAGTGTGGGGAAATTAGAGATTGGGGACCCTGAACCCCCCAAGAGAAAAACATCCAAGAACATAATGGAACTTAAGAGTTGACAGAGCAAAGAAACAGCAACTTAATTTTAGCATTTCAATTGGTTTTAGCTTTGCTAAATCTGTGCAAATTCTTGCAGAAAACAGTTTTGAGGAAGCAAACAGCGGTTTGCAATTTGCCTACTTAAAGGTTAAATGGACAGGGCGCACTCAAACACAAATGGCCATTGCAACCTGGCAAAGCCTGACAGTAATTGAGCCTGGGGGCCACAGCTCTCCCTGTAAAGGGATCAGGTGCCAGCCCTGAAGGGGGCTAGAATACAGAAACCCTGGGAGAGATAGGTATTGCAAAAGTCACTGGGAACAGTGTGCGCAACCAAACCCCACACAAACAGAGGAAAAACCTCTGGGGCAGAGAGAGGAAAGACTTCTTTCTCTCCCAGCTTCCCATATGGGCATTGGCATCAGCCTCTTTGCCCCACAGGAGACAAGGGGACACCCTCCTCTTTGAACTCCTGAAGAGTGAGGCCAACCAAGCATATGTGAGCACATCCTGTTTGCTTTAAAGTTATGTTCCTTGTTTCTGAAGAATGCATGGGCCAAGTCTAGTTAACTATCAGGTGAGGAAGAGGAGATAATGGAAGAAAGCACATGTATTCAAACAATGCTAATGCACGACACCAATAGTCCACAGAATGATCTTTGCTCAGTTCTCCATTAGCTCATAGACCCTCCCACCTAAAATTACCATTGAGAGAACTCAAAAGCTGAGTGGGAAAAGCGTCTGGGGCCTCCATTGTATTCTCACCATGGTGGATGGGGGACACCTGGACCGACCTTTGAACGTCCTCTCTGTCTGTGTCTTTATTTCTCATTTGATCTATGCCACTCTAGCAGGTACCTCACGATGCTGGGGTAAGAGGCTTTTCTAGGGAAGGAACTTAGAGCAGAAATGGGGCAAGTGACAGTCTGATAATAACGATATCACTTTGAATGTACCAGATGCTGTTTTTCTTTTTTCTTTCCAGAGATGGGGGAACAAGATCTCACTTTGTTCTCCAGGTTGGTGTGCAGTGGCCTAATCATAGCTCACTGCAGCCTCAAACTCCTGGGCTTGAGTGGTCCTCCTGCCTCTGCCTTCCAAGTGGCTGGGACTACAGGTGCGTGCCACCCCCTGCAAATTTTTCTATTTTCCACACTTGATCTTGGCCAAAAGTCCGAGAAGTGATCATTTTTCTTTTCTTTGAGACAGAGTCTTGCTCTGTCACCAAAGCTGGCCTGCCATAGCATCAGCCTAGCTCACAGCAACCTCTAAAACTCCTGGGGCTCAAGCGATCCTCCTGCCTCAGACTTCTGAGTAGCTGGGACTACAGGTTAATTTTTCTCTATTTTCTAATCTTTCTTAAAGGAACTGGTCTCAATATGTTGCTCGGGCTGGTCTGGAACTCCTGGCCTTGAGGGATCCTCCTTTTAGGCCTCCCAAAGTGCTGGGATTTCACCCCTGAACCACCGCACCTAGCTTTAGACAGTTTTCCCTCAACTCTTTGAGGTAAATTCTGTTAGCAACGCATTTTACAGAGGAAGAAATAGGCACAGGAACGTCTCTTGGCATGCCCAAGACAGCAGCAGAGCCTAGGTATTCCAACCCAGACAGCTGCGTTCAGCCTGTACCCTTCTCCAATCTAAGTTCCCTGGGTTACGTCAGTGTAGGCATACGGAGTCATATGTTCCAGCTCTGCCCGATGACCTAGTTTAGTCATTAATACTGGCTAGCCCCTTGCCTACAGGGTTGTCTGGAGACTAGGGTTTAATACCTTGCCCAGCACATAGTAAGTGCTCAATAAATGTTAATTATTGATACTCTTGTTATTGTTAGGAGAACTTCGGAGCCCAGGAGGGCAGACTGTAGAGTGGTATCTCTGCACGCTTTGCAGATAAGGTCACCCCGCTGCTCCGCAGTTGGGGGGAGGCT
This sequence comes from Otolemur garnettii, assembly GCF_000181295.1. Classification (NCBI taxonomy): domain Eukaryota; kingdom Metazoa; phylum Chordata; class Mammalia; order Primates; family Galagidae; genus Otolemur; species Otolemur garnettii. The sequence continues at coordinate 1,875,714 of NW_003852507.1, forward strand.
CTAGTAGTCTCACACCCAGCCAAGGGCACGTGGGGCGGGAGTTTGGGGGCCTGAGGTCCCAGGCCCCGCCCCGCCGGGCATTTAAGTAGGGACGCTAGGCGCAGGCGCAGACAACGTGGTCCAGCTCCGGGTGCTGCAGGTTCCCCGCAGCAAGTTGCGCGCGAGTCCCACCGCCAGCCCCGCGCCCACCCCGAGACGCACGCACATGGAGGAGGACGCCACCCCCCCGGACAAGCCCCGCGTCCGCCCCGCGGCGGCGGTGCTGTGCCGCGGCCCTGTGGAGCCGCTTGTCTTCCTGGCCAACTTCGCGTTGGTCCTGCAGGGCCCACTCACCACTCAATACCTGTGGCACCGCTTCAGCACCGACCTCGGCTACAATGGCACCCGCCATCGGGCGGACTGCAGCAATCGTAGCGCGGACCCCACTATGCAGGTAGCCGGGTGGTGAGCAGCGCCGACGGGGGCGGCGCCGCGCGATGGGGCCGCGGAGGGGTTGTGCAGTTCGGAAGTGGGCGGGCCAGAGCCAAGGGGCCTCCCAGAGAAGTGCTGGGTCCGGGGTGCAGAAAGTTGATCTAGTTTTAAAGCGTGGTCTGGATGAACCAAGAGCAAAACAAAATGGATGAAAGGTAAGGGAATGAAGCCTGGTCTATTCGCCACCCCACCTCCAGTGTCAGATTGTGAGAGTCGTAGCTGAGATTCTCTGAGGTTTAGGACTCCAAAGAAAGTCCACTTTCCTGTAGTTCTCAGGATGGCGGACATTTTAGCGGGTGGGCAACGCGGAGTGAAGAATGGCACCCTGATAATTATGTCCCCACAGGAAGTGGAGACCCTCACCTCCCACTGGACCCTCTACGCAAACGTGGGCGGCTTCCTTGTGGGGCTTTTCACGTCCACCCTGCTGGGAGCCTGGAGTGACAGTGTGGGCCGCCGGCCACTGCTGGTGCTGTCCTCACTCGGCCTGCTGGTTCAGGCCGTGGTGTCCATCTTTGTGGTGCAGCTGGAACTCCACGTTGGCTACTTCGTGCTGGGCCGCATCCTTTGTGCCCTCCTTGGTGACTTCAATGGTCTCCTGGCCGCTAGCTTTGCGTCCGTGGCAGATGTCAGCACCAGCCGCAACCGCACCTTCCGAATGGCTGTGCTGGAAGCGTGCATCGGCGTGGCTGGGATGCTGGCCAGCCTCCTTGGGGGCCACTGGCTCCGGGCCCAGGGATACGCCAACCCTTTCTGGCTGGCCTTGGCCTTACTGATAGTCATGGCTCTCTATGCAGCTTTCTGCTTTGGTGAGACCATGAAGGAGCCAAAGTCCACCCGGCTCTTCACACTCCGTCACCACCGATCCATTGTCCAGCTCTATGTTGCTCCAGCCCCGGAGAAGTCCAGGAAGCATTTAGCCCTGTACTCATTGGCTATCTTCGTGGTAATCACTGTGCACTTTGGGGCCCAGGACATCCTGACCATCTATGAACTGAGTACACCACTCTGCTGGGACTCCCAGCTAATTGGCTATGGTTCTGCTGCTCAGCACCTCCCCTACCTCACCAGCCTGCTGGGCCTGCGGCTCCTCCAGTACTGCCTGGCCGATGCCTGGGTGGCAGAGATTGGCCTGGCCTTCAACATCCTGGGTCTGGTGGTCTTTGCATTTGCCACCATCACGCCCCTCATGTTCACAGGTAAAGTGTTTGGGCTCAGGGACAGCTCATCTCAGAGGCAGTGGGTGACCCGAAGGGGAGACGAGCCAGCCACTCACTGCCCTCAAATGTGGTTCATGCTTGTGGCTTTAGAAACAAAGTTATGCCCCTGTCCTGCACTGAAGGATAGACAACTAAGAAACCCCAGAAAAATACCACCTTTGATATACGGAGAATACAGACCTTCAATAGCCAAAGTAATTAATCCATGTTATCAATCATAAATATTATTAGTAATATAGAGCAAAAGACAAGTATGGCTGATACACTAATTGCTTTACCCCTTGGCCTTTCACAGGCTATACATGGTGTTCTTAAACAAAGTCCATGCCATTAGTGCCTTGATACTCACTTCTCCGATAAGAATAAGAGAATAAGAATCACAGGACACTGGGGCCTGGCGCAGTGGCTCAGGCCCATAATCCCAGCACTCTGGGAGGCTGAGGCAGGTGGATTGCCTGAGCTGACAGGTTCAAGACCAGCCTGAGCGAGAGCGAGACCCCGTCTCTTAAAAAAAAACAAACAAAAAAACAGGCGTTGTGGCAGGTGCCTGTAGCCCCAGCTACTCCTTGGGAGGCTGAGGCAAGAGAATCGCTTGAGCCCAAGAGTTTGAGGACTCTGTGAGCTATGACACCAGGGCACTCTACTGAGGGTGATAAAATGAGACTCTGTCTTAAAAAAAAAAAATTCTTGGCTAGCTTTGGGTTTTTGAAAAAGCCAGTCTTCTCAGACCACCGCTACAAAATTCCTACTTACTTTAGTTCATCTTCTCTTCCTTCCCCTTTCCCTCTCTCTCTCAACTTCCTCCTTTTCTGTTTTTGGTGGGAGAGGAGCATCTGGCCAGGACATGAGGAAGTTAACTTTTTCTTTTTTTTAGAGACAGACTCTCACTTTATTGCCCTCAGTAGAGTGCCGTGGTGTCACAGCTCACAGTAACCTCCAACTCCTGGGCTTAGGTGATTCTCTTGCCTCAGCCTCCCGAGTAGCAGGGACCATAGGCGCCTGCCACAACCCCCAGCTATTTTCTTGTTGCAGTTTGGCCGGAGGCAAGTTCAAACCCACCACCCTGGTTATATGGGGCCAGTGCCTGACTCACTTGAGACACAGGCACCGCCTGGAAGTTAACTTTTTTAAAGGGACAAATTTATTGCGATACAGCCTCCACATGTGCTGGGTACAAAGTCAGCTATTCAGCAATTTAAAACTCAGCTGCTTGTTTGGTGATGAAGCAGAAGAGAACCAAGTGCCTTGCCCTCCTGCTAGTGACACTGGGGTACAAAGATGATGCTGTCATTGCTCTAGGGAGTCTTAGCAGATTGAGACTTGGGGGCCTGGCACCTGATGGGGCTCTGGGGTGCCTCCTCATATACCCAGTTTGGAGAATCCATTGTCCTCTAGGAGTTTGCAGATTTGCTGAGGAGACAGCAGTCCCATAAGAGAGAAATGGTTACGAAGAAAACGGTATAACCTTGTAAGTAACTAAATGCAAAAGAAAAAGGGAAACTCACACTTACTGTGTCCTCACTATGCCGTCATAACTAATACTCTTCATAGGTGTTACCTCTTCTCCTTCTCCAGGAAATGTATTAGTCTCCTAGGGCTGCTATAATAGATCACAGCAAACTCAGTGGCTTAAAACAACAGAAATTTATTCTGTTACAGTTTGGAAGCCAGAAAGCCAAAATGAATGTAACTGGGCTGAACTCAAGGAGTGGTCAGGGCAGTGCCCCCTCTGAGGGCTCAAGGAGAGAATGTTTCTCACTTCTTCTTGCTTCTAGGATTGCTTGGGATTCCTTGCAATTCCTTCCCATGGCTGCTGGGATTCCTTGGCTTGGCTGTGTCACCAGTCTCTGTGGTCATGTCACTGTCTCCTTCTCTTTGTCCCATTCCCATTCTGTCTGTATCCGATTTCTGTCTGCTTTCCTCTTGAAGGGGTACATGTAATTGCATTTAGGGTCCATTCTGATAATCTAGGATAACCTCCCCATCTCAAGATCCTTAACTTAATCACATCTGCAAAGACCTATATTCCAAACAAGGCAACATTTACAGATCTCAGGGATTTGAACCTGATATTTTGGGGTACCATTATTCAGCCTCCTATGCCTCAGAACCATCCTGTGATGAAGGCCTTATTATTCTCCTTTTACAGACAGAGTGTCAGGCACAGAAGGTTAAGTACCCAAGGTCACACAAATAGTAACTGATAGGGTCTGGCATGGTGGCTCACACCTGTAATTCCCATACTTTGGGAGGAAGAGGTAGGATTGCTTGAGGCCAAGAGTTTGAGAACAGACTGGGCAACAGAGTGAGACCTTGTTTCAAACAAAAACATAGCTGGGTGGTGGTATGCATCTGTAGTTAGAGCTACTTGGGAGGCTGAGGCAGGAGGATCACTTGTGTCTAGGAGTTTAAGACTGCATTAAGCTGTGATTATGCCAGTGATTTCCAGTTTAAGTGACATCATAAGACTCTGTCTTGAAAAAAAAAAATGTAATTGATGGCATCTGGGCATCTGGTTTTGAATTTAGGACTGTCCCTAAAGCCCATACTTGTTTCTGGGGTTTACCTCCCCAGTAAGTGCTAAGTGGATGGGTGATGCCTTTTGTGACCACTGCAATCTCCCCAGTAAGTGTTAAGTGGATGTGTGATGCCTTTTGTGACCACAGAGGTATTCTGATGAGAAAGCATTCATTTGTGAAAGTGAGAGCAGGAAGACCAAGCCTAGAGAATGACAGTCTCCATTTCTCCTTAGTTTTTGTTTCCCTAGGTTTGCCATCAAGGAGGTTCTCCCTGGGTCTAACCTAAGTCCTATGTGGGCTATGTATGGGAGCTTTGCTGCCTCTCACTTGGACATCCCCTCCCAAGTCCATTTTCCTGATGAGTCTTTATTTCTCCACAGGGTATGGCTTGCTCTTCCTGTCTTTAGTCATCACACCCATCATGCGGGCCAAACTGTCCAGGCTGGTGAGCACATCAGAGCAGGGTGAGTCTCAAGATCTTCATGCCCTATGCTGCCTGAACTGGGCACATGGTCAGCCATGGCTGGGGGGCAACTTCCCTCCATCCATTCCTCCTTCCTACCAGAGAAGAAATGGCCAAGACAAATGTACTTCTGTCAAATTGCCTGGAGCTGGCAAAGGACCATGATCCTTTGGATTTTCAAACCACAGCTGGGATTTCCCATCAGCAGAGCATGATTCTTTCTGGGTAATCAGAGCAGAGGATGTACTCTCTTGAGACCTCAGTTTGTCCATCTGTAAAATGGGTATGAAGATGCCAGAGTTCCTTGATTCACTGGGTTCAGAGTATATAAGCCCAGAAGAAGAAAACAACTGTGTGACATAGATTTCATTGTCCTTTTTTTTTTTTTTTGAGACATCTCTGTCACCCTCGGTAGAGTGCCGTGCCTTCACAGCTCACAGCAACCCCAAACTCGGGCTTAAGAGAGTCTCCTGCCTCAGCCTCCCAAGTAGCTGGGACTATAGGGCCCTGTCACAACACCCAGCTATTTTTTTGTTGCAGTTGTCATTGTTGTTTAGCTAGCCCAGGGCAGGTTCGAACCTGCCACCCTTGGTGTATGTAGCTGGCGCCGTAACCACTGTGCTATGGGCACCAAGCCAGGTTTCATTGTCCTTAATTGACAGATGAAAAGAATTCCAGAAGGTTAAATTGGCTCACCTAAAGTCACTCAGTAAACGATGGATCTAGGATGCAAACCCAAGTCTGTTTTTTTTTTTTTTTTGGAGACAGAATTTCACTTTGTCATTCTTGGTAGAATGCTATGGCACAGCATACCGCTTCACAGCTCACAGTAACCTCAAACTCTTGGGCTCGAGTGATTCTCTTGCCTCAGCCTCCCAAGTAGCTGGGACTACAGGGGCCTGCCACAACACCCAGTTATTTTTAGAGATGAGGTCTCCCTCTGGCTCAGGCTTGTCTCGAACCTGTGAGGTCAGGCAATCTACCCACCTCGGCCTCCCAGAGTGCTGAGGATTATAGGCATGAGCCACCGTGCCCAGCCCCATAGTTTGTTTTTCAAAGCAGCTGGCCTCATGATCTGGGTTTTAGTTTTGGACCTCAGTTTCCTCATCTGTAACATGAACAGTTTGCCCTTGATGACATCTACAGGCCCTTCTAGTCCTGACAGTCTAGCTGAGTTTAATCTTAACTTCTGTTGGGTTGTTGCTCATTTTGCAAGCTGTGGTTTCTGCTGGCATATTTATAAAGAACAGCTTCTCAGGCCTCTGGCCCTTCATGCCTCAGTCTGGAAATACCTGGCTTATTCAGTTTTCTTCATCTGGCCTAGAAGAAGGATCTGATGATGACAGAGATTCTGTTGCCATACGCAGCTACCATGGCTCTGGTGTCCCCAGAAATCTTGCACCGTCAGTGACTTGCCCTAAGTCACATAAGCTGTGAGGTGGTGGTGCCAGGATTTGAACTTGGGTTTTTCAAACTCCAGAATATGGTATTTATTTCTTCACAGGTGCTCTCTTTTCTGCGGTGGCCTGTGTGAATAGCTTGGCCATGCTGATGGCCTCGGGCATCTTCAACTCACTCTACCCAGCTACTCTGAACTTCATGAAGGGGTTCCCCTTTCTCCTGGGAGCTGGCCTCCTCTTCATCCCAGCCGTTCTGATTGGGTAATGCAGGGCCCTGAACCCGTGCTCATAATGGAGCCCTTTATACAAAGGTTTCCTATTCCTTTTCCCAACCTGTAATGGCAGTTTCGTTCCTGAAACACTTCCCCTCTGGATGTCTCATTCCAAGCTGACTCTTCCCTTGCAGATGGCTGTCCAATCCTCCAGGAGCCAAGGGCAAGGTGGAGGGACAGCATCACTACTTGACAAGGCTGTGTTCTCTACCTCTGGTCCCATTTTATAGATGGAACTATGGTGGCAGAACTGTGCTAAAGGGGGGCCCAGAGAGCTTCCTAAGCTGGTTGTGGCTGAGCCGCAGGCTAGCCTGACAAACTGACTTCTTCTCCTGTAGTATTAGGAGTTATTTTCCAGAGCCATCTGTCTCTAGATGTTGTTTCCTACCCCTCATCTTGGGGAGGGAGGGGGTTCAGGAGGGATATACCCAGACCAGCCCACCCAAGTAAATCTTGTGTCACTTCTCTAGATAAGAGTTGAAGGTTCCGCCTTGTCAGACCTGAATCCTCTCTCTGGTCTTTCACAGGATACTGGAAAAGACTAATCCTCACCCAGAATTTCAGCAGTTTCCCCAGAGCCCTTGATCTGCCTGATCCAGAGGATAGAGAGCAAGAGGAGCAGAGTGAACACAAACCCACTGGAAGCCTGTATCTGGGAGCCCAGCCACAACGGGGCCAGCAGCTCTCCTGGAAGGGCAGAATTCACTTTGGTCAGGATGGTCAAGCTAGACCAAGGTGCTGCCCCATCCACAGCTGAGCCAGGCTCTGACTAGGATTTAGAATCATAACCCAAACAGGCCTACTCCAGGGCAGGTGGGGGGAGCCATCTGAGACCAGAGCCTGTTAAACCTTTATTCTATCCATCACTTAAAACCTTCCAGGGCAGAGGAGAGGTCCTGATGGTGGTGACATTTCAGAGACCAGGTAAAGCATGAGGGCTGGCATCTCTCCTTTCAGCCCAAACTACACAGCCCCTGGTGCTAGGGTCCTGGTGTGTGCAGTAGCCAGCAGGCATGCCTTATTGCTAAGCATGGTACCTGGTTAGTGCCAGCCTTGGCAGGAGAAAGGGCAGTAAGAGGGGCTTGGTGCCCTCTGGAGGGGGAGTGCTGCTATCACTGTGGTTGGGGAATCAGCCTTTGGCTCTGGTCTTTCGACCCTGCCCTGAACAGTGCCAGTTGTCATAATAAATCAGTTTAATGAGATAGAAATGAACCTTTTGGTCTGTAGGGCATTGGGCTTTGGGACCCTCTGTTTTCTTGCCCCCAGTCTGCCTGCCATAGATCAGGTGACAGCAGTTGCAGGGCTAGGTAGGAGGCCCCAAGCTCCTGAGAGGTTGGTACTATTGTGGCCAGCTGAGGCCTCATCTGCCTCATTCTCTTCTGGGCTGCTGAGAGGTGAAAGGCTGCCAGGCTGGCATCAGCCCAGCAGGTAAGCCTAGGCATAGTGCTGGCTACATGTTCCCAAGAGGCAGGCAGGTCCACTCTCTGGACGCCCCATCATGGTTCATGGCTGCACCAGCCCCGGCAGCATGAGTGTATGTTCCCACTCAGTGTTCCTCCCCGTTACTGGGCATGTCAGCAGAGCTGTGTGCTGAGACTGTCCTGTTCCTCTGTAGGTCAACAGCAACCTGGGACCTGGATCCGATTTCCCATATAATCCAGAGCCCCAGCTTCCCAGAGAATTCAAGGGGGCCATTTCCAGGGAGTTAGGACAATCTGCACCTGAGGTGGAAATCCAAATCTTTTTTTTTGGGAGACAGTCTCACTCTGTTGCCCCAGGCTAGAGTGCGGTGGCATCACAGCTCACGGTAACCTCAAGCCCCAGGGCTTAAGAAATTCTCTTGGCTTGGCATCTGTGGCTCACGCGGCTAAGGCGCCAGCCACATACACCTAAGGTGGCGGGTTCGAATCCCCAGCCCGGGCCCGCCAAACAACAATGATGGCTGCAACCAAAAAAAATGGCCAGGTGTTGTGGCGGGCCCCTGTAGTCTCAGCTACTTGGGAGGCTGAGGCAGGAGACTCGCTTGAGCCCAGGAGTTGGAGGTTTCTGTAAGCGTGATGCCATGGCACTCTACCCAGGGGGATAGCTTGAGGCTCCGTCTAAAAAAAAAAAAAGAAAAAAAGAAATTCTCTTGCCTCAGCCTCCTGAGTAACTGGGACTACATGTGCCCACCACAATACCCAAATTTTATTTAAGACATTTGCTTTGATGAAGACCATAAGTTTCCTAGGTGGTCCTTGACTCTTCAAACCAGAATTGCCTACAGGGGGTTGTTGCTGCCATGTCTACCCCTATTTCCTCTTACTTGTTCTGCTAGCCAGTTTCCTACTGGAAATCATGCAGGTGAAATGGGGGTTGCCCAGGGCCAGGTGGGGCCTCTGGTTGGGAAGACCAAAGCAAAGAGATGTAGTCGCCACAGGCTCTGAGAAAAGGGGAAAGGCTCTGAGGGTGTCTTTGGTGATGGCCTCTCACTAGCTATGTGACTTTGAGCAAGCCCCAGTGGGTAGTTCTTAGTGATGCCCCAGTATGTGATTGTGGGGATCACATCTGATTGGAGAAGTTAGGAAACAATTAGCTGATGCTCTGACATTCTCCCACCTGTATATTCTAGAATGAGATGTCTCTGTGGGGCAAGGTGGGCTTAGGGGAAGGATGACTAAATTATGGATGGACTTCTGACCTTTGTCCCTGAGCAGTGTTTGGCCCCTGGAGGAGCTGGGGAAGGACCTAGCTGACTCTGTCACAACCAGGGGCAGCAGCTGCAGACCAGCCAAGCAGAAAACCCGACCCTGCAGACTTGTGTCAGAGCAAGCTTTGGGGAAAGGCCACCTCTGAGCCCTCTGTATCCAAATCAGACCGGAGGAGCAGGCCGTCATGCTTGCCCTGGCAGTCAGTGGTGTCTGTCACTCCTGAACTCAGTGGGCTGACTCGGAAGAGGTTCATCAGCTGCTTGGGATGGGGCTGGACGCTGGGCACTGATTCCCCAGAGACAGAGGAGTGAGCAAAGGTCAACCAGAAGGCCAGAGAGGGTGGTAGAAGCAGTGGAGCACGTGCCAGAGAATGAAAACTTGACAGTACTGCCCACGAGGACTTCAGGAGGGAGAGGGACTGACGGGAGACTGGAAGACAGACAGCATCTCCTAGAGATACTCATACATTGTATTGTCACCGACTGCGAGGCCAGCCTCTGGTCTGCCCCGTTCTTGACATCCATGCCCCAGCCCTGGGCCTGGCACTAGTGAGCGTGAGGAAGGGAGGATCGAATGCAGCCAGAGTTGGGGCCCAGACTGGCTGCACGGGATCTTTGGCAGGGAGGGGAGTAGAAGGAAGGGGTCCCAAACCTGGGGTGAGACTTTGACTCTGATGGTGTGGCCCAAGAGCTAGGAGTAACCCGGCAAGCATGGCAGGGATGGGGCTAGTGGCTGAGCCAGCCTTGATGTTTGGACCCGCAGCCCTCAGGAGGGGAGAGGCAGGGCAGGTCCAGCTGCCCCACTGACTGGAGTCTGGTTTATGACATGGAAGATACTTTCTTGCCCTCTCATCCCAATGGAAGGAGAGGCAGCGGGGCATTCCTGCTCACAATCCCAGTGTGTGATTGTGGGGATCACATCTGGTGGGAGAAGTTAGGAAACAATTCTACAGCCCCTGGTCAGCCTTTCCTTGCAAAATCCTATCCCCCACTGCTAGATTCTTTGAGGCAAGGGAGAAATAACAGCCCACCTGGGACAGAGTCCCCAGGGTGCTTCTTAGGAGAGCAGTTCCACAGCAGTGTTCTGGGTGCCTGGAGGCCTCAGTCTGGATCCAGGGCTGCCACTAATAACTTGGGAAACCGGGCTTATCACACAACTTTTCTGAGCCTCAGTGTCCTTATCTGTGGAATGGGGCTGATAGTACCCCCCTAGAGTTGTGGTGACTACAGAGACCACGTCTTGGAGTAGAGTGCCTGGGAAATGGCAAAGATTTGTGAGGGATTCATTTTCTAGGGACTTGCTGTTCAAAGCATTAGCCCTTTGGTTGGTCCTTATAGGTTTAAAAAAAAGGCATCAGCATCAGCTCACCTGGGAATTTATAAGAAATGCAGAGTCTCAGGCCCCATTCCAGATCACCTAAATTGATTTTTTTTTTTCTTAAAGACAAGTCTCACTCTGTTATCCAGGCTAGAGTGCCATGCCCTTAGCCTAGCTCAGCAATCACACACTCCTGGGTTCAAGTGATCCTCCTGCCTCAGCCTCCTGAGTAGCTGGGATTATAGGTACCCATCTCCATGCCTGGCTAATTTTTCTATTTTTAGTAGAGGTGGGGTCTCTAGCCAAGATTCTCCCATCTTGGCCTCCCAGAGTGCTAGGATTATAGGTGTGAGCCACCAGCCCAGCCTCTTGAGTTGAATTTTAACAAGATTCCCAGGCGATTTGAATGCATGTTAAAACTGGAGAAGCTGCCCTGGGTAATAACCTTTTTCCTTCTTTGGGATCCTGCCTCTTCCCAGAGAGCTTCAGGTTCCGCCCAGGCTGCTTTTGCTGTTTAGAGAGGCCACCACATCCCTGAGCAAAAGAGTGGGCAGCCTTTGGGAGATGCAGGATGATAGGTTGGCCAGACCAGGCAGAAGCCTGAGGCACAGCACCAAGGCCTGGGCTAAGGTGGGCTTTGAGACTTGGCTTCTCTTTGCCCAGGCCCAGGCCAAGGCCAAGGCCCAAGCAGAAGGTTCTTGAGCACTCTGCAGCTACAGAGCAGTCAGAACAGGGGCCAGTTTGGCCCAACCCTAGCCTTGGATATTGCAAAGGATACCACATCAAAGGAAGGCTGGGTGGGGGCACTAGATGGTTACAGGGCAAGGCCACAGAGTGGAAAGAGTTGGTGAACCCAGGCACTGGGCATGATCTGGGTGCAGAGCATTGCTGGGCTTTCATCTCTGCTGACTCCTGGGCCCAAGCTGAGAGGGCTGGGCACTGCCCTGACTCCTGCTGGAGGCTGCCAGTCTTTACCCTCCTCAAGCCGACTGCTGTGCCTCTAGTGCCTCCAGAACTGACCAGGGACCCTCCCTACGCCCAAGACAGAGGACATGAGGTCAGGGCCTGGGGAAGGTGTACCCCATCCCACACCTATGCCCTTCACTTTCCAAATACTGAGGAGGGTGAGTTTCAGGGGGGCCATGAGGGTGGAGACAGACAGAGCCATTTCCTGAGAAGAGCCCAGGCTGTCTCAGCCCAGGGAGGCCAGTTGCAGGAGCTGGTCCTTTAGAGAGGATGATGGACATGGGAGTCACAGCAGGACTTGGGAACTGGGGACGGATTAGGTCGGGCCCATGGGTGCAGCACCTTCCAAACTGGTGTCAGAGCCCGCAGATGAGTCCCGGGAGGAGCGGCCCTGCAGGAAACGGATGATCTTCTCAATGGTGGCCTCCTGGTACTCGTGGGACCACCTGTTGGTACAGAGGCCACATGGGTCAGGGAGTTGGGCAGGTGCAGCCACTATGCCACGTGCTGCCTAGTTGCCTATTAGGGTGATTGGTACTGCCCCCCCTCAGTCCCCAGGGCCCTGTGGCTCACTTGATGCCATTGAAGGTAAGCACAGCCTGCATGTCCTCAGGCAGGACGTGGGGCTCAGGCCACTCGAAGCCATCAATGATTGGCACGATGTTCTTGCCACAGCTTAAAGCAGTCACAATCTCCTGGAGAAAGAAGAAGGAAGATACCTCTGTCCCCATCCAGGGATCCTGGAGCCAGGTGGGCTCTGGGAAGGACACTAGACTGAGGTTGGACCCAGGGTGAGACCTTGGTCCTGAAGTCCACCTTCATTTCTCCCTTCCCCCTTGTAGTATAATAAAATAATAAATATTTGGTCTTTGCCAGGGTTCCAGGCACAGAGCTCCTAAAACCTTTGGAATCTCCTGAGTGATGAATGTCTTTTATATGCTGATGAGATGATCCTAACTGGAGATGGGGATGGCCTAGAGAACTTTAGGAAGAGGCCTGGTCACCAGGAAGATCAAGGTGTGATTAGAGCGTTGGAACTCGCAGCCACACTCTATGGCCTCTGGAGAGGGCCTCTGAGTTCAATCAGCAACAGCCAATGATTGAATCAAATACACCTATGTAATAATCTCCATAAACCCCCTGAAACATGGGGCTCAGCACCTGTAACACAGTGGTTACAGCGCCAGCCACATACACTGAAGGTGGCAGGTTTAAACTCGGCCCAGGCCTGCTAAACAACGACAACTGCAACAAAAAATAGCTGTGGCGCCTGTGATACAAAGGAGTAAGGCGCTAGCCCCATATACCAGAGGTGGCGGGTTCAAAACCAGCCCAGGCCAAAAACAGAAAAAAAAAAAAAAAAAAAAAAGCTGGGCATTGTGGCAGACACCTGTAGTCCCAGCTGCTTGGGAGGCTGAGGCAAGAGAATTGCTTAAGCCCAAGAGTTTGAGGTTGCTGTGATGCCACGGCACTCTACCAAGGGCGACATAGCAAGACTCTGTCTCAAAAAAAAAAAAAAAAAAAAAAAAAGAAAAACCCATGGGCAATGCCTGTGGCTCAAAAGGGTAGGGCGCCAGCCCCATATGCTGGAGGTGGTGGGTTCAAACTCAGCCTGGGCCAAAAAGCTGCAAAAAAACCCAAAACCCTGAAACATGGGGTCTGAAGAGCTTCCAGGCTAGTGAACACATCTAGCTGCTGGGAAGGTGGTACCCCTGGAGAGGGCATAGAAGCTCTGTGCCCCTCCCCTCCAGACCCTGTCCTCTGCAGCTCTTCCATTTGGTTATTCTTGAGTTGTTAGGTAATTGCCTCAGAAAAGCCTCTTTCCCAGAAAGTCCATCTCCCAGTTGCAGAACTTACCTCATCTCCCTGTCCCAATTACCCGTTGAAAATTTCAAACTTATGGCTCGCCCCTAAGGGCTCTTCCTGCCAGAGCAGTAACTCCTTATTGGCTATCCTACCATCCCGTCATCATTCTAAGACTTTCCCTATAACCGAACCTATATACGGGTGCGCTTCTCTTTTAATCTCTCTTCTCTCTTCCTCTCTCCTCCTCTCTCTCCCTCTTTGCTCTCCTCTTTTTATCTCCTCTTTTCTCTCCTCCTTAGTGCTGCTCTGCCGCATCCCTCCTCTACCAATAAAGACCTCTCATACAAGCCTTGGTGGTCTGTGAAATCTTTGCCAGTCGAGTGCTACCCTTGTCATAAGTTGTATTCTTTATAATTGTGAAATTAAATAATTCAAGCTTTAGTAAATAATCAAACTTAAAGCTATTGGAACTTTAAATTATCCCGAGCCTTAAAATGAATGTGGCTATGTGGCATGAGTTAGCCTTTGTTTGTTCCTGTAAATAATTAGGAAGACCAATGGAACCAGAGATAAAAAGCCCTCAGATGGCTATCCCTTGCTATGGAGTAATAAAGTAATGTCCCTTGGAATGTAGCAATCTGTAACCATTCAAATGCTGTAATATATGCACTGGTCTCATGCAGGAAGTGTAATGCTGCTCAAATTTCTGTCTCTGCCTATACAAGTGAAACCTTGACTTCACTTTGGAAGGCTGGCCCCATTTGGAAGGCTGGCTGGCCAATCTCAAGCTCAAATAAACTCTATACTTAATCATATTTTCTGAATCTCATTATTTAAGGTTCACATATTAAACCACTGACAGTAAATTGCTTCCTGAATTTTGTGAGTCATTCTAGTGAATTATTGGAGGAGTCATGGAACACCCAAATTTGTAGCCAAATCAGACAAAAGTGCCATTGTCTGAGGACCCGGGCCTCCAACTAATGTCTGAAGTGAGGGGGAGGTGGAGCTGAGCTCTTAAACCTGTGGAGTCTGACACTTCAGAATTGAATTGAATTGTAGGCCAAGCTGGTGTTAGAAAATTGGACAATTAGTTGTTGGTGTGGGAAAAATTTGCTGTCAGAAGTAAAACATCACGCTCCTGCACCCAGACTGACCCATCACGCAGCCTGCCAACTGCACTCCTTACTTACTTCTTGATTCCATCTCTACCTCACTGCCATCCTACCCCAACTCCCATTATCTTTACCCCGCACCAGAGCTCTACCCAACTACTCTTTCTCCCTCTAACTCACCCTTTCACCAAGCTAATCTTCACAAAAGGTCATGCCGATCTGATCATGTCACCCCTGACTTAAACTTCAAGACTTTATTTTTTGGTTTTTTTCTTGAGACGGAGTCTCACTTTGTCACCCTCAGTATAGTGCCATGGAGTCACAGTCCACAGCAACCTCAAACTCTTGGGCTCAAGTGATCCTCTTGCCTCAGCTTCCCAAGTTGCTGGGACTGCAGGTGCCTGCCACAGCGCCCTGCTAGTTTTAGAGGTGGGGTCTCGCTCTTGCACAGGCTGGTCTTGAATTCCTGAGCTCAAGCAATCTACCTGCCTTGCCTTCCCAGAGTGCTAGGAAGCCTTGAGCCACCTGCCTAGCAAACTTCAAGATTTTACATGGTTGTTAGAATAAAGTCCAGACTCCTTAATGTGGCCTGTAAGGCCCTGTGTGGTGGGACACAGCCCACTTCCCAACCCCTATCCCTGCACTCTCCTCCAAACCACACAGAAGAAGCTTCCCTGCCCCCTCACCTAGATAATGCCCACTCATTTTTCTTTCTTTCTTTTTTTTTTTGAGACAGAGCCTCAAGCTGTTGCTCTGGGTAGAGTGCTGTTGCATCACAGCTCACAGCAACCTCCAACTCCTGGGCTTAATCGATTCTCCTGCCTCCGCCTCCCAAGTAGCCAGGACTACAGGCACCTTGCTACAACGCCCGGCTATTTTTTGGTTGCAGCCGTCACTGTTGTTTGAAAGGCCCAAGCTGAATTCGAACCTGCCAGCTCAGGTGTATGTGGCTGGTGCCTTAGCCGCTTGAGCCACAGGCGCCGAGCCCCATTCATTTTTCTGATCTGAGCTCAATCAACACTTTTCCAGGGATGTTGTCTCTTACTTCCTTGACCAAGTCAGATCCCCCTATTATAGTCTCTCATAGCTCTGCATCACACGTTACAGTTGCAAATTTAATTAGGCTGGGGCTGGGTGAGCTGGCTCACACCTGTAATCCCCGCACTTTGGGAGGCTGAGGTAAGAGGATCACTTGAGCCTAGAAGTTTGAGACCAGCCTGGGAAACACAGCAAGATCTTACCTCTAAAAAGAAGAAAAATAAGCCAGGCATGGTGGCATGCACCTATAGTCCTAACTACTCAGGAGGCTGAGGCAGGAGTTTCACTTGAGCCCAGGAGTTAGAGAACACAGTGAGCTATCATGATGCCCTTGCACTTCAGCCTGGGAAATACAGCAAAACTCATTTCTATACAAAAGATTAATTAATTAACGTGTAATTTATTTAATACTTGTGTTCTCTGTTGAACATAAGAGCAGGGATCACATCTGTTTTTTATTCACCTTATATCTCAGGATCTTTCACAGAACCCTGCCCATAGTTGCTTTTGCTAAGTATTTAGTGGATGAATGAATGAATGAATGAGATGACAGTCAGGGTCTACACTCCAGAACCATCATATCTGGGTTCACACTGAGTCTTGGCCGCAGCTCTGTGACTGACATAAATCTAACAGGATCTCAAAGTTAGTTTTCTAATATATAAAATAGGGTTAATGATAGATAGTATCTTCTAGGGTTGTGGCATAGAATATATGCAACATTCCACAGCAAGTGATTAGAATAGTGCTTAGCATATAGTGCATGCTTAATAAATAATAGTTATTATTATTCCTCCTCTGGAAAGTGGAAATAATAAAACCTACTTCACAAGGTTGTTCTGAGGATATTACTCACTATTAATGGGCTCTGGTAAGTGCTTATTGATTTTTTTTTTCCCTTTCAAGGGGGAACCCCAGGGATTAGACTTTCTTGAGTGTAGTTCACTTGTGGTTTTCCATATTGATTACTCACTAAATGTGGCTTCAGGGAAAGGAGTCTTAAAACCAGAAGCAATTAAGCACTAAAAACAACCAAAGAGGGATGACGGAGCCTTTGAGATAGGTCCAAGCCAAAGGCTCTTGTCACGCTGCCTGCCTCCCACCTCCTTGCCATCTGCTGGGACAATGGGTGCCAACAATGTTCTTTCCTGGGGACAGAACATGCATAACATGCGTAACTTCGACCAGCTCCATTTTACAGATGAAGAGAAGGAAGCCCAGAGAGGGAAAGGGACTTACAAGTCACACATGTGCCCAGCCCAAGGCCGCCCAGGCCTCCTACTCAAGCCTCCAGAGTTCAAGTCCAGGCTGCTTCACCCAAGCCCTGCTGCCTCTCTGCTGAGCATTTGGATGATCTCATCCTATAGCAACTTATTTTGGAACCTTTAGCATTTGTTTCATCCAGGATTATATAGATTGTTCACTGCACAGATTCATAGGCTGGCCAGAAAGGGGAAAATGGCTAGTTCAAGGTCACTCAGCTGGTTAAGAATATAAATTTGATTCAAGTCAAGTCTTCTGATCTGGTAAACTTAGTAGATATGTATGGCTCTGCCAGTCATTTCGGCTTCATCAGAATCACTCATATGCTTAATCATTGATTCAATTATTCCCTAAACTGTAGAGCCTTCTTTGTACTATGCACAGGTTCAGGCACCGGGAATACAGCATGAATAAGACAAGGTCTGAACTTTCAGGGAGCTCACAGACCCTCCTCCCTTTCTCTCAGAACCCTGCCTGCCACCTGCTGGGGCTCATCAGCCACATTCCCCCAGGATACTTCCCTGACCCACTGCCCTTCCATCACCCAAGCCTAGCACTCAGCTCCTCCAACACCATCTCCGGGGCTTCACCTTCTTTGCACTGTCAAACAGGACTGCATGCTAGTATCAGAGCCATCTTCCTAAAACCCAAGGCCCCAGCACCTCCCCCTGTTTCCCAGTGCTTCAAGTAAAGGACTTCTCCCTGCCTTTACACACTTATGAACTGGTTCTATAGTTTTTGTTCCGACAGTGGTGCAGTGGTAAGTTTATAACAATGTAGGATGGGGGGAGGGAGGAATTCAACCAACCAACCAAACAAACAAAATCCTGATTTGTGGTGGCTGCCAATTTCCTTGATGTAAATACTCCAACCGTGGCTGATTTCAAGCTGCCAATAGCTTCTCAATGTGGAGTTGGGAAGAGATACTGTAGTGTCAGTTGAATCCAACTCTATCCCAACCCCTTCCCTCTCAACCCTTCAGATCTGTGCCATGGAATACAGTGTGGGTTCTGGGAAAGCACCTGGGCTTTGGAGTCAGACAGAGTTTGAAGCCAAACTTTTCTGATTTCTACACTAGTAGTGTGGCCAGGGGAAAATTATTCTGCTTTTCTAGGCCTGGGTCTCTTCATCTGTGAGATGGACAAGGCAGATGCACATAGGCTTTGGGCACTTTTTTCATCCCTACCTTTATTCCTTTGCTCAGGCCGTTCCCCCTGCCTGGGATGCCTTGCCTCCCACTCATCTAAATTCCCAAGACTCTTCTCAAGTCACACTTCCTCCATGAAGCCTACCCTGATTATTCTAGTCCTTGATGCTCTCTCTTCTCCATACTCTTGCAGCAAACAAGAGGTTCACCTGTCTGGCTTAGCATTTCCACCAACTTGTATATGATCTAGTTATTGTGGGTGTATTCTTGTCTCCTCAGCTGATGGAGGAAAAGAGCCCTATCTCAGATAACTACTACATCAGCTGGATCCATAATCAGCTGCAACCTCAATTCCTACAGGCTGAGTAATGATTATGGACCCATCCATCCATCCTATACATATTCAATGAGTTCAGTGTGTCCAGTACCGATGATACAATGGTGAATATATCACATGTTGTAGTCCCTAATAATTATATTAATAGTAATAATTGCTGCTATTATTGAGCAGTTACTATGGACCAGGCATTCTACTAAGCATTTCACAAATTCTAGCTCTTTTAATCCTTGTAACAATAGCCTAGGGAGTGAAGTACTATTACTACCTCCATTATTATCCTCAGTTTCCAGTAATACATAAATGTGAAGCTAATCAGAGTTAAGTAACTCATCCAAGTCCAGAGCCAGGATTCAAAATCTCGGTTTTGTGCTCTCCACAAAGATTCCATTCTGCCTGTCACTATGGTCTCCTGTCTCTTGCAGAAGTTATTTTTCAAAGCATTTTCATCCCTTTTGACCCTCACAATAATCCTACAAGTAGGACAGGTAAGTTATCCCCATTTCATAGATAAGAAAACCGAGGCTCAGAGAGCCTGAGCGGCTTGCTAAAGTTACCCTTATAATGAGCTGCGGGTCCTGACTTCCAGCCGGGCCCAGGAGGTGCTACAGGGCTAAATGTTGTTGGGGTACACAGACAAGAAGGCATGGTAGGAGGACCCTGTCTCCTGGGCCGCAGAGGTACAGGCCAGCACCTACCTTGTGCACCCAGTCCTTGCAGTCATGGTCCTCGATGCACTTGTCCAGTGCCCCGGCTGACAGCACCAGCACGAAGTTGCGGGCACTCATGACACTCTGGATGAGCTTGTCCTCAAACTTGCCAGCTTCCAGCTTCTCCACATCAATGAAGACACTGAAGCCATGCAGCTGCAGGTGCACTTTCAAGAGGCTGAAAACAGGTCATAGGTCATGGCCATGACCTCGCATCAAGGGCCCCAGCTGCCTGCCCGCTCCTCCTCACCTGGCCAACTGGGAGCCTGAGCTCCTGCGGTAGCTGATGAAGACATCCGGGGTGTCCCCGCTGGGCTTGCAGCCAGTGCAGGGCAGTGGGGAGTGTAGCATTTCTGAGGCAGATGAGAGAGCATGTGTGAGTGGACCCCCCTCTCCCGCCATAGGTGCATCATCCCCTGGGACTCAGTTCTCTGACCAACCAGCCCTCTCAGCCCAGCCCAGCCAGGGTAGCTAGTTCCAAAAAGGGTCACTGAGGGGGCCTACAGAAGGAAAGTCACAACTCCTGGTGAGCTCCTTCCAGGAGGCAGGCATTGTGTTTTAAGGGCATTGATACACACTTTCATCCTTACCCTCCCTCTGGAACTCCAGACCTGCACAGCCAGCTGCCCCAGGGTGTTCCAGACTCAACACATGATCCTTCCCTTGCTCCTTCTATCTAGTTTCCCACCAGAAAAAGCGATAAGCCTCTGAGTACTGGGCATCAGCTTCAACTCCTATTTCTCATTCAACCAGTCAACAAATATTTAGTAAGCACTGACTGTGTGCCAGGTACTATCCTTAGTGTTTGGGATATTGTAGTGAACAAAACAGACAACATTCTGCCCTCATGGAGTTGATGCTCAATACTCAGAGCCAGGCACTGTGTTCTGATGGTTCTACTAAACATCCTGACATCAGCCCTAGGACCCTCTTACTGTCCAGCCTAGCAATGGCTTCCCCCAGTCCAGCAAGGATTGCCCAGCAGAGTCCATTTCCCATAGCTACCAGAGGATCTTTCTTTTTATTTCTTTATTTCTTTTTTTTGAGACATTCTCACTCTGTCCCAGGTAGTCTCACTCACCTAGGTAGAGTGCTGTGGCATCATCATAGCTCACAGCAGCCTCAGACTCCTAGGCTCAATCGATCCTCTTGCCTCAGCCTCCCAAGTAGCTGGGACCACAAGCTTTGGTTAGTTTTTCAATTTTTTTTGGAGAGACAAGGTCTTGATCTTGTCCAGGCTGGTTTCAAACTCCTGAACTCAAGCAATCCACCCACCTCGGCCTCCCAGAGTGCTAGGATTACAGGCGTGAGCCACTGTGCTCAGCCTCAGAGGATCTTTCTAAAATCCAAATATGATCATGCAAAATGATTCATAAAAGATGTGCATGACTCCCTATTCCCTAGAGAAGTGATTTTTTTGAGACAGAGTGTCACTTTGTCACCTTTGTTAGAGTTAGAGTGCCGTGGCTTCATAGCTCACAGCAACCTCAAACTCCTGGGCACAAGCGAGTTTCTTGCCTCAGTCTCTCAGGTAGCTGGGACTACAGGCGCCCGCCACAATGCCTGGCTATTTTTTTAGAAATATGGTCTCACTCTAGCTCAGGCTGGTCTCGAACCAGTGAACTCAGGCAATCCACCTGCTTCATTCTCCCAGAGTGCTAGGATTACAAGCATGAGCCACCATGCCCGGCCTCGGAAAGAGATTTTTTTTGTAAGCTATTTTCCACCTCGGCCTCTCCTACTGTGCAAAAATGAACTCTTAGATTTTTTTGAGAGCTGCAACATAGAAATTATAAAAGCTGACCTGCTTCAGTTGAAGCATAAGAATGGGGCCAATGCCTATTCCCTTGTCCCTGGTAGGTGCTTGCTGAATGAGTGGTTAAAATGAAGTAATTCATCTTCCCATGATATTCAGACTTAATACTCACAACATTTGTCTGTTTAGGAAGCAGAAAGACAGCTTGAATCCCAGTTCTACCATCTAATGGCTTCTATAACCTTGGGAAATGTATTTAAATTCTTTAAATCATAGTTTCATTATCTTTAAAATTAAGAACCGCTGTGGAAATGTTCTGTATCTTTGATTATAATGGAGGTTATGGACCTCCTCAAGTTGGACATTTTTGGTGCCTCTTTTTATGCTTAAAAATTTTTTAAAGGGCTGGGTACAGTGACTCATGCGTGTAATCCTAGCACTCTGGGAGGCTGAAACAGGTGAAATGATTGAGCTCAGGAGTTTGAGATCAGTCTGAGCAAGAGTGAGAACCCATCTCTACTGAAAATAGAAAAACTAGCCAAGTGTGGTGGTGCACACCTGTAGTCCCAGGTACTCAAGCTAAGGCATGAAGACTGCTTGATTCCAGGAGTTTGAGGTTGCTGTGAGTTGTGACAACACCACGGCACTCAACCCCAGGGTAACAGAAGTTTTTCAAGTTCATTTAAAAAACTGAACACCATTGCATAAAATTGATGTAGCGATTAATGAGATAATACCTTAGAAACTTAATACTCTACCTAGTATATAGTAATTGATGGTAAATACTAGATAAATGGTAAATTAGTAGATAAAAATAAATCAGTAAATAAAGAGGGTTGCTACAGCCCTAGAATTCACTGTAAAGCCCCTCCAGACCCGTATTTTGTAAAATGTTGGCTAAGAGGACACGTCCTTCACCCAACTCCGTGTTCCCACCCATACCCCTCTGCCACTCTGCTCCTCCTACCTCCACACCTCCGTACATGCCCACTCTTCCTCCCTCTGCCTGGGCTGCTCTTCCTACTGACATCCCTGCCTTACCCCATACATCCTTCAGGACATGGTCAGGCATCCCCTGCTCTCCAAGTCTAGACCACACTTTCACTGGGCTCCCACTGGAGTCCTGGGCATGCTTCCTGCTGGGGCCACCTTCCTGTTAATATAGATACCTTCCTCCCTCACACACCTCAGACTGGGAACGTCTTTTTTTTTTTTGCAGTTTTTGGCCAGGGCCAGGTTTGAACCTGCCACCTCTGGTATATGGGGCCAGCGCCAAAGGCGCTGCCCCCAGACTGGGAACTTCTTGAGGGCAAAGGGCAACAACATATTTATCTTTTTTTTTTTTTTGAGACAGAGTCTGGGTAGAGTGCCATGGCATCATGGCTCATAGCAATTGGGCTCTTGGGCTCAAGAGATTCTCTTGCTTCAGCCTTCCAAGTAGGTGGGACTACAGATGCCTGCCACAATGCCCAGCTATGTTTTAGAGACTGGGCCCTACTCCTGAGCTCAGGCAATGGAGTGCTAGTGTTATAGGCGAGAGCCACTGCTCCCGCCAACGCATTTATCTTTACATCCTCAGAGGAGTCCAGTCTGACACAGTGTATGTACTCAGTCAATCCACAGAGGGGCTCTGGCATCCACTCAGTCTCCCCTACCCGCTCGGGGGATGGGGCTGGGCCGGGGTGGGGAGAGGCCTGACCTCGGGCGGCTGCGATGATGCGGGTGCGGTGCACGCCCACGTGGATGCCACAGTCCTCCAGGAGCTGCTGCTCTGACACGCGGTGCAGCAGGGAGCGGTCCAGGCCACAGCAGACCAGGCCGTAGGTGTACTGGCGGAAGCGCGGGTCCAGGCTGCCCAGCCAGTCGGCCAGGTTGCTGCGGTCGCACATAGCGTAGTTGGCGAAGGTCTTGAGCTCCGTGAGCTCCCTAAAGAACCTGCATCCCATGGAAGAGAAGGCCCTGAGGTCCAGACTCTGGATGAGCTGGAGGAAGAGGGGCAGGTAGTTAGACATGGGCGGCACGGGTAGGACGGAGATGAGGCTCTGTACCTTTTGCGAGTGATGCCGGATTTCATGCCCAGGTCGGCCTGGAGTTCCTCCTCAGTGAGCCGCAGGAGCAGGTCGCCATCCACCTGCTGCTCCTGGGGCAGGGGCCGGGTGTTAGGAAGGGTCCTCCCAGTCCCCGGACCTCAGCCCAAGATGCAGGGGGGCAGGGGGAACTGGAGATGGCAGAGGAGGCCGACGGGACCCAGATTAGAGCCCGGTGACCCGAAGGGTGGCTGAGTACAGGGTCCCCACCCCACTAAGGGCACTCTGATAGCATGCAGGCCAGGAAGGGCGCTCTACCGGCGCCGGGGCTCTACCCGGAAGCTCTCGCAGTACTGGGAGAAGCCTATCTGCTGCAGCCACATTTGGACCTCGGCCTCCTTCCAGCTGGCCACGCAGGGCAGGATGGGCCGCGGCACCTCCTCACCCAGCAGGCGCAGTGCGCGCTTGGCCAGCGCCGACTTGGTACCATTGGTGGAGTACGAAACGAGGCGTTTCAGGCTCTGGATGGCACCAATCTCGCTGAACACCTTGGAGGGTGGGGTAGGTGTTAAGAGGGTATCTAGAGTGCACCAGCTAGCCAGCTGTCCTCAAAGGTGCCCAGTCCCTCCCCCTACTGCTTTGCACTTCTGAAAGACCCACAGTCTGCCCCAGCCCTGCCTTCAGCCACTAAGCCTGTGGATTCCCCTGACTGATTCTCCCTCCTGAAGTTCTCTCGACTCTTGACCAGGTCAACTCACCTGTCTCTTCTTCAGCTTCCATCAGCCCTGAGATAAAGTCTGAGCTCTGAGTATAGCCTCCAGATGGGGCACAGCACAGCCCCTGGCACCACTCCCAGCTCATCTCACCTTGCACCAATCCACATTTGTCTGACACCCACCTCCACCCCTACCCACCAAGGCTCTCACACCTCTGGGGGGGCTTACTGTGTTTCCAAACCCTTAATTCCTCCAGCCTGCTGTGGAACTCCAAATTGATTAGCACCTCCTCCATGAAGCCTGCTTTGATCGTCCCACAGTTTGGCCCACACCTCCAACTAGGACTCATACCACACTCTGAAAGCCACTGTCACTAGTTGATAATGCAACTTCAAACAAATACATAAATAAATAAATAAAACCATGATAGGCCACCCTGTAATCCTGGGACTCTGGGAGGCAGAGGTGGATGGATTGCTTGAACTCAGGAGTTTGAGACCAGTCTCAGCAAGAGCGAGATCCCAGTCTCTACAAAATAGCCGTGTGCTGTAGTGGGTGCTGGTTGTCCCAGCTACTCAGGAAGCTGAGGCAAGAGAATCACTTGAGCCCAAGTGTTTGAAGTTGCTGTGAGCTATAACACCACAGCTCTCTACCAAGGACAACGAAGTGAGACTCTGTCTCAAAAAAAAAAAAAAAAAAAAGCCCAGAGAGAGGAAGCCGGGTAATCAAGGTAAGTTCACACAGTAAGTTAAAATAGAGGGCAAAGGCTGTGGATTAGACCCTGGCTCTGGGGACCCTTTGGGACTCAGGTGGGGGTTATCTGACTGACACAATGATGTCCTACCACAAGACTCTGTCTCCAGGTGCCACCTTCCCAGACTCAGATGGCTAAACTGCCTCCTGAAGTCCCCCAGTTGGGCATCTCTCCAGCACCTCAAACTCCTTACACCCCACCAAACTCACTTTCTTGCCACTTGCTGCCAGTCCTAATTCCATCTCTTAAACACCCCCTGAACCCGCTGCTCTTGGCTGCTGCTGACCCTCCTGCCTCCACCATCTCAATGCCCCTCCCTCAAGTCACAGCCTCCTTTGGGTCCCCTCACCTCCAATGCCACCCTTTCCATACAGCAGCCAGGATGATCTTTGTAAAACACTCAGTGTCTTCCTCTTGCCCTCAAAGACCAAGTCAAAACGGTATGAGTCTTTTCTTTGAGGCCAGAATGACAGTTCCCTCAACCTTCGTCTTATCTTCATCTAATTCCCATGTGAACTCCAAGTCCTAGTTGAATGTCACTTCCTCTGGGGAGCCTTCCCAGAGACTCTCTCAACACTGACTCACCCTCCTCCACACCGGCACCCACCTTCGTCTTGCCTTGCAGGCTCTTGATGGCAGCCTCAGCGCAGAGGTAGAAAGCCCCGATGCACTGCGCTTCCAAGCGCGACGAATCGAGCAGCGGCACGAGGCGCTGCAGGTCGTCTGGCCCGCGGCCCTGGCTTGTGTCGCTGGCGTCCACCAGGCAGCGGGCGAAGCGGCCGGGGTCTAGCGAGGCCACAAGCGGCTCCACGAGCGCCAGCGTCCCTGAACGCTCCACCTCGCGCTCCACCTCCTTGTTGGTTGCCAACACCGCCACCGCGAGGCAAGCATGCAGTCGCAGCAGCTCGTCCTCCTTGCAGAAGGCGAGCGGGAAGAGCCACTCCGCGGCGCGCTTCTCCACCATGCGCCGCTGCACCGCCTGGCCCCCGTGCAGCGCGCAGTTGGCCAGCGCCAGCGCGCAGTGGCGCAGCAGCGCGGGGTCTGTGCGGCGGCACCAGTACAGCACCGCGTCCAGGCCGCCGGCAGCCACCAGCTGTTGACACGTCTCCTCCGAGTGCTTGAACATGTGCTCCAAGATGCCTGCCACACTTCGCGCCAGCTCCAAGGGTTCGCGCTCCTTTGCCAGGTTCAGGATCACGCCCAGCCCGATGCGCGCAACGCGGTCCCTGCCAGGAGAAAGTGGAAGGGGATGGTAGAATTGTCCGCCTGGGGCCTCGTCGCTTACCCTCTCTGGACCTCGTCAGTGTCATGTGGGGGACAGCGTTATCCTCTCTGCCATCAACTCTTGCCCTGGGAGAACTAGACTTCTCAGTTTATAGGGGTGCTCCATCCTGGCCATGTACATTCCCTGACCACCACCCCACCCTCCACCCGCCTTCTCCTCTGGAGCAGCAAGAGTGTCGTAGTTAAGAATCTAGCTGGCAGCAGATCCCCGGGGTACTGGTTTCTTTTCTTTTCTTTTTTGAGACAGTCTCAGTATGTTGCCTTTGGTGCTGTGGCGTCACAGCTCACAGCAACATCTAACTCTTGGGCTTAAGTGATTCTCTTGCCGCAGCCTCCCAAGTAGCTGGGACTACAGGCGCCCACCACAAAGCCCGGCTATTTTTTGGTTGCAGTTGTTTAGCTGGTCTGAGCCAGGCTCCAACCCACCACCCTCGGTGTATGTGGCCGGCGCTGTAACCACTGTACTACGGGCGCCAAGCCCCCCTGGGGTCCTGGTTTCTTATCCACCACTTTCTATTTTCTAACTCTGCTGTTTTCTAAGGACCCTTGGACACCTTCCTTTATCTCTCCATTTCAGTTTTCTCATCTCATAATTAGGAAAATAAAACTACCTGCCTCATAGGATTATTATCAAGACTAATGAGATAATACATGTGAAGTGCTCAGCAGACGGATTGACACACCATAAAAACTCAGCAAATGTTAGCTTATTCTCATGTGAAGTATCACTGCAAGTACACCACTCTCACTATGACCTTCAAATTTGTCCTCACTCCATGCCGGGTGACTGCGGCATATTTATTCATTCAACAGATGTTTGTTGAGGACCTACTGACTGTCAGCCACTGTGCTAAGGGCTGAGGTTAAACTAAGAGTCGCTTGGGCTAATCCTCAGCTGCTGTCGGGGGAGACAATTAAGCAAGTAAACAATGAGTGGACAGGGTCACAGCGAAATGGCTGGGATGCTAGCTACCCAGATGATGTAACGGAGTGTGCCCGGTGGAGGGATGTGTCTGAGGAGGTGACACCTGAGAGCTTAATGTTGAGGAACCCCTGCATGCAAATATTTGGGAATGGAGCCTAACAGGCAGAGAGAAGAGCAAGGTGAAGGCCTGAGAGGTGATCGAGAGGTGATCGAAAGGTGATAAGCTGGCAAGTTGAGGAATAGAAAGGACAGAGATATTGCAAGGTCTAAAACTAACAGAAATGCTCTTACTCTCTCCCCCC
>NW_003852507.1:1902255-1915262 GCF_000181295.1 Otolemur garnettii
CCCCGCCTCTCTCCTCTGCTCTCTCTCTCTCTCCTCTTCCCCACTCTCTCCTCATCTCTCAGCCCTCTTTTCTCTCCTCCTTGGTGCTGCTCTGCAGCCTCTCTCCCCCCCACCAATAAAAACCTTTCGTACAAAAAAAAATAATAATAAAACTAACAGAAAGGCTCAGTGCCTGTAGCTCAGGTGGCTAAGGTGCCAGCCACATACACCAGAGCTGGCGGGTTTGAATCCAGCCCTAGCCCACCAAACAACTGTAAGGGTTAACAACTATATTACAGCACATTCAAGAGAAAGTGCATCTTAGAAGGAGGTGCCTAACAACCTTGCTGATTAAGAGAAAGGATACAAAAGACCAGAGGCGGGAGGTGCCTAACGACCTTGCTGATTAAGAGAAACGATACAAAAGACCAGAGGCGGTTTAACACGTGCACACATTCCAAAGAAATTTACTCATATCACTCTCCACCTTCTTCCTACTTCATCCTCACAATACTAGCCTATCACAAACCAGAACTACATCTAAACGTACCCCTCGTTCCCCCACTAACTGAACCTATATAAACCCCTACCTATTACAATAAACAGCTTCGGCTCAGTCCCTTTCCCAATGTGTCTGTCTTTGTCTTATTTGTCTTCCCCTTTCATACGTCAACTCCCCAACACGCCGCGGCCCACCAGTCGGGAGGCGGCAAACAACCATGATGGCTGCAACCAAAAAATAGCTGAGTGTTGTGGTGGGCGCCTGTGGTCCCAGCTACTTGGGAGGCTGAGGCAAGTGAATTGCTTAAGCCTAGGAATTGGAGGTTGCTGTGAGCTGTGATGCTACAGCACTCTATCCAGGGCGACAGCTTGAGGCTCTGTCTCAAAAATAAATAAATAAATCTAACAGAAAAATACCAGGTCAACAAAAGATTCACATATATTGGCTTGGTGCCCATGGCTCAGTAGTAAGGGGGCCGGCTACATGCACAGGGCTGGTGGTTTCAAACCTGGCCCAGCCCAGGCCTGCCAAACAACAGTGACAACAACAATAACAA
Source organism: Otolemur garnettii (assembly GCF_000181295.1). NCBI lineage: Eukaryota > Metazoa > Chordata > Mammalia > Primates > Galagidae > Otolemur > Otolemur garnettii. The sequence goes on from NW_003852507.1 coordinate 1,903,293, forward strand.
CAACAAAAATAGCCAGGCATTGTGGTGGGCTCCTATAGTCCCAGCTACTTGGGAGGCTGAGGCAAGAGAATCGCTTAAGCCCAAGAGTTTGAGGTTGCTGTGAGCTGTGACACCATGGCACTCTACCAAAGGTGACACAGTGAAACTGTCTCAAAAAAAAAAAAAAAGCTCAGCGCCTGTAGCACAGTGGTTAAGGTGCCAGCCACATACGCCGAGGCTGGCAGGTTCGAACCTGGCCTGGGCTAGCTAAACAACAACAACTGCAACAAAAAAATAGCCAGGCATTGTGGTGGGCACCTATAATCCCAGCTACTCGGGAGGCTGAGGTGGGAGAATAGCTTAAGCCGAAGAGTTTGAGGTTGCTGTGAATTGTGATGCCATAGCACTCTACCAAGAGCGACATAGTGAGACTCTGTCTCAAAAAAAAAAAAAGGATTCACATATAGAATGTATTATATAATATTCACAGCCAGGCCAGGTGGCTCTTGCCTGTAATCCTGGGATTATAGAAGGCCAGACAGGAGAATTACTTGAGCTCAGTAGTTCAAGACCAGCCTGAGCAAGAGCAAGACCATTCTCTATTAAAAAAAAAAAAAGAAGAAAAAATATTAGCTAGATTTATGGCAGGTGCCTGTAAGTCCAGTATTCAGGAGGGTGAAATAGGAATATAACTTTAACCCAGGATTTTGAGGTTGCTGTGAGCTGGGCTGATGCCCCAGCACTGTAACCTGGGCAACAGACTCTGTCTCAAAAAAAAAAAAAAAATTCCAAGATGAGTGCTGGGTGCTTTTGGGCCATCTCCAGACATTTGCATTTTATTTTGTGTCAAATGGGAAGCCATAGAAAAGCTTCAGGAAGGAGAGTGACCTGTTTGTCTTTGGCTGCTGTGAATAGGACAGGTTTGGAAGAGAGCCTGGAGATCAGCTGAGCAGGGAGTAGAGTTGTCACTTTGTAAGGAAGAGGTGCAGACTTCTTGTCTTACTGACCTCCAATGATGTCCTCCACAGGTAATGTTACTCCCAAAGACACAGAGCCCCAGCCAGCCATGGAGTCCTTGCCCTGTGGGCACCACAGTTACCCAAGTGCATGAGACTTTATGTCTACTGCAGGGTCCAGCTGAGTCCAGAACATGCCATAAGAGCAGTGCAGCTTTTCTCAGCTGACCACTCAACTTCTCTGTACCCTGTCTTCAAAGGAATAGATGGGCCCTGATCATCCTGGGGCAATTGGAACTGTAGATATTCCTTTTACCAATGAGAAAACCAAAGCTCAGAGAGGTTAATGACATGCCCAGGGTCACACAGCTTCTGAGAGGCATATCTGGGATTTGAACCCATGTCTGTTTGTCTCCAGGGTTTAAGATCCTTCGTCTTCATTTTGTGCTTTCAGACATCTGATGGCATAAACTTCTAGAATATTAGAGCCAAGATGTACTTAAGAAATCATCACCTTCATGTTCGCAGGACTAATTTAAGGCCCCGTGAAGGGAAGGGGTTGCTTAGAAGTACCTGGCACCTTTACAGAATTGAACTCTGCGCTGTTGTGAGAACCATTAACTCAGCTTTCAAGTATTCTGTGGTGTGGGAGGCTGTGGATCTGGTGAAATTGGCACATCCTTTGGAGTCACACAGATCTGGGCTCAAATCCTAGCTCTAACAGAGGGGAAAAGTGTGTACACATAATGAGTATGTATATATAATACATGCAGATATATGGAAATGAATGTATCTGCATAGACTCTCTGGAAGGATATGCAAGAACCTTGTTACAGTGATTCACCTCCAGGGAAGGGGCCTGAATGGGAAGAACTTTTAACTGCATTCCTTTTCTTGTGCCTTTGCATTTTTGAATGTATGTGCAATAGCTTTCTGTTTTTTAAAAACCTGTCTCCTCTATTTATTATTGCATATTCTTGGGAAATCCACTTAGCCTCTCTGAGGATACATTTATTAATCGAATTTAGAGGGCTAGCAGTCCAATGGGGCCTTCATTGGATATTGTGGGCCCAAGTTCAAAAAACCCTACCCTGAGCTACGTGCAGTGGCTCAGGACTATAATCCTAGCACTTAGGGAGGCCAAGGCAGGAAGATCGCCTGAGGTCAGGAACTTGAATTTTTAAAATTTAAAAATTAGCGGGGTGTGGTGGCAGGAGCCTGTAGTCCCAGGTATTTGGAGGCTGAGGCAGGAGGATTGCTTGAGTCTGGGAGTGTGAGGTTTCTGTGAGCCAGGCCGAGGGCATGGTACTCTAGCACAGGTGACAAAGTGAGACTCTATCTCAAAAAAGAAAGGAAGGAAGGAAGGGAGGGAGGGAGGGAAAAGAAAAGAAAAGACAAGACCCTACCCTATTGGACTTCTGGTAGTTGGAGTTGAGGAAAACTGTGATGTAGACTCTTGGGCAGTGGGAAGAAGCAAGCAAGAAGTGAAAGGGCAAAAAGGGGTCAGCATACTGATGGAACAGCCTTCTTTAATCAAAGGCAGTGGGGGCAGGGCACGGTGGCTCATGCCTGTAATCCCAGCACTTGAGAGGCTGAGGCGGGTCGATTGCCTGAGCTCACAGGTTAGAAACCAGCCTAAGCCAGAGCAAGACCTCATCTCTAAAAATAGCTGGACATTGTGGTGAGTGCCTATAGTCCCAGCTACTTGGGAGGCTGAGGCAAGAGAATCATTTAAGCCCAGGAGTTTGAGGTTGCTGTGAGCTATGATGCCACAGCACTCTACCAAGGGCATCAAAGAGAGACTCTGTCTCAAAAAAAAAAAAAAAAAAATTAGAGGCAGTGGGGGCTTGACTGGTGAAGGAGAAAAAAGTTTTAATAAACAAAAATTCTCAGTGTGTCTCTCCCCTTCTCTCCCTTCCAACACTGTTCTCAGTCTGTAAGGGTGCAGAGACTCGACCTCTCTTTGGAAGTACAGTGGAGCCTCCATAGTTGACCACCTCCCTATATTGATCACCTCCTAGGTCAATAATTGAGTTGACCTAATTTCCACAGACCAGACATACACCACATGTACATGTCAGGACAGAAGCCTAGTTACTTATGTTGACCACCTCCATATTTTGATCAGTTTGTTACAGTCCCATGGGTGGTCGACTTAGGAAGGTTCTACTATATTTTGAGCTCCATCAGGAGCACTGTGCTCTGTCCTTGGTCCTGAAGCAACACCCAAATTAGCATGATGTTTCTTGAGACCAGGAACATCAGTTAGCGGGGACTCTCAGTAACTCTGAACCAGGTAAGGATCCTAATTTTTTTTTTTTTTTTTTTTTGGCCAGGGCTGGGTTTGAACCCGCCACCTCCGGCATATGGGGCCAGCACCCTACTCCTTTGAGCCTGACACTGCCCAAGGATCTTAATTTTTTTATATTTTCCTAAGGCAGGGTCTTGCTTTGCCTCCCAGATAGAGTGCAGTGGTGTCATCATAGCTCAAGCTCCTGGGCTCAAATGATCCTCCTGCCTTAGCCTCACAAGTAGCTGAAACTAGAGGTACGCACCATACCTGCCCAATTTTTCTATTTTTAAAAAATAGAAAAATTATTTATTTATTTTGAGATAGAGTCTCAAGCTGTTGCCCTGGGTAGAGTGCTATGGTGTCACAGCTCACAGCAACTTCAAACTCTTAGACCAAGCGATTCTCTTGCCTCAGCCTCCCAAGTAGCTGGGACTACAGGTGCCTGACACAATGCCTCGCTATTTTGTTGTTTGGGCTGGCCCAGATCAGGTTCGAACCTGCCAGCCTCAGTGTATGTGGCCAGCACCCTACCCACTGAGCTACGGGTGCAGCCCAAGATCATCATTTGTAACCTTGAGAAATATCAGTATTGTTTGCATCTTGCACCCTTCCTCTTTCTACGATGCTGCACCTAAGGGTTCTAGCTGGAGTTCTAGGGTTCTAGTTGGAGTTTCCCCACCCCCCATCAAGTCTACCAGGCATACTGGCCAACTGTGGCCCCACCACACCCAGTGACCATACATTCCATTTGCTGAGACCAGCTAAGGCCCTTCCTTATTAGGGCACTTGGTATCAGATGGAAGGGTGATGACTTGCTGAATATCCAGAACCCTATGGTGTTCTTCTAACCTAAATTGCTTCATTCATGCATTTTTTTTTTTGAGACAGAGCCTCAAGCTGTCCCCCTGGGTAGAGTGCCGTGGCATCACAGCTCACAGCAACCTCCAACTCCTGGGCTTAAGCGAGTCTCCTGCCTCAGCCTCCCAAGTAGCTGGGACCACAGGTGCCTGCCATAATGCCTGGTTGTTTTTTGGTTGCAGCCATCATTGTTATTTGGCAGGTCAGGGCTGAATTCGAACCCACCACCTTAGGTGTATGTGGCTGGCGCCTTAGCCACTTCAGCCACAGGTGCCGAGCCCATTCATGCATTTTTGATAGTAATTTTTACATGGTAATTTTTTTCTTTTTGAAAACGGCATCATACTTGTGAGAACTGCTTGAGCTGAAAGTGACTCTTCCGGCTCGGCGCCTGTGGCTCAACCGGCTAAGGCGCCAGCCACGTACACCTAAGGTGGTGGGTTCGAATCCCCAGCCCGGACCCGCCAAACAACAATGATGGCTGCAACCAAAAAATGGCTGGGCGTTGTGGCGGGCGCCTGTGGTCCCAGCTACTTGGGAGGCGGAGGCAGGAGACTTGCTTGAGCCCAGGAGTTGGAGGTTGCTGTGAGCTGTGATGCCACAGCACTCTGCCCAGGGGGACAGCTTGAGGCTCTGTCTCAAAAAAAAAAAAAAAAAAGAAAGTGACTCTTCCAAAACTTTTCTAACTTTTGAGGAGCCTGAGACTTCAGCTTGAGAGTGGAATGTGACAGTTTAGTTTGCTCTGGCATTAGAGGGGAGGGCAAGTGAGTCCTCAGGGGTCTTCATACTCCAAGGGAGAGCCCACAGGGCAGACATGAGTGGCAACCAGGCCTCAGTTTGGTCCCACTCACTGTATCTTGGTACCATGCGTGGCAAGGGAGAAAAACACATTCTGTCTGGCCCCTGCACACCAGAGTCCTCTTCCCCAATGCATTCATATCAGCAGAAAAATGTCTGTTCTTTGTCAGCAGCTGCAGAATGAGATCATGTCTGGTCCATTATGTGGACCAGAAGGAAGAAGGATGAAGCAGGAGGTGGACTGGGGCAGCAAGAAGAGAGTAAGCCACCACAGGCCAGCACTCATTTAGCCTGGGGGTGTAGGGAAAGAGAGGTCTCCCTCCATTTTTTCTTTGTTCCCTTCCTCTCCCAGTGGGAGAGGAGGAGATGAGGGGGAGAGGTGTTATAGATGAGCACCCAGGCAGGCCTGTGGGTTTAGGGGGACACTGGCCACTGGATGCATCTCCATCCATAGAAGTCAGGACAGGATCTTGTTCTACTACTCCATTCCCCCTCTCCATGTCTCCATCCCCGTCCCTCAGACCTGAGAGGGAATCCCAGCTGCACCGTTAGTTCAGCGTGTGTGAATGCTGGATAAGTCATTAAACTTCCCTGAGCCTCAACTTTCTCATTTATAAAACGGAGGACATGTTGATTTTTAACAGAGAGGCAGGAAAGTGAGGCAGGCACAGCATGAGGCACACAGGAGACCCAGGTATTCGACCGCGCTTGCCGCCCACACCACACGGGGAGCTCTCCCCTTCCCCAGACTGGCAGCCTCACCGGTTCTCAGCCACCAGGATCTGCTCCAGCAGGCGAGCGGCCTGCACTCGAATCTCCAGCTCAGACGCCTGCAGAAGCCGCAACAGCAGGTCGAGGCCACCGTCCAGGCGGATGGCGTCACACAGACCCTGGGCCACTTCGCGGCCCACAGACTGCAGCAGCCAGGCTTCCTCCACCAGCTGAAAGATCTCGGCCAAGCTGGCACCCACTGCCCGCGCGCCGCCGGCCTGCTTCAGCGCAGACAGCGCCTGCTGCAACTCGGGCAGTGCACGCTCCAGGGCGCCTTGCACCTCGCTGCCCACCCCAGGTGACACTTCGCGGGGACCACGGCCGCCCGCAGCCCACCACGGCCCCGCGCCACTGCCCCCATCCGGCCCTGGCACCGCCAGCCGCTCGGCGCCGGGCCGTGGGCCCGACATGGCGAAGAAGCGGCACAGCTTGTAGGCGGAGAGGAGCAGCGTCAGGACCATGGGCACCAGCCTGCGGGGGACATTCCTGACTTGGAGGAACCGGGCAGGGCGGAGAGACTTGGGCCTTGGGAAAAGAGGAACCCGCGAGGGAATCAGGAGAAAGAAGATTCAGGACGCAGGATTGGAGAGAAGGGTACCAGGCCAGGGCGCTGGCCAGAAGTTTGGGGAAGGAGTGAGGGCAGGGTGAGGACTCAGAGGTTGGGGGAAAGGATGCAGGCCCAGATGCAGGAAGAGGGCAGGAGGAGAGAGCCGGGAGGTGAGAAAGGGATGCAGACACCTGAGGGCAGCGGAGGTTGCCTACCGAACAAAGCGCGGCTGGAGCTGGGGCTCTTTTGGGCTGAAGGATGCTCCGCAGCAGCCACGCCCCTGAGCAGCCGCGCTCCGGCACCGGATGCCCAGCCCCCTGGTCTCATGAGGCCCCGCCCCCGCCCCTGAAGCCTCACCCCTAAGTCTTTCTCCAGCCACGCCCACACCCTGGTCAGGCCTCCTCCCTCTTGTGGATCCCCGCCCCCAGCGTTGGTTGTAGGGGAAGGGAGTGGAGAGCGAGAGGACTGTCTCCTTTTTCCACCCCCCTCTCCCATGACATTGCTACGTGGGAGTTCCGCCGCTCGGTGTCCTCTCTCCTACTAGTGGTCAAAGCAATAGTAATAACGATTCCGTACAATCCTTAAAACCCTTTTATGCCTGTATCTCAGCTAAACCTCACAACGTGCCTATGGAGTAGGGGACTAGTGTTCTTTTTATAGCTGATGCAACTGAAGCCGGTAGAGAAGAGATTGGCCAAAGTCACACCCCCCTCTTAATACAGAACAGAAAAATTCAGCTGAAAACACCTTCCTTCAGGTGGTAGGAAGACTTCAAAAGGACTGTGGATGCCTGAAATTGGGCACAAAATCTGGTGTTCTGCGCCAGAGGGCATTTTCCGGGTAGAGGGATGATATTCATGACAGTCCAAAGGTGTGCTGAACAAACACACTTTTGGGGGGAGGGGGAGCGCAGACAGAGGGATAGGGAGGGAAAAAGTGGCCTGCCCAGGATCTGTGAATTAGCGAAAAGGCTCAGAAATCGAATCCAGTCTAGTCGGTTAATATTCACCCTTCTGCCAAGACAAGCTTCGGGTAATGGAAGGACCCAAGAGAAGAACTCAGAAATGAAACTTTGTTCTTTGATGATAAAAAAGAAAATTTCCCAGAGTAATTGCTATCTCTCCTCCCACTGCCTTTTTGCTGTGCCCTAAGAAAACAGTGGGTGGATGAGTAAGTACTCATTCCCGGATGTGTCTGATCAAACAAATCATGGATCAATAACCATTTTGGGAGAATGATTATGGGATAACTCCAGCTACTGGGCATTTTTTCTATTTTAGCTCAAGTAATCTCCTAACACCCCATGATCAAGGTTGTATTAGCCCCATTTTGATGAGAAAACTAAAGCTCGGAGGGTAAAGCTGCTGGAGAGTGACAGAGTGGGTCTTCTTTCTGCTCTCCAGATCCACTGGGCTGTTTGTCCTTTTGATGCCCTGATGACCCTGAGGTTGGCAAGGATCCTACCTCCCAGCTCTCCCAGGTCCTATGTTTCAGGAATGTGACCTTTTGTTGTTGCAGCCTCTGGAGTGTGTGTGGGGGGATGCTGGGGGATGGACTGGGGATTAAGCAAACACAGTGGCAGAAAGGGCACCTCCTCTTCCCTAGTACCTTCCCTCCCTGCCTAGCCCCTCCCTCCCTGCCTCAGGCATCAGAGCAGAGGCTCAGGGAGCTGAGCCCGGCTTGCCAGCACTCAGCTAAAGGACCCACCATGGCATCCGCTAGGCCCTTTCTCATGCTGGCCCTGCTGGCATGGGTTGTTCTGGCCGATCAAGGTGCGGGAGGGTGTTGGCAGCCACCTGAATCCTTGGAGAGTGGGTTAGGGTGGCCGGGCTTGGCTGTGCCAACTGACACCCTTTCCTCATAGACTCATGCAAAGGCCGCTGCACTGAAGGCTTCAACGCCGACAGGAAGTGTCAGTGTGATGAGCTCTGCTCTTACTACCAGAGCTGCTGCGCGGACTACATGGCCGAGTGCAAGCACCAAGGTGTGTTCAGAGCCCAGGTGGGTGGTTCTGGGGTTCCCTTGCAGCTGGGAGATTCACCGTCATCCACTCTGTCTGCAGTGACTCGTGGGGATGTGTTCACCCTGCCAGAAGATGAATATAGGGATTATGACTACCCCATAGAAGAGACCAAAGAGAACAGCAGCTTGCACACACAGCCGGAGGCCGCGTCCCTGGGCCCTGAGGTGCAGGCTCAGACTGAGTGGTACACTGTACAGCCAAGTCTTCTGAACCCCAGGGAAGACATCTCTAAGCCTGAGGTGAACCTGAAGCCTGAGACCCTTGATCCAGAGACCTCAGAGTCCCCAGCAGAGGAAGTGTGCAGTGGGAAGCCCTTTGATGCCTTCACCGACCTCAAGAATGGTTCCCTGTTTGCCTTCCGAGGTGATTCCAGGGTCAGGTCTTGGTGGTCTTGGGGGTGGAGGGGATGTGCCCTAGAAGCAGCTGTTCCCTCACACAACCTCCCCTACTCTAGGGAAGTACTGCTATGAGCTAGATGAAACGGCAGTGAGACCTGGGTATCCCAAGCTCATCCGAGATGTCTGGGGCATCGAGGGCCCTATTGATGCTGCCTTCACTCGCATCAACTGCCAGGGGAAGACCTACCTCTTCAAGGTGCCAGGCCCAGGGCATGTGGGGCAGGGCAGGGGGCATCTATAGGAGATTTGAGAGCTATTGTTCCCAGGGCCAGGGTGAACATAAAGGCTGGATCTGGGGCCCTGGAGTCCCTGGCTGGAGACTCTGCGTCTGTGCCCAGCCACCTGTCTCCTAACACCTTCTCTACCTCCTAGGGTAGTCAGTACTGGCGCTTTGATGATGGTGTCCTGGACCCTGATTACCCCCGAAATATCTCTGAAGGCTTCAACGGCATCCCGGACAACATAGACGCAGCCTTGGCCCTCCCTGCCCATAGCTACAGTGGCCGGGAGCGAGTCTACTTCTTCAAGGGTACCGGGGGGGTGGATGTGGGAATGGGCAGGTAGTAGAGCACTCTTGGTTTCCTTCCACAACTCACTGGGATAGGCCTCAGTGTGTCTCCATCCCTGTGCCAGGAGCTCCTCATCCCAACAGTCTCTGGGCTCTCTAATCTGGCTCAGAAGCTCCCTCCTGATGCCCACCACCCTGCTTTCCAGGGAAGCAATACTGGGAGTACCAGTTCCAGCAGCAGCCCAGTCAGGAGGAATGTGAAGGCGGCTCCCTGTCGGCTGTGTTTGAGCACTTTGCCCTGCTGCAGCGGGACAGCTGGGAGAGCATCTTTGAGTTTCTCTTCTGGGGAAGACACTTTGGTATGGTGGGAGGGAAAGTCTTGCTTCCCCCTCAGTAGGGCTGGAATCCCCTGGGTGAGGAGAGGTCTGGGCGGGCTGGAGGGGGCTGTGATTGTGGAGCTATCAGTCAAGTGCTGTTTACTCAGGCCAGACTTTGCTTCTGTTGATCTTTGAGGGGAAGCTGGGCTCCACCTGAACCCGATACCTTGGACTTTGCACAGCCAGCAGGGGGAGGGGCTACAGCTGAGGGGCCAGGGGAGGTCTGGGGGTCAGGGTGCACAGGGGAAAGAGCACTGAACAGGGAGTCAGAGGCCTGGTGCTGGGTGCAATGGATGAACTCTAAAGGTCCCACTGGAGGGGCCAGGACCCAAGCCCTCAAAGGCCTCTCATTCACCTCTTCCCTGTCACAGGTGGTACCGGAGAGCCACAGTTCATCAGCCAGGACTGGCATGGTGTGCCGGGAAAAGTGGATGCAGCCATGGCTGGCCGCATCTACATCTCAGGCGCGGCACCCCGCTCCTCCTGGGCCAAGAAACAAAAGTCTAGGCGTCGCAGCCGCAAACGCTACCGTTCACGTGGTAGCCGCGGCCGCAGCCAGAACTCTCGCCGGTCATCCCGTTCAACCTTCCTGTCCTCCTTGTTCTCCAGTGAGGAGAGTGGGCTGGGCGCCTACAACTATGCTGACTACGGGATGGACTGGCTAGTACCTGCCACCTGTGAGCCTGTCCAGAGTGTCTTCTTCTTCTCTGGAGGTGGGAGCCCCTGCCACCCTGAAGCTGGTCTAGCTGGGGCCTTCTCTTCTGTCCTGGTCTCCACGGGCTAAGCATAGTGTGTGGTGGGTGACTCCAGAAGGCCAGGCCAGGAGTCCTTAGCCACATCATGGATGTACACTTTCCCTTCTGAGAGAGACCTGGGTGTTTTTCCTGCAGGCAAGAGGGGCAAGGTCAGGCTGGGTCTTACATGCCCTCTCCTGTCCTTTCTTCCAGACAAATACTACCGTGTCAACCTTCGCACACGGCGAGTGGACACTGTGAACCCTCCCTATCCACGGTCCATTGCCCAGTACTGGCTGGGCTGCCCAACTCCCAGCCAGGAGTAGGAGTCAGAATCTACCTAGCTGGGCCCTCTATAGCTTCTCCTCTAACCTCCTCCTCCCAGCCCAATAAAGGTCCCTTGACTCAGAGTTTTTAGACTACTGTCTTGATCTTTTTGTAGTTGATAAGCACGATGATGACTGGGTTTTCATGCTCAAGTGTGGGATAGGCCTCCCTCAAACCTCCTTAGGATGTTGGCACATTAACCATTTAGCGTAAAAAGAAAAAAATGCAGTTCCGGCTCGGTGCCTGTAGCTCAAGTGGCTAAGGCGCCAGCCACATACACCAGAGCTGGCAGGTTCAAATCCAGACAGCGCCCAACAAACAATGACAACTATAACCAAAAAATAGGTGTTGTGGCAGGGGCCTATAGTCCCAGCTACTTGGGAGGCTGAGGCAAGAGAATTGCTTAAGCCCAGGAGTTGGAGGTTGCTGGGAGGTGTGATGCCACAGCACTCTACCCAGGGTGACAGCTTGAGGCTCTTTCTAAAAAAAAGGAGTTCCTTTCTTCTCTCCTCTCTTTCTCTTCTCACCTTTCTTTCTTTCCTCTATGTTCTTCTTCTTCTTCTTTTTTTTTTTTGTAAACATTTGCTCTGAGAATGAGCACTGCTTGCCTGTGTAACTAATGGGTCAAGTCTCTAGCATGTGAGCCTAGGGGTGTGCCATTTTATTTAAAAGAAAAATTGATTGACGTCTACACAACCAGCAAGGAGTCTCACTCCATCTCCCTAGGAAGAGTACCGTGGCATCATCATACCTCACAGCAACCTTGAACTCTTGAGCTCCAGAGATCCTCTTGCCTCAGCCTCCCGAATAGCTGGGACTATAGGGGAGGGGGCAGTCTCTCTCTTGTTCAGGCTGGTCTCTGGCCTCTAAACTCCTCAGCTCAAGCAGTCCACCCACCTCAGCCTCCCAGATGCTAGGATTACAGGCGAGAGGCACTGTGCCCAGCCCCAGAACTTCCTTTATGCAGTTGTTCCACTGAGGGCAAAACCATCCTCTAATTTGGTAGGGCTGAATGACTCTCAAAGCCCAGTGGGGAAAGGAGAGATCCTAGATATTTTCCCTTTTAAGGTTAGGTCAGGTGAGCACTTGGGAATTTTAGTACATACCTTTCATGTAAAATGGAAAACACCAGAAATAAAGGTTAAAAAAAAAAAGAAAGAAAGAAAAAGAAAAAATGAAAACAAATCTGTCCTGACGGGGGTGGCTTCCTGCGTGGGTGAAGCAGGGGAAGCTGGGCTGCCTCCCTGGGTTCAGTCTGTGCTGGGCTCAGGTTCTGTGTCCTAGGGAGGGCCCCATGAGGGCACTTTCCTCTTGATCCAAGCAGCCTCCAACGACCTACCAGCAGCCAAGCAGGTGGTTCTCTTTTTTTTTTTTTTTTTTTGAGACAGAGCCTCAAGCTGT
>NW_003852507.1:1915710-1919906 GCF_000181295.1 Otolemur garnettii
GTCATTGTTGTTTGGCAGGCCCAGGCTGGATTCGAACCTACCACCTTAGGTGTATGTGGCTGGCGCCTTAGCCACTTGAGCCATAGGCGCCGAGCCAAGCAGGTGGTTCTTTTGAGCCCCTCTGATAATGACAAGTTACCTCGCTGGTGATGCTTGCTTTGCCCTCTGGAGTTGACTAGGGTTTTAGAAGAGAGAGAAAGGGAAAGAGGTAGCGGCTCCTAGCTCAGCTTTTTTCCCATCCTGAGTCTGAAATCCAGTTAGCTCAGGCTTGAGTGAGCACCTGGGGAAGCAGTGACTGTGTTCCCCCAAACCACCTCAAGAGTGGGCCTTTCTTTGAGGCCTCTGCCTAGGGTCTGGGATGGGGGACAGTGAAGTCAGGAGAAATAAGGAAAGGCAGGAACTTATAGGAAATTCACAGATACCCCCCCCCTTAGTAAAACAGCCCCCTAGCGTGGTGGCTCACACCTGTATCCTAGCACTTTGGGAGGCCAAGGTAGATGGATTGTTTGAGACCAGTCTGAGCAAGATCAAGACCCTGTCTCTACTAGAAATAGAAAAACAAATCATGTGTTGTGGCAGGTGCCTGTTGTCCTACCTATGTGGGAGGCTGAAGCAAGAGGATTGCTTGGGCTCAAGAATTTGAGGTTGCTGTGAGCTATGATGCCATTTTGATACTCCACCCAGGGCAACAGAGTGAGACTCTGTCTAAAAAAAAAAGCTGGGCGGCACCTATGGCTCAAAGGAGTAAGGCACTGGCCCCATATGCCACAGGTGGTGGGTTCAAACCCAGCCCTGGCCAAAACCTGCAAAAAAAAAAAAAAAAAAAAGCCCCTAGAAGACTTCCAAAATAGAGGACACTGTAAAATTATTTTTCTTAAACCCTCTCAATTGCACCCATTGAAGGAACCTTCTCTGATTCTAGGCTTCTGGACTCTAGGAAGCCCACCGGGGCTATCAAGGGGCCAGAGAGAGTTACACAGACACAGCAATAAAGCAGACCCCACAGTGATCTGGTGGTGACATCTGTTCCCAGCTCTGTTGAAAGCAGGTGGCTCCCGCTCCTCCCACTGTCACCCTATCCTCCTTTTCATCCTGCCCAGCTTCACTAGCCCAGCTTCCCTCAGCTGTGGGATAGGATGCCACCCACTGTCCCCTGAAGGCAGCCAGGACCAGGGCACTGAGGGTTCCAGAAAGGGCAGCTGACAGTTGGGAGCCCTGAGATGGTTCTCTTTGGCTTCCTAGAAGGAGCCCTGGGAGAATTTTTGTGAAGTGTAGGATTTCAGGGACAGACTGCCAGAGTTTGAGGTTTGAGGAAGGAGGCTGGGACCAGCTTTCTTTGTGAAGCCCTGCAGGGGCAGGGGCCACAAATCTTGCCCTACCCATACCCCTATAAACCCCAACCCTGTCCCTGGGCTTCCTACCTTCTCCTGGGACTTCTCTACCCTGCTTGAGCTGGACGCTAAACCTCTTCCCTCCTGAGGTGGGGGCAGACACGCTGAGTAGGATAAAGCCCAAATGGAGAGGTCTGGTGTGGGCCCAGCTCTGACATGGCCCTCTGGCTCCTCGCTTTCTGCCAGCTCCATGGCCAGTCCTGTGGATGCATCCCCAGCAGGTGACCTGATGGGGAAAGGGTGGGCAGGGTCAGGACATGGGGCAGGTGGGGTGGAGAAGGTGGATGAGGTCTGGGAATAAGGACTTCAGGATTAGTAGAGGGCTTTGAAGCTGGGGAGATGTTGCTGCAGGAGTCCTGTCTTGATCCCCAACCTGGGCTGCAGGCCGCACCAGTGGGATGGGTCTCCACCGGAGGAAGCGGACCACTTTCAGCAGAGGGCAGTTGCTGGAGCTAGAGCGGGTATTTGCTGCGCGACCCTACCCTGACATCAGCACCCGTGAGCACCTGGCCCAGGTCACCCACCTTCCTGAGGCCAAGATACAGGTGAGCTGTGATCTCCCCTCCTCCAGGCAGGGATACTCTCTGACAGCCAGCTTCTGGGCATGACAGCTCCTTCTCTCTGGATTGTTTTCTCTGTCCTGGGGAGGGGGAAGACTGGAACCAGAATAGACCCCTTCTTCCCTAGCAGGTGTGGTTCCAGAACCGCCGAGCCAAGAGAATCAAGAACAGAAAACCAGGAGGTCTAAGCCCCAGCTCCGAACCCCCTCAGAGCTCCTGTTCTCTTCCAGACACCCTCCAGCAGCCCTGGGAACCCCAAGTGCTGAGGCAGCCACCACCATCCCCTGGCCCACCTCAGCGTGCCTCAGTGCGTTGTCATGCCTCTTGTGCAGCTCCTAACTTGGGTCCAGGGCAAGGATGGATGGTGGCTAAAGTCACAGCCCCATGGGGATCAGTTGGGGCTTCAGAGGTATACCTTTCCTTGGAGCAAGCTACTCCCCAGACCTCACTGGGTAGCCTGTCTGACCTCATCTATGCCTCAGCCATTGTCACCAATGTGGACCACTCCTAATCTAGGTCCAGAACTTGCAAGACCCCTCCTTTGGTTCCTGTAGCTCACCCTGCCCTGGTTAGGACTTAACATTATCAGAAGTGGGTCCCTTTCTCCCTTCTCTCACAGAACGAAACTCTCCTATGGGAAGGGAGTTTAGCTCAGGGATTCTTCCCCTCCACTGGACTCCAGGCTAGCTAAGGTGCAGGCCCTGTGCAGACTGTGGTTAGCTCTTGCGGCCTAGCACCCCAGCCCCTCCTGGGTACATGCCTATTGTCTTGGCAGAAGGTACCTTCAGAAGGATGAGGTAGGAGGCCATGTTCTCCACCTTTCTTGCCGGGCCTGGTCCCCAATTCTTCTCCCACTCCTCCCTCTGAAGAAGGGGCAGCTGCCTGTCTCCTGAGGGCCCTTTAGGCCATCAGTTAACTGCTAGGTGAGCTAGGAGAGTGCTGTTCCTAATCTAGGCTGCTGAAGACCCACCCTTTTATGGTTCAGGGCCCCCTCTCCTGACTTCCTACCACCTGGACAAATTAATCAGAACTATGGATCTGAAGGGGGAGTGATATTAAAGTAATAAAAATATGAGCCCAGGGCTTACACTGATTTAATTTTCACAAAGATCAGACTGGCTGCCCTCTGACGTAGGGTTCTGGAAACAACCTAACAGATTTGGGGTAGAGAGGGGCATAGGAGCATTAGGTTTTGGTATCACTGTCATCTGTAATACCAACTAATCTCCAAATAAAACCCAAAGTCTGCATCTTAATCTGATTGTTTTGTGCTGCGAATGAAGGAGCAGGAGGGCTGTTTGCCTTGGGAATTTATCTCCATCACCTAATCCCTAAATAGGGTCAGGTTCCATACAGATTCTGGGTGGGAGGTATTACCCAGGCTTCTCCTAGGATTAGAGGGATAGTTAACTGAAGGGCTTAGGGATCTGACTGACAGATCCTGGGGAGATGGGAGCCTCTGCTGGCACCTCCTGCTCCTGCTGATTCCAGACATTCCAGTTGCCCCACTTCCGGGGCTGCTCTGCTTTGGAGACAAAAGCACAGAGTTTGCAGGCTACACTGGATTCAAATCCTACTGCTGACATGCAACCATGGCAACTCTGAAACTCTATGTGCCTGAAAATTAGGGATACTCATTTTCCTATTTTGGGAATAAGAAATAATGTAGGTAGAGGGCCTCACAGGCTGCATGACAAGTTGTCAACACTCAGTTAATGCCAGTTCCCCTTCCCTCACCATACTGGAGGCCAGGAGTAACTGGGAAAGCCCCAAACTTCTTGTTCCTCTGAGTTCCTGGCAAGCACTCCCTGGATGCAGAGCACTGGAGAAAGCTCAGTTCGGTGAGCGGAAGTGGCTGAAAGAGAAAGTGCCTTTCTCTGTGCTGAAAACTGGAAGACAGGTTGCTTGGCTCCTGCCTCTAACCCTGCTTTGGTAGACAGGACCCACACTGCACAGCGGCTATTTCCTGCTCATTACTCAGTAGGCAGGAACTAGGTATTTTATCTATCCCCAGAAGCTGGCACAGTGACTGGTCCATAAAGCAGCTTTCAGTAAGTGCTTAGAGCCTTATAAGTCTGTTGGCTTGTTGAGTAAAGGTCTGGGATCTGGTGGAGACCCCAACCTGATGAACGGCGAGTGCGATGGAATGACCCCAGTTTTCACTGTTAGATGCCCTCAGGTCAGAATCTGTTTGAGGAGGCCTGCTTTTTATTTAACATTCGGAAGTCTTTCTTTTTTTTTTTTT
>NW_003852507.1:1919999-1921651 GCF_000181295.1 Otolemur garnettii
AGTCTCCTGCCTCAGCCTCCCAAGCAGCTGGGACCACAGGTGCCTGCCACAACGCCTGGCTATTTTTTGGCTGCAGCCATCGTTGTTTGGCGGGCCCAGGCTGGATCCGAACCCACCACCTTAGCTGCATGTGGCTGGCGCCCCAGCCACTTGAGCCACAGGTGCCGAGCCAACATTCAGAAGTTTTTCAACCTAAATCCAGGTACCTGAGGGATGTAGAAGCTTAAAGATATGTAGCATCCAGGTGGACATAGGTTAAGTACAGCCATGAATTTCAACAAAGCTTTATTCAATGCAGCTTTTTATTCTGATTTTAAATAGTTCAGGTTACGAGGAACACAGTAAAACACCACATCCTTTTTCTTTTCATAGCTGACACTTTTCTCCAACTAACAGAAACAGGTAAACAATGCAGAGGAAATGTCCACTGAGCTAATTAGTATAAAAGTTAAAAGGACAGAAAATCGCTTTGAAAAGAAAACACAAAAAACTACAGGAACACATACAGTGAACAGTCTACCATTAGGAGCAGACCCTGAATAGTTATCAAGAAGTATGGAAACTTTTGTGTTACTTGTCACAGGATTTGAAGTAAAAATACACTGAACACTATCTATATCTACTGAATAACTAAGGCTGATACCTTTTTAAGTGCATCATAGAAATTCCATCATCACACCATTAATCTAAGTTCTCGTAAGTTAAACATTACAAAGACTTCAGGAGAACACAAGAGTCTTTGGCTCCATTTCACAGAGGAAGGACCACAGCTGGCCATCTGATCTTGCTCAGTCTAAGGTTTTATCTTCCTTCCTTTTCCAAAAAGTTAGCTGCCTTGTTTCCATTTCTGCTATCCAGTAAACCCATCTTTCCTTCACTTGATTTCTGTCCTCTCATCATTTCCTTTTCCCACATAAACTGGAGAAAGGAGATCCTTTCTACTTTTCTTGAAGGCTTCCCATCTCAACTACAGGTCTGTACCAAAAACGTATGAAAAAGGATGGTGACTGATTTGTGCACTTAGACAAGTTCAAGGCAGTGTAGTCTACTTCTGAGAAGGCCTGGATTCCATTTATTCCTGTTGGAAAAACTCCAGTCTAAGCCGTGCCCAGAAGGGACTGGAGAAGGCAGCCGGACACAGGGTTCAGGAGAAAGTACTGACAAATCAGTGCTTCCAGTTTTAAACATATGTTGTCTGGATCTCCTTTTGGAAATTCACCAGGGAGGAGTCTCCACCACAGGAACAGCAGGTGGCCTGGCCTGGTCCTCTAACTATAGCTGAACATGAACAGCCTGATGGACTAACAGTCAGTGACTGGCAGTCAGGAGCCCGGAGCCTCCAAAACCTCCTCTAGACTCTGATGATGAAGCATCAGTTACAGCTCTCCCAGTTCGCCCTCCATTGCCCGCACCATGACGTATAGCTCAGCCAGACCCACCACTGAGGCGACGATCAATGCAGCCAGCACCCGCTGAGGAGGGGGAGAATCAGGCTTAGAGTATGCAGGCCAACACTAGCTTTGCAGCTCCCAACCCATCCCCTAAGTTGGGGGAAGAGGAGAGGACCTCATTTTTCTTGGGGTTATTACCCACCCCCATGGCTGCTGGAAAGTTCAAATATTCCCCTTGTTTACTGTATTTTTTTTTTTTTT
>NW_003852507.1:1921776-1927534 GCF_000181295.1 Otolemur garnettii
CACAGGCACCCGCCACGACGCCTGGCCATTTTTTGGTTGCAGCCGTCATTGTTGTTTTGGCAGGTCCGGGCTGGGGACTCGAACCCGCCACCTTAGGTGTACGTGGCTGGCGCCTTAGCCAGTTGAGCTATAGGCGCCGAGCCTGTTTACTGTATTAATATCTGTTCAATACCTAACCTGCACCTGCACAAGGCACATTCACATTCATCCTCCCTTACCCATGAATACTCCTACCTGGGGCACTCTGTCCTGCCCAGTGTCTACTCACCGAGGCCATTTCTGTGAAGATATACTGACTTCCAAGGTAAGTGCAGACAAAGGCAGCTGCCACCGTGACAATGAAGTTGAAGATAGTGACTACCAGAGCCTTCACTGATCTCACTTGGAGAAAGAGTCCAGAGAAGAAACTTTTAGGTCAGTACTGTCCAGGAGCATACTTTTTATCCAGGAGGAACCTTTTTATCTCATGGCTGCTTTCCCCATCAACTGGGTTTCCCTCAAACAGGAGGCCTATTCTGAATAGCTCAGCCTTAGACCAAGAATACGAGGGAAGTAGTGTCACAACCCACCACAGGAAAAGACTTTAGCAGCCTGGTTTCCTAGTAGCTCACCTTGTTTTCCCAGGTCACTGAGACTCTCATCATGCCTTGAGTCCTGGGAAAAAGAAAAAGCAGATTTCAAAAGAGAAGCAGCTCAGAGAGTACCCATCTTATTTGGTCTCAGCTCTATTTCCCAACACATTACTGTCTTCTCCATGGATTCTTCTGCTTAGTTCAGATTACAGAGCAAGCATTTCAGAAAGAAGACATAGGCTTCCAGTTCTATTCCTTTCTTGCTCCAGGGAATAGTAAGGAGCCCTGTCAGAACAAAGGGTCTAAGGCTCCTCCCCACTTCTACGACATCTAAGAATTGGTCATTATCTCAGCCCAAAGTCTTTTTTTTTTTGAGACAGAGTCTCAAGCTGCCGCCCTGCATAGAGTGCCATGGCATCATAGCTCACAGCAACCTCAAACTGTTGGGCTTAAGTGATTCTCTTGTCTCAGCTTCCCAAGTAGCTCAGACTATAGGCGCCTGCCATGACACTCAGCTATATTTTGGTTGTAGTTGTCATTGCTGTTTGGCAGGCCCGGTTTGGACTTGAACCCGCCAGCTCTGGTGTATGTGGCTGGTGCTTTAGCTGCTTGAGTTATAGGCGCTGAGCCTCAGCCCAAAGTCTTAATCAACGAGTTGGGAACTGTATTTAGTTCGTATGCAGCACTGAGTTCCTATGGTCGCTGCATAGTATACAAATCAAGTTTCTATGTTGTTTCTATCCTCTGTACCTTTTTCTAGTGCCAGGCCCAGCTTTCAGGAGCTACTCAGTCCACATATCGAAGAGTAGGCAATTACCTGACAGGTGACATTGCGGGTGATCCGCTTGTATTCCTCATTGGCCAGCTGTATCTTAATCTTCTCCAGCCGGGCAACTAGCTCTGGGTT
The DNA here is from genome assembly GCF_000181295.1 of Otolemur garnettii. Classification (NCBI taxonomy): domain Eukaryota; kingdom Metazoa; phylum Chordata; class Mammalia; order Primates; family Galagidae; genus Otolemur; species Otolemur garnettii. The sequence goes on from NW_003852507.1 coordinate 1,923,256, forward strand.
CTGAAGCAGAAAAATCAAATGAGAATGATATTCTCAGCTTGCTAGAGAGTATGTTATAATAACCGGTTCTAGGGGGAAAAGATTGCTAAGGGTACCAGGATATCTGCTTGCCCTACATACCTCAACTATATTAGAAACTGTCTTTTTGTATCTGTTTCCCAAGCTGTCCAATAGAGAGGACAGTATCTGGTTCCCCCTTTCTAGATCCCGAAGATTTAAAAGACAAATTTTTTGAGCGTTAAAGTTGTTTCATATACTGAATCTATCATGAATAAGCCCAGTTCAGCCAATACCCATTCTCACAAATACATCCCTTACATACCCGGGGAGGCTTCACAACCTCTGGGAGATAGATTTCACTGCCTTCCAGGAGCTCATGAAGGTATACTGTGGAATCTGGGAAGAAAAAGTTCCCACAAATGTAGTGATGCAGAGAGCCGAGGGTGAAGGGTTAAGATCAGAGAAGGTCTAGTCTCTCTATCAATCAAAATAAAATACAGGCATCTCTATATCAGTCCATCTCCAGGATCATTTTCAACTGGAAAGAACTTAGGGTAATTCTCGATAAGTATCTATTAGTGCTGTACAGCTGACTTTAGTTATCAGCTCTCAATTATCCTTTTTATGTTACAACTGATACACCAGCCATTTATATTTGTCTTTGGATTAGATTATTTCTGTGGTCCAAGAGTGCTGCCCTTAATACATTTAGGTCATAGTGATTTTAAATAATTTAGAAGACACTGTACTTTCCAAGGTCCTTTTAATTGTAATGGTTGAACATTCTACTCTTTACACATCTGGCTAGGCTATGTTATTTCTGGCAAAAGACTTTACATGGCAGTTTGTCCTACTCTTTCCCTTTGCAAACAAGGGAACTGATACCCAGGGAGGAGAAATGACTCCTTCAAGAGGAGTTAGTGACAGAGTTAGAACTAGAAGTCAGATGCTAGTTCCAGTCCAGATCTTTCTTTCTTTCTTTCTTTCTTTTTTTTTGAGACAGGAGCCTCAAGCTATCCCCCTGGGTAGAGTGCTGTGGCATCACAGCTCACAGCAACCTCCAACTCCTGGGCTCAAGTGAGTCTCCTGCCTCAGCCTCCCAAGTAGCTGGGACCACACGCGCCCTCGACAACGCCCGGCTATTTTTGGTTGCAGCCGTCATTGTTGTTTGGCGGGCCCGGGCTGGATTCAAACCTGCCACCTTGGGTGTACGTGGTTGGCGCCTTAGCCACTTGAGCCACAGGCGCCAAGCCCCAGTCCAGATCTTTCAGCACAGCTTTTGTCATCCTATAGAAAGAAAGAATGAAGGAAGGAATGAATGAATGATTTTACAACTCCTGTTTTTCAGATGCAAAGAAATCCAGATTTTTGGCAGATCAACCTAACTATACTAAGATGGTTCCTAATGTAACAAAAAAGGAAGAAAGTGAATCTAGATAGTATGGAGTTAGAACCCGGACTTCCCGAAGGGTCAGGCGGGCCTGGAAGCGAAGAAAAGACCCTCAAGAGAGCGGAAACTGCGTAAGTAAAATTTGTCACCCACGACTAATTCCAATGGGAGTTAAAAACGGAGTGGGTGGCCCTGGGTTTATGAGGTAGCTCTTGGGTTGGCTAGATGAGTGCTTCGCAGGAGGAGAGTAACAGAAAAAGACTTCGGGGGGAGCAGATCTGGAAACAAGGAGGCGATTCTGGACTGGAGATTGGGGCTCACCCCTTTCTCTCAGATGCTGATGTAGATCCCGGATCAGACGAAAGGAGACCAAGCGTTGGGGGCCAGTGGAGCTATCATCTCCCGCGGGCTTCTTCCCCAGCGCGGCCTCAAGCTCGGCCCGCAACTTTCGGGGCAGCTGCTGTGGCTCCAGCTCCCCACCGGGGCCCAAAGCGCGTACCAGTCGCTCGCCTGCTAGCAAGGAAGACGCCATGTCTAGCAGACTCTACGGTCAGGTGACCCCCGAACCGTGACTTCCGCCGGCCTTGCGCCGGAAGTAGCTCCGCGTTCACAGGGTGGGGCGGGGCCCGGCAGCAAGCCGAGGGGGCGGGGACGCGGCGCGGGGCAGTGTGGGGCGGGGGCGGGACGCCGCCTGGCCGCGGGTCGGGCCCTGTGTCAGGAACCGAGCGGGTGCTCGGGCGGGACATGGCGGGCTGTGTAGCCCGGCGGGCCCTGGCCGTAGGCAGCCGCTGGTGGTCCCGGTCGTTAACCGGGGTCCGGGGACCGAGGCCGTTCTGTGCGGCGGGTGGAGCCGGGGCCCTGCCGCCAGCTGCGACCACGACGACGCGGAGGCACCTCTCGTCCCGGTGAGGGACGGAGCGAGGGGGTGCGGGTGCTGGGCCTGCAGCTCTGGGAGCTTGTCCCCGGCCAGTTAGGAGGTCAGGAGGCTGGGCCTGCTGAGGGTTATTGGAGTTCGATGCGGGAGAGGGTCCCGAGTAAGAAGCCGACCTGCGCTGCCTGGGACGTGTGCCAGGAGCTGAGAAGGGAGCGCGGCCTAGAGCCCTGGATGTGCAGGACTGGTTCTGATGTAGGACCGGTAGTCCTCTCCGAGCGAAGCCTACCTCCCTAGCTGGGGTCCCCAACACCGCGTCAGTGGACAGCCTTTTAATTCAACCCTAGCGCTTTTGACTTAAACCCGCAGCCTGTGGATTGGGTCATGGCCTCCCTCAGAAAGATGCTAACGGTGGGAAACAAGGCTCTTGAGTGTGGCACGCAGGAGTTCCAGATTTTAGTGTGACCTTGGAGAGACCGGTTTTCTTTATGTGACTTGGAGAAGGGGATTAAGGCCATGGGAATGGTGTGAACTGTATTTCTGTGGATGGGACAAGCAGATCAGCTAGGGGCTGGTGGATCCAGGAGAAGGAAGCATAAAGTTCACACCTCCAAAATAGTAAAAATAATCTTTCACAGAAGCTCCCCCCCCCCATCCCCAGAAAGAGCAGCTCTGTTCAGAGCGAGAACTGACAGCTGACATTTTAGTGGCTCAGACACTACTCTTGGGAGAGGTGAGAGCTATTTGTAGTTTAAGACCCCTGTAAGAGAGGATGTAAATCTTAATAAAAACTATATTGAGACTATTAGGTACAATGTAGGGAGTTCAGGGGGAAATCTTAGAGATGATTAACTCCTTCAAGGGTAGCGGACGTGAAATTGTAATACATAACGAGTATATTTTGAGTACCTCTTATATAGTAGGCTATGAGGAGCAGTACAGGTTCATCTGACACAGACACTGCTCCTAGGGAACTTACAGTCTCTAATGGGAGATAAGACATGGACACAAACAACTGGAATGCAAAGCGGGCAGGATAGTTAAAATGCTGCAGAAGGTCAGGAGGGTGGGTTAGGGAAGAAATGGGGATAAAGGGTACATTTAAGCAGGGTAAGAGGACGTGATATTAGAAATGCCAAGTGAAGAGGCTGGGTATAGTGGCTCATGCTTGTAATCTCAGCACTCTGGGAGGCTGAGGCATGTGGTATTACTTGAGCTCAGGAGTTTGAGACCAGCCTGAGCAAGAACAAGATCTCTACTAAAAAAATCCCAAAAACAAAGAGCAAAAGAAAAACTAGCCAGGTGTTGTGGCAGGCGCCTTTGGTCCCAGCTACTCAGGAGGCTGAGGGAAAAGGATTGCTTGAGCCCAAGAATTTGAGGTTGTTGTGAGCTATGACACCAGGATACTCTTATCAAGGGCAACAAAATTAGACTCTGGCTCCAAGAGAAAAAAAGAATCCCAAGTGAAGAGAGAAGAAAGATTTGGGATTTGAGAGCAATCACATCTAATCCTGGGGTACTGGGGAGGTCTTCACCAAAAAGGAAGAGAGGCAGCCACTCTGTGGCATGGTGGCTTGGCAGGACCCCTCCCTACTCCAGCTGGCCCTACCACCCTAACCCTTCTCCGCTGTCATTGCTCTGACCCCTCAGTGCCCTAGTTAGTAGCTTACTTTGATGGATAAATACCATTACCTTGGCTTGGTGCCCATAGCTTAGTGGTTAGGGTGATGGCCACATGCACTGGGGCTGGTGGGTTCAAACCTGGCCCAGGCCTGCTGAACAACAATGTTAACAAAAAATAGCTCGGTGCCTGTAGTCCCAGCTACTTGGGAGGCTGAGGCAAGAGAATTGCTTAAGCCTAGGAGTTTGAGGTTTCTGTGAGCTGTGATGCCCTGGCACTACCAAGGGCGACATAGTAAGACTCTGTCAAAAAAACAAAAACAAAAAATACCATTACCGGCTCGGCACCTATAGCTCAACCGGCTAAGGCGCCAGCCATGTACACCTAAGGTGGCGGG